>NC_065507.1:5734144-5797034 GCF_006386435.1 Epinephelus moara | reverse complement strand
TGCCCTCAGGACGGAGGTACAGGGCCCTCAAAGCAAGGACAAATAGACTGAGGAACAGCTTTTTCCCCAGGGCTGTGGCCTCCATCAACCCCCCTGCACTCACATACACACCAGCCCCAAACTAAGGAACTGACCTTTGCACTTTGAACTGCACCGTTGCACTTTACCTCACCTTGCTGCTGTTTTTACACTGCCTGCTGCCTCTTTTATCGAAGTTTTTATACTGCTGCTATATCTCTCACGCACTTTATTGTTTACTGACGTCTTTTTATATTTATATTTATATTTATATACTGTCTGTCCTTTTATTGTGTTGTTATCTTGCCGAGGGTACTACACGTAATTTCGTTGTGCAATGCACAATGACAATAAAGTCTTCTTCTTCTTCTTCTTGTACAACTTAATCTAAGAGGTTATGCAAGTCAGTAACCCATTATAACTGATAAAAGTATTGAAATTCTGTCATAAAAAATACAAAAAACTGTTTTTTCATCAGATTTTAAAACATAAAAACACAACATATCGACCCAAAAGATTTTTAAATGTAGAAACATGAGCAGAGTGCAAATACACTGTGATAGATTCATCATTCATTCCTTTGCGCCACTGCATGTTTTCGCATGGCTCTGCATCACAGTTAGCTTAGTGTAGTGCCGCCATTATAAGCATACAAGTCGGACGAGAGAATCCTTAGCAATCTGTTGCAAAAAGAATGAACGTCCTGGCTATTATAGCTATTATTATTATAGATACAGGATTATGCAAACAACGGTCTCCTGTGGCCATTGCGTGGATATTCAGGAGTAATCCCAACGAAATACCACTTTTACACGGCATGTAAGGTAAGGTAATTTAGGATCATGATGTGATGACACGGAAGACAGAAGGTTTAGTTTTCTTCCTGATGAGGTCAGCAGAGGTCTCAGTCAGTGGCATTTGGAAGGAAGTTCATCAAAACAAAGATGGAGGCACTGGAGAAAGAAATTAGAAAAGCGCCGTTAGCTTTTACATTAAACGTCTGGACATATTTTGGATTTTTTAACACAGAAGGAAAGAAGGACTTAGATAAAATACTCTGGTAATACTACGAACATGAGGGCTCACCTCACACACCAACATCCAGAGATAGCGTTAGTCGTTGACGGCCAAGCTAACGCTAAACCCACTCCGCTGAAAAATGAACCAACACTGGACACAATTAGCTTGACAAAACTACCATCCAACTGTGAAAGAGCAAAGGAAATAACACAGTCCGTCATCTACTTCATGTACAAAGATCTGCGTCCATGCAGCGATGTTGAAAACAAAGGCTTTTGTTACATGCTAAAAACACGTGAACCCAGATATGTGACTCCATCTTGATGTTTTTGTTCACCGACACAGCCGAACCCAAGCTCTACAGAGACGTGAACATAAAGCTGAGAAATCTTTGGTGGTGGTGTTAACTTGTGTGTTGTAAGTTTTAACATTCCATAAAAACAATATCTTTCTTTGCTATTGCATCAGATATTTTTGTTACTGTTCTTTGAGATATTACCATCATTTTTTATATTACTTTCCTATTTCTCACTCGCATGGGTAATTTAATTTAAGTTTAGAGACTGTCCAGAGCTTTATATCCCTTGGTTGGCTTCTTTCCTTTTGTGGAGAAGGACGGTCTCCAGCAGAAGCAATGTGTGGATTTTCTCACGCTTAACTTAAACACATCTCGACAACACACTGTGCTCCTGACGATCAATCATTTTAGCATACGCCCAATAATGACATATGTCACTGCTCAAGTGGAAAAGCCACAAGACTCATGAGTCCTGCATATCGGGACCAAAGCAGGAAATAGTGTGACATTGTTAGAACCACAAATTCCGCAGAGGGAGAACGTCAGGGTGGATGGATGGGTTAACAAAATGTTGACACTGGAGGCTGCCGTTCATTTCCTGTTTACTACCAGCAGTCAGCGGTGGTTTATGTGAACCAAGACAGAAATCATTTCCCAACCTTAACCAAATAGTTATTGGAGCCATGATGACAATGTGCCCCTAGCCTTATTAATGAAGGAGTAGTTTTCTAAATGTTTCCCTAACCATAACAGAGGAGAAGGATCTTAATGTTGATTGGCTATCATGGCACAAATCGGCTGCTGAAGTACAGATTTTTCAACTCTCATAAATAAGTATATGACGCAAAATTGCATTACTCGCTTCATTTGCACCACTTAATTGGTTGGCTTCATTCGCATCATTCGGGTCATGTCCATCGGGCCGCCTGGCGGGAATTTGCTTTTAATTGCGTCTTTACATTTACATTACATGTAATTCACTTGCACAAATAGTTTTATACGAGCCCGGTGTGAACACAACATACCTGTGTCAACATACCTGACACATACCTTGTGTCTGACCAAACACTAGTAGTGTTGACTCAGAAAAGGTGTAATGTTTCTCACAGTGATCTTTAACCATTTTGTTGTTGCTCAACAGCTGCTCAGCAACACAAAAACTACTAAAGAAGATTAATAGACCATGAAAGTGGTTACAAATATTCAAAGTCTCCAGCACGATGAACTGAAATGAACTTCACAGTCTGCTCTATGTATTGCACAACAGTCTGGTGGTTCTGGTGGAGGTGGTGGGCAAAGAGAGGAAGATGAGCAAAAACCTTGAAACCACAGAAAAATATTTTCCTTTGTCGTGACATCACCAGGCACCAGATTGTTATCCATCGGAAGCTGTGAGTAAGTGGGCAGGTGAGCGCATGCATACGTGTGAACAGTTATGTCCTGCTCGAATTCACTTCCCCGCAGCCCCCATCTCCTCAGCCAGACAGTATCTGTCAGCGGACAGAGCCCTGTTCTCTGCCAGGGCTGCAGTCATCCACCCCATGGTGGGTTACCATGGTACTGAGATACACTGGAGAGAAACAGCGTGGTCGTTCCTACAGAGTCTGTGCCGTCCAATGTTTGCACATTCCACATAGAAATTCATCTTGGGCGCAGGGAATTAACTAAGTCAATACTGAAGAGAGGAAAAAGAAAACTAAACATCACATCTTGCTTTCACTGAGCTTTATTTGGTTTACGTTTTAACCCCAGGTAGTTCTTTGTCAGACAATACCCCCTTTACATTTTTACTACCATGACGTAACTGATGAAAATGTACAGGGGGTGAAATGTTACACCAGGGGATAGACGTACAGTGCAGGTATTCTTCTTCCAGTGTTCAACTTTGATTTAAGGAAGTAGCAGTAGTTAACAAAGTAAGAGTAAGTAAGTAAAAATTTGCATATGTGTTTTCCTGTGTAATGCAGGAAATTCATTCTCTTTATTACTGGGGCCATGAGGGTCAAAACATAACTACATTTCACAAAACACTACGATATTTGAGAAACACACCATTTCAGAAAACCCATCAACATTTCAAATAACATGACATGATTTTGGGAAACACTACAGCGTTTTACAACACACAACAACATTTCACAAAACACTACAACATTTTGTAAAACACAACAGTTTATCAGGAAACACAGCATTTCAGAAAACATTTCAGAAAGCACTAGAACATGTCGGAAGACAACATTTTGGAAAACACTACAACATTTCAGAAAACAACATTTCAGAAAACAGAACATTTCTGAAAACAAACATTTCAGGAAACACAACATTTCACAAAACAAACATTTCACAAAACACAACAACATTTTGGAAAACAACATTTTACAAAACACAACAACCTTTCAGAAAACAAACATTTCAGAAAACACTACAACATTTCAGAAAACAACATTTCAGAAAACACTAGAACATGTTGGAAGACAACATTTTGGAAAACACAAAAACCTTTCAGAAAACAAACATTTCACAAAACACAACAACATTTTGGAAAACAATATCTTATAAAACACAACAACATTTCAGAAAACGACATTTCAGAAAACACAATAACATTTCAGAAAACAACATTTCAGAAAACACTAGAACATGTTGGAAGACAACATTTCGGAAAACACAAAAACCTTTCAGAAAACAAACATTTCAGAAAACACAACAACATTTCAGAAAACAACATTTCAGAAAACACTACAACATTTTGGAAAACAACATTTTACAAAAGACAAACATTTCAGAAAGCACTAGAACATTTTGGAAAACACAAAAACATTTCAGAAAACAACATTTTACAAAATACAACAACATTTTGGAAAACAACATTTCAAAAAACACTTCAACATTTCACCTCACTATATTTGCATTTTTATGGCTGTGTCCTCGATTTTTCGTAGCTTTCTCCTGAATTCGTTGTCTGGCGCCTGGTTACTACCTTTTTATTAAGTCCTGACCGCATCTGCGCACTGTGCCCAGAAATGTCCTGAACACAGCAAAATAAAAAAATATGAAAATCCAGGGCAGTCTTTGCGGATAACACCACCATGCACTTCCAGTGTGTCATTAGTGATGCACAAGGATTACTCTATATATATATAGTGTATATATATATACTCCTGCATAGTAAATTTTCTTAATTAAGACACCAATCTTTCTCTAACTCTCTCCAAATACATTATGTTGATGGTGAATGTTTTGCAGATACTATGTTATACACTCATACTAATGTTGCTTAAAAGGCAGCATTACATTTCTTTTAAACTGTGTTTGCTGTTGCACATTAACATGTACATTTACTTTTAAGGAGACAGTGTTGTTGCTGGGATTGATTTGTTTACTCCAGGCCTGTTGACTCTCTTACTGAGCTAAAACACAGCCCTAAAAACTGTGTCATCTCCAAAAAATGCGCTTCCGTTTGCTGTGTTGCATACCTCAGGAATCCTACTGAGAGAGAATAAAGGCACGTAACTCAAAGAGCCAAAACAAAATATCAAGTCGTTAATTAGTGTCTGTCCTGGGGCATAGTTAGATATGACTGCTCTGACTGTGAGCTCTTCAATGTAAAGACATTGCTTTGTTCTTGATGTATGAGGCGTGGGTGCCAAAAAAGGTTTGGACCACGAGGGAAAATAGTTCAAAGCTGACAGAGGGTAAAAAATGAGATATTTTGGCATACACTAAATACAATACACTAACAGAGTCAACAGTTCAGCCTTATCTGCGCTAAGTTAAACATTGTCATACACATGCATGCCTGGACACATTCTCAGACTCACACACACACACACACACACACACACACACACACACACACACACACACACTTTGTTTCCTCTTTCCTTTTCCTATTTGTCCACTTAAGTTGCTCAGTGTTTGCAACATGTCAACAAGTTGTTATACACTTCTGGTTGTGCTGTAAACAGCCTCAGTGTGGTGAGTAAAAGCTGACATTTCCTGAGGTTTCAGCGCAGTGACATGCAGAACAGCTGCAGCTCCAACCTGGCTCAGCCTGAGACAGAAAATAATGGCGGCATCTGCAGGATATATCACATCACACTGCAGCAGCCATCAGTCAACAGCCATTCATTTGTCTTTGGTGTCAATTACTATCAGCCATGAGGGGGTAGTAAATCAGAGAAAATACAACACAACACTACATTGTTTTTTAAGTGCTTTAACGGCCTGTTAGAGCTGTTGTAAGAAAAATAAATGTAGAGCTGAGGAGGGGAGAAAAATTCCAATAAAAAATAATTTCCCAGATAAAAATGTTGGTATCCTCTGACATTAAAATTTATACTAAAAGAACTTCTCTGAGATCATAAAGTGGGACAGGGAGCTGTGGCACAGGAGGTAAAGTGAGTCGTCCACTAATCAGAAGATGGACAGTTTGATCTCCAGCTCCTCTCCGGCGTCAGCGTAGAGCCTATGCCATAGCCGACGTGCACCTCCCCAGAAATGTGCGGAGACGCAGACTTCCTGTCTGTTTCTGTAAGCTGAAACCATTTCCCTCAGTGGAAACTAAGCTTTTATTTACTTTAATTTCACAGATAAGAAACAATAAATTGTGAAGACAATAAAGCCTCCACTAAAATATCATTTTAAGTCTTGTGTGTTATTTATCCTGGCTTCATATGAGCAGAGGAAATCTCTGCTAGTCGCTAGGTTAATTTATACAATGTAAAATGCCATAGGCTTGTGCTAATAAGGTGTTTAGTATAAGACAGCTGTTTTGTCAGTGAACCTTGTGAGATGTAATGGAGCCAAATTATGTAACGTTACCTTTGTTAAATGTTGCTGTTGTCCCTGGTTTTATATGAGAAGAGGAAGAGTCCGCTAGCTGCTAGGCTAATTTATACAATGTAAAATGCCATAGGCTTGTGCTAATAACGTTAGCATGTTGTATTTGTGGGGAAAATGTGTCCAGATAAAGACAAGTGTTTGTCTGTGAATGCTGCGAGTTATAGTGAAGCTGATTTGTGTACTTGTGTTTGAAATTGTCTCTATTAAGCCATGTTTAATGTGTGTTTAATGTGTGTTTTGAATCAATTAAACTTTACAGCACTTCACAAAAACCTCCTCCACTGACCAGTGTTTTGGAGGTGTAACTGCAGAGTGACACAGACAACCAACGCACAAGTGTAAATACTCACAACGCAAGGGCCGCGTGTGTAGGCTACAGCATAGGGTCTGCCACACAAGTACAAATCCCCTTTAAGAGTGCTTTCACACCTGTAGTTCGGTTCATTTGGTCGCACCAGAGGGAAATAATTATACCTTGTTGCATTTTAGTTTTGGGTCGGTTCCTGTTCGCACTGACTTTTGCAAACAAACCAAGAGGAGTAAACAAAGTTCTACCAACTGACAGGTAACTCATAGATTGGACAGTTTTGGCTATTGTCATCCTGCATCACCAGGACCGACATGGGGAAATCAAATTCTGGTGATTGACAGAAGTTTATGCAGCAGCACCTTAATGCTCCACCCTAGTGTTCCCCTCCACACCCTTGTTGTTAGCCAATCTCCATTTCCCTCCTGTTGCCTGTGTCCTCCTACTCCAGCTGTGTCTCGTTCTTGTGATTAGTTTTCTGTGTATATATACCTGTGTGTTTCCCTTTGATCCCTGTCAGTTTGCCCTGTAGTCATCCCTGCATTCATTCCTGTATTCACTGGGACAAGACATTTTACAGTTGAAAAGAACATCTTAGTTTAGTATGTAAGCATGCAGTTTTAAATGATCTAAATCATACCTTGGTGTTGCTGTTTTGCATTTCTTGTTAATTATCAGCCAACATTTTTGCCGTAGGCCTACGCTCCTCTGTGTTTTCACAGGGATTCCTTTTTTTCCCAGTGGGTTTCCTTTAAAGCTACTTAGCAAATTGGCGACCTCAGTCTAGGTGGCGATAACACCTGTTAACGCTTTTTGTCAACTGCCATAAAATGGAAAGAAAAAGAAGAAGGAGTGACCTCAGTGCACTCGTCAGTCAGTCATTCATCACAGTGGCCTGGTGGCCAGCGGCAGCACTGGGTCTGACCTGTTTGACAGCAGCCCCGACCCCTTCTCCAGGTCAGCTACTACCACAAATATACCACCATATAACAAATCCCTATTTAACCCCTGGCTATAGCTATAACACATTGATGTTTAGCATAATTACATTTTTCTACTGTTGTCAGCAGTTTTCCTCCACTGATGTAAATGAGCTGCAGCAGCTGCTGGCTGCACACTAGAACAATGTGTTCCTGAATGTGTTCCTATCTGCACTATTATACAAACGAACGTGTCATAAGCTGTTACATTAATACACACGATGAAGACTCAGCCAGAGACTGAAAACCAGACCTCAGTAATAAAACGTATGGGCCTCAACAGGAACTGGCTTCTCCAGCGATGAATGATGAAGCACCTCCAGAATTAACTGCTTCCTTATCACTTGTTTAGACTTGTGTTGTTTTCTCCAAGATGAATGACTGACTCATGGGAGAGCATCAAAACCCAGCAGACCTGCGTTCTGCCCTTTTGACCTCACAGTCCTGTCCCTCCGTCAGACCACTGTTGTTTATCACCTGCTCCTCGCAGACACCTGGCTGCAAGTCAGCCAGCAGGAGACCTCATTGATGAATTGTATAACAAATTACTAATAACATTTCAGTAATAATATTCAAGCTACCGCCAAAACAAACACCTTGCTACAACCTTACTTTCATTGTCACCCTCCTACTGATTTGAAATCCAGTATTCAATAACATCCCTGGATCAGGACCGTACGCACCGTACGTTGAAACCAACAGGAGAGCTAGTTAATGTTAGCTGATAGAAGCTGGTGGCCAGAACTGACAGCTAATGAAAGTTGCGATAGAGTGTTGGGTGAAGGAAAATTATGACGTTATTATGATGTGTTCGAATATAATCTTGTAAAAGTAGTTTTTGGGGAGAAACTTGAATAAATACAGCTGTTTGAAGGAACATATCACAATATATGTAGGTAAAAGGCCTTTGAAGATGTTTTCTATGTGAAATCAAGTTACATCAAAGGTTGTTATAAATTTGTATGGTTGAATTTGTGTTCATTTATAGATAGCGTAATGATGGGCTGAATTTATTTTAACACTGAGGATTTATTTCTTTCCCCGGGGACAAGAAATAAAGGGGGAATAAAAATGGAAAAAAACAAATTAAAAGTGTAATACAACATTAATTATCAATTCTATTAAATAAATAATTATCAACTAAATAAAATAATTCTAATTATTTAGATGATAATAATTAATTATATAATATTCAATCATTATTATTAAATATATAATATTTAATATTAAATACAATATAAATGTGATATGATTTATTAAAAAATATTTTAAAAATATATACAAATATTAAATTTCATATTATTATATTATTTGATATAATGGAATATTTAATTAGAAAATTAAGTAAATAATTAATTATTAATTAATTATAAATTCGTCTCGTACTCGTTGTTCTCCGCTTATCCGGGTCCGGGTCGCGGGGGCAGTAGCCTCAGCAAAGAAGCCCAGACAGTCCTCTCCCCAGCCACTTCTGTCAGCTCTGTCAGGGAAGCCCGATGCGTTCCCAGGCCAGCCAGGCGATGTAATCCCTCTAGCGTGTCCTGGGGCTGCCCCGAGGTCTCCTCCCAGTTGGACATGCCCGAAACACCTCCCAAGGGAGGCATCCGGAAGGCATCCTTACTAGATACCCGAAACAGGGGGGCATCCTGTGTGGGGGTGCTACGGGAGTATGGGGTTGGTGGCCCCTTGCTAAGGGCCATCCAGTCCCTGTACCAAAGGAGCACGAGTCTGGTTCGCGTGGCCGGCAGTAAGTCAGATCTGTTCCCGGTGAGAGTTGGACTCCACCAGGGCTGCCCTTTGTCACCGGTTCTGTTCATAACTTTTATGGACAGAATTTCTAGGCGCAGCCGAGTGGTGGAGGGTGTCAGGTTCGGTGACAGGAGGATCTCGACGTGGTCCTCCTAGCTCCATCGAACAGTGACCTCCAGCTCTTGCTGGGACGGTAGGGAGTGTGAAGCGGCTGGGATGAGAATCAGCACCTCCAGGTCTGAGGCCATGGTCCTCAGCCGGAAAAGGGTGGATTGCGCACTCCAGGTCGGGGGGGAGGTCCTGCCTTAGGTGGAGGAGTTTAAGTATCTCGGGATCCTGTTAACGAGTGAGGGTAGGATGGAGCGGGAGATTAACAGGCGGATTGGGGCGGCGTCAGCAGTGATGCAGGCGCTTAACCAGTCCGTTGTGGTGAAGAGGGAGCTTAGCCAGAAAGCGAAGCTCTCGATTTACCGGTCGATCTACGTTCCAACCCTCACCTATGGTCACGAGCTCTGGGTAGTGACCGAAAGAACGAGATCGTGAGTACAAGTGGCCGAAATGAGTTTCCTCTGCAGGGTGGCTGGGCTCAGCCTTAGAGATAGGGTGAGGAGCTCGGACATCCGGAAGGGACTCGGAGTAGAGCCGCTGCTCCTCCACATCGAGAGGAGCCAGTTGAGGTGGTTCGGGCATCTAATTATAAATTCTATCAATCAAAAAAAGAGCAAAAACAAATCAAACAACAATTGGTATTGGTATTAGCCAGTTGTTATTTTAAACAATGCCATCTGTCATCTTTCACAGTCAGTGGATATGTGGAATTGTGTTGCAGGTACTGGTACTAAGATACTTTCCATTCTAAAAAACACAACTTTAAACCTTCTGAAACACGTTCTTTGACCATCAGCACAACAACATGAAGCCAGTGTTCATATACCCCACCAAAGGCAAGCCCTGTTTGGATGGCTGCAAAGGACGGCTGTAGCCCGACACTGGCTGAACAACCAAAACCAGATTTCGATGGTGGACAGCTGCAGGCTACAAGCTCCAAACAACCAAAGAAGCTTGTGGCTAAATACAGGCCTGTGTAGTGGATGAAACGTTGCTTGTCTCCATGATGGCTCTCCTGAGGTAATCATACCCTGAGGTAAAAGGTACCTAGCCTTAGCTGCGCTTATCTACTGGAGATGACTCTGACATTCACACAGAGGTGCCAGCCCTTTCTCATTTGCTAAGTCTTCAAATACCTTCGCACTATCAGTGATTCCGGCGTCAGACAGCAAAAGCCACCTTACACTGCGAACTGATAAGCCACAGGATGGCGCTGTTGGTAATGACGTAATATAAGGAGCTGGAAAGTCCCTAGACGGCTGGTGGATGGGTCCAACAAACCCCAGACTTTTATCCAGGAGCCTGGTGTTCGTTTCCTGTGTGAATGTAGAGCCAAACCACCTTTTGTTAACGTCCTGACGCTGGTTGTGGCATCCTGGAATGTCAACAGCAGTATACCTTGTGCATAATATGTGAACGTGAAAGGACACTGACAAAGCAGCGATATGTAAGGGATGAGAATGTGTTGGAGGCGCACATGCAAAGTCCGAACTTTGAGGAAAAAGGACGCAATTACCAATTTTATGTGGTGAAATATAAATGTAATATAAGGAGAAGTCCAATTAATTAACTGTTAAGAGGGAGTAACTTTTGAAAAGAGGACGAGTAATGAGTGATACTTTTTATTTTATCAGTAATGATCCCAACACTGCATGAGACCCTTCTAAATTAACCCTCAGTCCATTTGTGTCTTTTCTCTCACAAACTCCAACCAGTGTGATTTTGAGAGCACGAGCACTCTGCTGGCCATTAGCTCTCTGCTCTGTATTCTGTCTTTGTTGCCTCAAATCTATTTGCTTTGACTTCGCTCACCGCCAAATGCACATCATGCTGCTCTACATCAAAGTGCTGTGGATGGTCTTCACTGTGCCACTCACCTTGTATATCATGTTTTGCAAGTATGACATGCAATGCCCAGCGGAGACAGAGAAAGACAGACAGAGCGCACTGTGTTACATTTGCCTGACAAGCTAATGGTTAGTAATGGATGACACAAAAAAGACCCTCTCAAAATTATCCATGACTCAGGGCTTTGTAGTGGGAACATTGTGATCGTGCCTGTAAATAATTCTGTTCTCATTTATGACTGTTTGAACTGTCAAGTTTCGCTTGGAGAGAGTCTGACTAGTGCTCATCTGGTCTGCTGAGAGAAGGCGAATATGAGCTTGGTATTGAGTAAAAGGTAAAAAAAAAACCTGGTAAATTCTTCTGAGATGAAATAGTATCATGTGTTGTTTGCCTGCTTGGATTCTAAGTATTGATTTATTAGGAGATTTTGATGCAGTGTTCCAAGATGGCGGCCTATTAATTCCAATAAAAAGCTGCTGCAGACTCCGCTCCCACAGGTATAATCAGAAAACCAGACAAGCAAACACACTCAGTATCCACAATTATACACAACCATATTGCACAATGCTATAACAGCTCTGATGTTTGGTATTTACAATTACTGTCAGTTACAATTACTGTCATAATGAAAATGAGACTTGGTGAAAACTGACAATCTGTGAATGCAGAGTGAAACTGGTGCATGAAACATTCAAACTCTAAAAGGAGCTCACTCACTCCTCAGGGCTGAGTTTTATTAGTAGACTGTAACTATAAAATGAAAGGACGTTTTGCTGCCTGTAGTCGGGAAATAAATACCTTAATTCACTGGGCCGACTGCCGGCAACTTTTAAGGTGGATCGTAAACTTGTAATGTTAATCAATGTATGAATTGACGACATGAACCCATCAACACACCTTAAATTTCACTGTGACAACTTTGACCATCACTTTAGTTTTTATATGACACACAGTTTTCGTAATGAGTGGATCTTTAAGCATTCATGTCATTCCTGTGGGCTACAGCAACACTAAACCCCTGAGCTTGCCTGAGAAGGACTAAATGCACAAAGCTGCTATTTTTAAATATCCCATGGAGAGAGACTCTCACTGCAGCCTGTTCTGTTTTGTTCTGAAAATGTGGGCGTGCAGCCTCGTTCTGTGGACAATAAACCAGGTGCAGACTTCCATCTGTGTCACCGCTGTGACAACAACCCCGCCCACATTTAAGAGTACTGTTTGCAATGGAAACGTTAGGGTCTAGGTACCATGTCTGAAGGGTTACTGTTGGTTCCAACGGGGCTTACAAAATGGGGCTCTCAACTATGGGGTGCTGTTTGTAAAGTGGCTCACACTGAAATTAACAGCAACATTTTGCCACATTTAGCTTCAAACGTTTTAAAAAGCTGTGGGAATTTTTTAAAGTCACTTTTTACCACATTTACAGCAATATTTGAAATATGTTAAATATAATGTCACAGTTAAATCTAAATATTAAATGTTAAATCTAAATGTTAAATGTTCAATCTAAATGTTAAACATTCAATCTAAATGTTAAATACAAATACAAATGTTAAATCTTAATTTAAATGTTAAATGTTAAATTTAAATGTGTTAGGTGAATCTAAATATTTATATTATGTATATATATATATATATATATATATATATATATATGAAAATGCACGGTGCCGGTCAAGTAGGCTACCAAAACAAAAGCCCGGGTGTTTATAGCATCAAATAACGAATTAAAACCAAACTAATTGGAGAAAATGAACACTTGAACATACATCAGCGTGATATGAACTACCTTAAATGACAGAAACCATGTTTGGGGAAATTTAGTTTGATGTGTAGGCCTACTTTGAGTTTTTAGAGTTCCATCCTCGCTTACCAACATGCCAACATGTCAGAATTTCAGCAGTGCATCGTTGGCGACAGCGACAGTATCCACCATAGAGCCACCACAGCACTCAGTAAGGTTGTTTTCTAACTCGCATAGCATATGCTCCTTATGTTAGCATGTAAGCTATATGAAACTAGCTAACATTAGCTAGCTAGTGGCTAACTAATGACTAACTGGCTAACTCTAGCAAATTTTCAACCATATTTATTAAAGTGCACAATGTCTGTTAAATTAACCAATCAATCTTAAAAAGGAAAACCTCACATATTTGATTGGGTTGGACAGTTTGTTCTGTGCGTGTGCTGCAGGAGAAGCTCTCAGAACAAACACTTTTACCATTTTCCTGGACTTAAACGATCATGGCTGTTGGTCTCAGAAATAATGGTCTGATATTACTGATATATTAACAGAGAAGCCAGATTTATAGTATCAGTTACAAATGAGCAGAAAACACCAGCATCATAGAGACCCAATGATTTCCAGCGCAGGCATGATTTCAATTAACAGAAACAAATTTCTTCTGACATCTAGTCACAAGTTATTCAGTGTGTCAATAAGCCCTCCAACTCCGGGCCACATGCCATCGTATACCAGAAAGAAAAGAAACACTTTTTAAGATCTACTTGGTAGATATGAAATCATAATCTGATTTACACATGCCACATCATACAGTATGTGGTTGCCTTTCAAAGCCTCAGTTATGCAATAGCTGTTCCACTGACTCATTCTGTTGGCAGGAGATTATATTAGGGACTTTTTGGAATGGTAATCATCCCACTAGCTCATAGAATAGGTGAGTAAATACCCCAGTTTACTCTGTAATATATGTTTATAGGTTGTTACGGGCTTGAATTAATCCTTTTGGATACACCCATAAACCTGAGTTGATGAGTTGCCAAACCTGCTCAGCCTAAATTAGCAACAGACACGTACACATACAGTCATTTGATATCACATATAAGCCTCTAGAGGTATGGGCATCGGTAATGTGCATGGGTGGTTTTAATTTTGATGTTTACATGTGTGAATTTGTAGAAACGTGCATGATGATGTGTGTATGTACACGTATTATACTGTGTTGTTGCGTGCCATTACACAGGCTACAAACGACCTCATTTCTCCTGCTTATGTATAGAGGAATGCCGAGTGCCTGGCTTGGCAGCACTGTGGCATCATCTAGTGCAGCTGTGGAGGTCTGTGCCAGTGGCTCTGCTACCCATCAGTCATGGAGTCCTAGCAGGCCAACAGCTGACCATGCAGCACCGTGGAGTCCATTCTCAACTACACACACGCGCACACACACACACACACACACACACACACACACACACACACACACACACACACACACTCTTAAAAAAACCTGACACAACAGTGATGTCATTGTATTTGACGGGACATAACAGCAGAACTGGCCTGGATGTGCTCTGTGGTTTGTGGAAAATAATCCCGGCCATATAGACCCACCAAATCCTCAACTCCCCAGCCCACAAGTCTCCAGTATGTTCTGCTGTTGGAACAGAGCTGCATGTATGTGTTTATCTGAAGTGTAACTCAGTCAGAGAGAGATGCAATTCAGTAACACATTCACCAAGAAAGTAAACAAAACAGCGCATTACCCAACTTGTAAATGTGTGAAGACATTCTGCCACTGGAAAGCTTCTACAGCAAAGGTATTTGTCATTCAGACTAGGTAAGTGTGGTCAGACAGTATCAAAGAGAGGGAAGATGATCAGAACCGAGGGGGCTGAACCACCAGAAAGCAGCATAGCAGATGTTCAGGACAGCTACAAATACCTTGGGATCCCGCAGACAAATAGGAACCATGAGTAGATCGCAAGGAAGTGAGCCACAGCCAAATACCTACACAAAGTAACGCAGGTCCCGAAAAGTTGGCTGAACGGAATGAACAAGGACCGAGCCATCAAAACGTACGCCCTGCCAGTCATCAGATACCCAACTGGTATAATTAGCTGGCCAAAGGAGGAGAGAGTAGGTCACTGATATCAAGACAAGGAAGTTTCTTACAATACATGTAGGGTTTCATCCCTTGCCCAGCACCCTGGGGCTATACACTAAGTAGAATGAGGGGGCCAAAGGACTGGTGAGCGTCAGAGCCACTGTCCAGGATGAAAAAACCAAGATCCAGGACTACATCAGGAAGATGGCCCCCAAAGATGAGCTGCTTAGTGACTCCCTCAGGCAGCAGAAAAGGAGGCTGAACCATCATGGAAGGACAAGCCCCTGCACGGCATGTACTGTACCACAGACAGATTGAAGAGTGGCTCGAAAGCACTGAAGGACAGCACAGAAGCACTAATCATGGCAGCACAGGAACAGCACTCAGTACAAGATCAACAGAGCCAGGGGTCTATCACAGCAGACAGGACCCCAGGTGCAAGCTGTGCAAAGATGCTCCTGAGACAACTAAGCACATAATAGCAGGGTGTAAGATGCAGGCAGGAAGAGCGTACATGGGACGCCATAATCAAGTGGCTGGCATAGTGTTCAGGAACATCTGCACTGAGTATGGGCTGGAAGTCCCAAGGGCAGAGTGGCAGACACCTCCTAAGGTGGTTGAGAATGACTGAGCTAAGATCTTGTGGGACTTCCAGATCCAGACTGACAAACTGGTGATGGCTAACCAACCGGGCATCATGTTGATGGACACACAACAAAAGAAGGCAGTGGTGATAGATGTAGCAATCCCGAGCGACAGCAACATCAGGAAGAAGGAACACAAGAAGCTGGAAAAATACCAAGGGCTGAAAGAGGAGCTTGAAAAGATGTGAGGAGTAAAAGCAACAATGGCCCCCAAACTGGGAGAGTGGCTCTGTCTGGAAGAGTGTAGTCCTAGGAACAGCTAAGATACTGCCCAGAACTCCCAGGCCTTTGGTAGAGGACCTGAGCTTGAGAAAGACACACCACCACCCCCCATGAGGGGGGGTCGTTGTGGTGGCAATGCTTTAGTCTTGAGACCATACGCCCAATTTTAGCTTTTTACTTCTCACAATTTCATTAACACCCAAAAATCAGAATTGTGGTGTTCATTGGTGAAGATTGACTTGCTGAGCAAAATGTTAAAGTATCCAACACGTTCTCTTCCTGACTTCTCACATATTGCCACTTGGCCAGTACCATTTACATCTACGTACTAACCACTAGGTACCACTAGGTATTGACATGCTGGGACGACATGTACATTTATACTGTGCAACAAAGCACGTGGTTAGGTTTAGAAAAAAAACATCATGGTTTGGCTCGACATTCATACGAGAAGCAGACACTAGGCTCACGGGTGAAAGTCCAGGGTTTGTTGAACCCATCCACTACCACTCCCGCTTGCCCGATAGGGACTTTCCAGCTACTTATGTTACGTCGTTAGCGGCTACATTTCAACTGACGCTGTCATGATAGGTGATGTCCGGCTGTCCACCGGCATATCATCAACACCATGAATAACACATAACACTAACAAGGTGGCAGTATTTGCCAACTTCTGAATGAGAACAGGCCGAAGCATCATAAACTTTTTTTTTGCCACAGAGCTTATTTTATGCAATAATCCACAATCCATTGAAAATCCCATTGGCTTTCCGACGAGGGAACCAGGGTGATGTTAATTTCCACGCTGGCCAAAAAGAAATGTCACCACTGCGCAGTCTATGTGAAAGAACTATCACCTATTTTAGCAAGTTTTCCTGTGTTTAAAAAACATGCATACATGCGCAAATTTGGGTGGAAAAAGGGGTTTATTCACTCACTAACACTCACTCACGTATACGGATGGCGTCAGAGCTGCCGTGCAACTCACTGGCCTTCAGGAATAATCGCGGTTCAGCGTCTGCCTCAATGACGCTTCAACACCTGGACAGGAGACAGGGATTGAACCACCAACCCTACGATTAAGCTTGTGAACCACAACTACCCCCATTAACCCATTAAGTGCAATTAATTTTGTTGCACACGTTAAATAAACCTGGTCTCTGCAGTGTATCAAAGTAACTGCAACAGACGTTTTTATGGCACATAAACTATGAAAAAAATCAACAATAAAATCCCTGCAAGAACATGAAATGCTTAGAGGGTGAAATTTGTAAGCACTAAATATCTGTACTTCTGCAGTGACACCGCAAATCTGAACATAATTGCGAAAGTATAAGGGTAGGATCTACACTCTTAACTCCATAATGTCTTCCACATGACACTAACTACAACAAACTTACTGCATAGAAATAATTAACTCCAAATGATATAAAACACATAACTCTGAAAGGCGCTGTATATTCCAAATGGGAATTGTGCTTCGAACATTGTGTACAGAACAGGATGTGATATCCATTCATGCGCTTTCAGGCATGTGTTTTGTGTAGATGGAAATGCAATGGATTTAGGCCAATTTAGGCACATGTAATTTTTATTGCTTTAAATTTCTCTAGCACATTGTTTGGCTTGGAAGTGTCTCTTTCTTGAAGAGCCGGCAGGAAATGTAAAAGAATCGATGTGCCGCATGGCAACATGCACGCTGTGTGAACTCCAAATAAACAAGGTCTGTTCACCACATGAGAATCTTTACAGGGGTGGTAACACAATGGTACCCCCCCCTCCACACACACACACACACACACACTCACACTCACACGGATGGTAGCACTGTCTCACAGCATTCCAGTGCTGATGAAGACATCTTGATAGAAGCTCAGAGCACTTTTGCGACACTCGAGGGGAAAGGGCAATGAGAGATCACTTGGAATTTTCTAAATGATTTTTTCAGATCCAGGACAGTGCAGATTCGTGACCAGCTCATCTTCTGGCTCTGAGGGTGGTGTCAACGCGCCCTGCTGGCCAGCTCCACTGACGTCAGTGTTTTCCACGGTTTCACTCTTCAGTGCACTGACCTCATAAATTTCATCACCACAAAATACTCGAAATAGTCAGAGGTGCAGAAAGATTATACCTGCCTCACCCACAGCGCATCTCCCGCACATCCCTCCAGGGCATCATTCTTCAACCTCAGCTATCATTTAGGACAGACGATAGTTGCAGGTTTTCAAAGTGACAAAGTGAAGTATTGTGCTGTGGTTTTGACGGTACCCTCCCACTCACGTAACAAATAGACTTGCTTTTGCCAAAGCCCTCACGTGTCGGGTGTTTGTTGCTGCCAGATTCTTCTAATTCATCTTTTCCTCTGGGACAAAGAATCCCGTGTTCTCTGCATGTATATGTAACCGACTGTCATTACTCACTTGCAATTTCGAATTAGCCCTTCCTACACCCCCTTTTCAGTCTGCGCTCCAGTAACTGTTGAACAAACTTGGAACATAGCAGAGCCTCAGTCAACTTTCCCCTCTCCTGTTATATTTAGATATGAAATATATTGAAATGTTAAAAAGAAAGCTAAATTTTGAAGATGGTTAAAGATGTGGCCACGAGTCATAGATATATTAGTAGATACCAGATCCCAAGATGGCGCCTGTTCCTTCCAATGGAGTTGCTCGCCTGTTGCATACGCCAAAAAACATTTCTGACTTCCAGGTTTACTTCAAGACATGTATAGCTATAAACACATTCCATTGTAATGTTTATTTGACCCATACAACTTGACACTGTAGTGGACAAATGGGGCCAAATGTAGCAATAATCCACTTTATATTCCATAATACATGAAGACGTCACTTATTATATAAGTAATGAGATGTAACCCTTCCCATTACCCTCCCCCTCCCCTTAACCACCTCTCTTTTAACCTAATACTTCATAGCTAGCTAATCGCTAACGTAGCATTTTCATCAGGAATTCTGCTTCTAGGCCAAGAAGCAAAGGGAGCTGATCATGGACTGACATGAAGGTTAAAGTGGGCAGGTCATTTAGCTAATGGGTGGATCACTTAGCTGCAGTATGCGGCCCACTGAATATGGGTAGTAGTGTTTCTCCCGTTGGCCCCGCCTGGCTCACAGACTTTATATTGTGATGAGGTCTTGGATTTTTAAATTGCTTGTCTTGGCTCCAGGGAAGTTTTGCAAATATAAAACCTTCATGGACCAAAACTTTATAATAGAAAGAGTCATAACTAACCTTCTTTGCAGTTCGAAGTGTCCCGCCAACATTTTTACAGATGTCTCTTTAATAATGGTGCCCAACAAACACCGACTTTCAACCAGGAGAGCGGTGTTCGCGTATCGTAAGATTATAAAGCCAAACCCTGTTCTTATTTCCTGAACCCAACCATGTGTCCATCCACGTATTATATTGCTGCGACAGGCATCTCTGAACACCATGAAAGGTTCCATCCGGCTGTGCTACAAACTGACGTCGTCCAGCGGCATACCATATTGCCACGAAAGGTGGCTTTTGGCGTCAGTGTTTGATGCTGAAATCACTGACAAAGCTGCATTAGTTGACGACTTTGGAATGAGAACGGGCTGATAGTCTTGTCATTCTTGGTCTCTTCTTCTCTCTGACACTGTGGCATCCGGCTAAGTGGAACCAACATTGCCACATTTCCGTATGTTAAACTTGTCTGACTTAGCAACAGTAACTAAGGGGGGCAGGACAGTTAATTGCATATATTAATGTAACTTTATAGGGATGGTGTAATCAGATAGATATGTCCATGCAGTTTTCACTCCTTGAGTTTGTACTGTGTCGTCCTTCCAGGGCTGTTTTCCTTAATTTGTTCTGTATACAGTAACAACTGTAATATCAGAGTCAGAGTGTTATGAACTGACTAGATGTCAGTATTATGTCACAGGAATATCTCTCCATGCACAAATGGCGAAATACTGCCACCCTATACTGCCATTTTATTGTTACATATTGCACATTTGACCCATAAAAAATTATTAGTGAAGCTTTAAGATCAGTGAGCAAACTTTATTTTACTGCATTTGGCAAAAAAATGCCTCTGTGTGATTTACCATAAAAAAATAATGTGCATGTTTGAAAAGAAAAAATATGCTCGGCATTTCAACCTTTGACTGTTTCCCACAGAGAACAATTGTACATTTTGAGGTACCCGCCCACATAATAATGGCCGCATTCTTTGAAAATATGTAAGCAGATTTAGGGTTTTCACAGACAGAAGTGTAACACAAAACACTTGTGTTGTGAAGATTATCCCGGGGCTGTTTCGCTGACATGCTGGGCCTCCACATGTCTGAGTGGCTTTAGACATGGCTTTTACCAGTTTGTAGCATAATGAGTGGTCGGTCAATCAGTCAGCCGGTTCACAGCTGTCCCACGTTTGATGGGCAGCAAGAAACTGAAGCCTTACAGTATTTTGGCTTCTTGTCAAAGCTATTTTGTCTCTTGGCTCAGTGAGATAAAGTCCTGGCTGTTGACTAAAAGAGGAATGTTTAGGCCTGTCCTGTCAGTGGGATCAAACCCCCCACCTCATCTTATTGTCAGTGCTGTGAAGTTTAATAATTGCTTTGCCTTAAGCTATGCTTTTTTTCACTGCTCTCTTGTCATCCACTAAGGACAGGGGAGCTACTGTAGCATTTATCTACAAACACAAAGAAGCTTTATTCACACTGGCTTCCTAGATTCCCCCCAAAAATGTTGTTGCTGTCCAGAGGACACACAATGTGGGCAATCATGCAAATACAGTTATCAAAGATAAAACTAGAATTATCGCCCTGCGGTTGTATGTCTCCGTGTACAAGTTAAATTTCCCTTACTGTACGTTCACACCAGAAGCTTCAAAAGAGGCAAAGTCTGTTGCCGAACCGTGTCAGAGCTCATTACCATAAAGTTAAACGAGTTTTAACTCCCCTCCAGACCGCTGGCCCCTGGTCGCCCAAGACGTGGCTGACGGCCAGGTCGCCCAAGTCGCCGGGCTGTCATTGTAAATGAATGACTTCCGCCATTTTGGAAGCTCTGGTTGCTGTTGGTGTGAACGTACAGTTACAGTTTACATCCATGTCTGTGAGAACACTAATGTTCTATACAATCTCTAGATCTATACAATCAGCACAGTTTCAAGATTAGTGTCACCAATTCAGTATCTGTCTCCCCTTCTGTTTACTGAGATATGATGTTGAGTAACATTAGGATGTCAGTGAAGTTGGCCTTTGACCTTTAGCGTATAAAATGTCATCACTTCATTATTTTATCCTGTTAGACATTTGTGTGAAATTTTGTCATGTTTAACATTTGAATTCTTGAGTTATTGCCAAAAACACATTTTGTGATGTCACAGTGATCTTGACCTTTGACCACCAAAATCTAATCATTTCATTGTTGAGTCCAAGTGAACGTTTGTGTCCAATTTGAAAAATAAAAATCCCTCAAGGTGTTTGTGCAACACATTCTCACGCTGACCTCGTCACATATGGATGTCGGATTTTCACGACTCCGGAGTGAGACTAGGTTGGAGCCAATCAGGCGTCGACAGTCTCCCAGACCGAACCCACACTTCCAGCCAATCAGCGCACCACACCTGTAACTATGAGACAGAGATCCTCATCAAAATACAGCGAGAGCCATAACACGGATAACCCAAAAACATAATGTCTCCAGCTACAGCTATCCCCTGCACAGAGGCATAAAGACAACATGGTGACGGCTGGCACTGTTTTCACTTTGTGAGTCTGTGTGTGTGTCATCGTGGCAAAATGTGGTCCTGGTGGCAGCTTTTGTTGCAGGAACGACCACAGAGGCTTTTTATACGTCTGTGGATACATTTTGTCAAAGCAATAGCGTTGCAACTCTGCAAGATGCAGTCACAAAACTATAGGTGTGTAGTTGAGATCACAATGAAGGCGGAAGGGGGCCATTGCCCCTCCACTTTATGCCCCTTGCCCACATTCATTTTAAGTTACGTATTGCTGTATTGCAGCTAAAATGATCCCACTGCAAGATGGTCTTTTTCACCTATATTAAAACCCTTGATAATTTCTCCATAAAATATGACTAATGTTCTTTCAAAAATGACATTGTCCCATTGCATGCTCAGGAATGAAGCACAAATACAAGGTCACAGACATATAAGGTACATAAAACACACACATGAACAAATTACCCAACTCGTGACTGTATGTATGATTCAATTAAACACACCTTACCCCAGGACAGGAAAGCACACACAATAACATTTTTATTACATCATCTCCCAAGGCAGAAATGATCGTCAACAAGATCAAGAACTGCTCTGACAAGATGTATAAAGAATGCAGGACTCAGTCCTGGCAGCGCCACAAGTGAGCTCTCATTCTTCAGGTTAATGGCGTGGTTGTAGAGCAGTCTACCTCTGGCCCACAAGGGGCAGGTGTTAGCTGTAAAACCCAACCGCTAAGCTCCCCCCTGCTGTTTACTAGCCTAGCAGGCCGGGCCAGGCGTGAGCCCCGCGCTAATCGTACATCAATGCTCAGCTCTACAATAGGTAATCTCTACCAGGTGTTGTCATTCATGCGAACATGAGCATGTGATCGCATAGCACGACCATGAACAACATGAACATGGCATGTTGAGGTAGTGTACACACACACACACACACACACACACACACAAAGTGCCTGCTTGGACAAAGTCCAGGCACAAAGAGCTCGTTCTAGTCTGGGCTGTGTTTCAAGGAAGTTACACTCAGACGCTAATTGTTAGAGATTTACAAGGAGCAGTATAAGTGATTGACTTAATTTTACACAGTGTGAACGGTCATTTCTCACTCACTCTGTAAAAGGTAGCTCAGGGTGGATCAGGTGGCCACTCTGGCCCTGGAGTCTACTACTACTACTGCACAGACATGGCACCTTATTTCTACATGAAGAGACATCTGACAAGAACAAGATTCATTTTATAATGTTAGAAATTTTAAAGCCCTTTATGGATCAATAGACTTGTTGTATAGTAACAGCTGTGAGGGTAGATATCTGTCGCTCTGGAGCCGCATGTGCAACACATTCTCATTCTGTCCTCGTCACATATCGAAGTTTGGTCATGGACTTTCCATGTTGACATATGTGTTGGTCATTGATGTTCTGGGACACCATGTCAACTTCAGCCTGTTACATGCATTGCTTGTTTTCAAGCAATGCATTTGGCGTTTGGCTTTACAGTCCCATGGGAAGCTAACACCGGCCTCCCAGGTGAATTTTGTTGGACTCATCCACCACCCTTCCCGTCCAACCCATTTGGTCTTTTCGCCCCACTTTCCTGCCACGTTTCCCCCTGACGCCACTGGGCAACATAATACAATAACGGCAACATGATGCATGTCATGCTAACATGAAAGGACGCTGGAAGTCACTGCTCAAGCGCCGATATTCGACGACTTCGGAGCGAGACCATGTTGGCATGTGGCTCTTTCGCTCCTCTCCAGTAGCTCTCAGTGGCTTTTTGTTTTTTAACAAAAAAGAATATATAAAAATCAACAACAGTTAACATTTTAATTTTGTATTTATCATTGTTGTACATTTAAAGTGATTCTTACATTTTCCAGTTGTTAAAATTTGTGGCCTATACCCTAGTTTAAAAAAAAGTTTCAATACTTTGTCAGCTAAAATATGTGTTATATGTCTACGGCCTGGCGCCTTTTCGACCCTCAGTAGAATTTAATAACGTGTGGACAGATCTGTTGGTTTTGCCCACCGATGCTGCAAAGTTAAAGTACCAAATAATCATAAATAGCCCACTGCAGAGTAGCCACCATGTGGTAAAACTTTACAATATAATGAATGCTGATTTCGACCTGTTAGTAAGTGTGATAGGATAATTTAGACGTAACAGGCTGTGTTGCCTTCATCAGTCAAGGCTCAAATATGTTTTGCGGGTCCAGATAGATTTCGTCTTTTATTTTTTATTTTTGGACAAAAATGGTTCTTGTGATAGTAAAGGTTGCTGATCCCTGTGATAGACCAACTTCAAGAGGTGCTTAGTAATAACAGTTTTCTAAAGAACCTGTCAGTTTGGGTTTAGAAAGTTACATCGAGCAGAAACAGCTCCTCTTAGAGTTACAAATGATTTACTGATGGCTGCAGACTCAGGTCAGTGTTCTGTATTCTTAAAAGGGAACTACACCCATTTTCAAAATGTCTTTCGTATGGTCTAGGACAGTCCAAAAAATTTTAGCAAACATGAACAGGTCTCTCCCAAATCCAAAAGCTAGAGTACTAGAACTCAAATGTGTGATGTCATTTGGTAAAAAGTCTGGAGCTGCTCCACAGACAATGAACAGATTCTGGGCCCTATGCAAACACAGTATCTGTGGGCGCCCTGCCCTTCCTCTCTTGATTCATGTCACCCTCAAAAAGCTTTTGAAAGTTTTCTTTCATTGTTTCAGAACCCAATTTCCCTTTTTGGGGGAAGACATGGCAGTGTACGTCAGTGCTCCAGCAGCATCAGCAGTCATCAGCTCCAGCTGTGCTTGAGACAAATCCTGTTGCAGGGGCAGATGAAAACATTTTGTGCCTTTAAGGGATGTGAGGGGCCTCAGAGAACTTCCAGAATTTTTTTGTACAAAATTCAGTCTTTCAACTGATTTATTTAGCCAATTTTAATTTAGTTATGGCACAAATTACTTATACAGTTTCCCCACCAAAAACATCTCGCTGGTAAAGGGGTTAAAATCTGTGTGTCCACCTGGGTGTTCCCATCGCTGCAGATCCAAGCCGGAGCCGATAAATACCTGTGAATGTTGCAGAGTTATTTGATCTGGGTGTGAATGCTGATTGTAACCTTTCCAATTACATTACAAAGCTGGATGTTAGGGGTTAGTATTTTTTAGTGCAGCGGGAAATGGACTTTAGAGAATGAAAACAAATTGAAAATAGTACCAAACTTTTCATTCCTGCCTTTTCAAGGGCCCCTCTCCCACTGGGGCCCTGGATAATCAATCTCACTTTTCCCCTGACTATGACGCCCTGGTTATAGATGATGCTGAGAGCACACAGGAGAATGTTTGGAGCATATGGGCACTTTTTCTGTTTCAGAATTGAGAATGCTACATTAGAATCATTTCATTATAAAAAAGAAAACAAACACTGTGTGGGTCCACAAAATCAATAACCCAGTTTAGATTTTACAATTTTTGTGAAAGTGAAGATTAAAGTGTGTAAGAGCCGTCAGAAAATAAAATCTAGAAAAGAAAATTAAAGGCAAACTTAAGGACTGAGTGGACACCCAACATGTTTCACCCTGGAAACATTTTTAGTGATGAAATTAGTGCCTTTGTTTGATTTGCAACAATCCTGTCTTGTTATTTTGTTCCTGACAACCACCAGACCAGCACCAGCTGGGCCCTGACCTACTCACAGCTACATTGCCTCATGTCTTGTGAGGTGACTCAACCACTATAAACTAGAATATAGCAGAGAGAATTTGGGGGTTGAGGGTGGAGAGGCTTGATGAGAAAGGAGTGTGGATGGGGACAGAGCAAGACTTGGGCGAGGTAAAGGGAAACAGAGGTGGATGATGACACAGCAGTAAAATAACTAAAGAGGATGAGCCATAACAACATGCGTCACATTTAAGCTTTTTCCCAGTTTCTCCGGGAAGAGGTAAGGAGCAGATGGAGAACAGTCAGACAACCGCACGCTCCTACTTTCCCATTATACATGCTTATTGCACTGTGCGACAGTGACGCCAGTTTAAGACAACGTTAATTAAACTATTCTTCTAACAAACACAAGTAGACACCAAGGTTACGGCTCAGGTTTATAAGGAAAGGAGCGGCAGAAAAGTAGACCAACAAAGGTTTAAACATACAGTTTTAGTTGAAAGATATATACATGGCACTTTTCTATATTTTTCACAATGTTAACAAATCCCATTAAAAGTCCAAAAACAAAAAATGTCTTGGTATGTCTCCTGATATTTTCTGTCCATGGCACTCAGCCTCAAGCTCATTTGTTTGTACTGAAGATGAACTTTTTTAAAACGTGGGCCAGATATATTTTTAAAAAGCTGTCAAGCGGACTTTGAGTTATTTAATTATTGGCAAAATGCACATGTGAAGTTTCATTTTTAAAAAACGCTAAATTATTTCCTCAAACAGGAGTAAATCGTGCATTTGTTGGGGACTATTTTCAGCTGTGGAGTAACACACATTTGGTGTGGCAGTTAGATTCGTGATGAGACAAAACCGTTTTAGAATGTTGCAGAGAAAAGTTGCAGCAGTGTGAACTGGCCCGTCTGAGCTCGACTCAAGCCGACTGATGGTGTCACCTGCAACTTAGCTGGTCCGATCACCAGCTGCTGGTTTTAGAACATAAAGCATGTCACCTGTTTCTACAGTCGATTGGCTTGTAGTGAAGTCCGCTGGTAAATACAGACAGTACTTACTGACCCTCATGCCGACAAGAAGTCCAGTGTAGTTTTTTAATTCACAAAACTCGTTCGGGGTATCGGAGGATAACAGATAGCTGGATTTTTCCATACACTTGAAGTGCATGGAACCCACATCCAAAATCATTTTGAAAATGTAATAAAACTCCAACTTGCAACTCACGCAAGTTGCAGGCTAACTGACCACGGTGAGAAATGATGCTATAAAAGTGGAGTAAATTATTATTATGGCTTCAGGGCACTTGGATTACGACGGACGAACCGTTCTGACATTTTTGAAACGCATTTGCGGAGTTTTATTACATCTTCAAAATGATTTTGGACGTGGGTTCCATGCACTTCAAGTGTATGGAAAAATCCGGCTAGCTGTTATCCTCCGATACCCCCGAACGAGTTTTGTGGATTAAAAAACTACACTGGACTTATTGTCGGCATGAGGGTCAGTAAGTACTGTCTGTATTTTCATTCTTAAGTGGTCATTTCCTTTAAGGTTCAGTCAGGGTTTAACTGAATGATAGTTTAATCTGAGGTAAGCATGGCACTTACAACATAGATGTAGCTAACTAGAACATTAGCCAACATTTAAAGGTACATTGTGCAGGATTTAGGGGGATATATTGGCAGAAATGGAATATAATATAATAAGTAATTTTTCTTTGGTGTATAAATAAGAATCGTAGTGTTTTTATCACCTTAGAATGAGCCGGTAGTATCTACAAAGGCAGTGAGACCACAGAGATCAAACACTGGCTCTAAATAGGGCCACTTATATTTTTGCGTCGGCCACCGTAGTCAGAAGCCCCTCTGCAAAACTGCTCTCTTCTGTTTTTTTTACCGGTTTTGATTACATGGTCAATCTGTTTTGGAGAGGAAGAGACCTCTGTAGATAATTTGGCTCCGAATAAAACCTCTTGAGTGTCTGGATATAAAGTTATCAGAGGAAAAAGGTGAGCACAAATTAGCAGGTGCTAGGCTAACAGCTAACAGCTAACAGCTCATTTCCGATATGCCAAACTGCATCTGAGAAAGACTTATCTGTAAAGTGAAACTGCTTTACTCTGTGTTTTTACTGGTGCAAATAACTGGGTCTGTTTGTTTTGCAGAGTAGGGGACCTCTGTGGGTAATTCAGCCCATGGTAAAAATCTCCTGAACATCTGGATCAGTAATAAGGTGAGCACATATTAAGTCATCAGAGAAAAAAGATGAGCACACACAGCAGGCACTGGGCGAGCAACCCGTGCCAAACAGAGTAGAAGAAACACTCAATTGTAATGCGAAACTGCTGGTTTTAATCGCATGGTCCATTTGTTTGGGAGAGGAGGAGACCTCTGTAAGTAATTTGATTCCCAGTAAAAATCACCTGAACGACAAACACTGGAAAAAATTCAAATCTGGAAAAGTTTCAGCTGGTTGCAATCTGCAGTCCTCGCCACTAGATGCCACTGTATCCCCCTAAATCCCCCTAAAGCTTACACACTGTTAAAATCTTGCTTGTTCACCCCTGTTACAGTTGTGGTGTCCTCTTCAGTTTAACATCACTTTGTTTTGCTGTTTTCCATGTTCCCCACCCTGAGTACGACTTACGTCAAACAGGCTGGCGCATGGACAAGGTCAATGATGTTAGTGACACAGAGTAATGAGGGGTCAGTGAACATGGCAGAAAACAGAGCTGCTGTAAAGCTGCAGCACCAACCAGCTGCACTTTTATTTGGATGGCAGACACCTGGGAAACAATGGCTATATCATAGTACATGTCTTACTGATGCTGGGTTAGGCTGCAAACAGGCGATATTATTTTGTAATTCTTGACATGTTTGTGGAGTGTCTGTAGGACTCTGTGAGTCTCTGACAACTGAAACAACAATCGTAAAAAGAATAGAAATAAGTGAATTCAATCAATTTCTCCATCATTAACTTGCATCATATCTATAAAATCAGATGTGGAAAGTGCCAAAAAGACACACCAGTTTTTACCGTCATTATGATCACCCCAGTAAATAGATGCATGTGTCAATACCATAGTTACGTTTGGTATCAACACAACACAGCACACATACCAGAGGACTGCAGTGATGTTGAAAACATGCAGGTGTGTTCCCCCCCGCCACATGTGATTTACTGTTTGTGACTAAGAGATCTTATCATCAGTAATAACACCTTTATGTCATTACAGAGAGGGGAGGCTCTGCGACTGATGTTCAGGCTGAGAAAGTCATGTTGGAACATTTTCTTTCTTTCTTACTACACCCACTAACTGTATCACCGTACAGCGGAAAGCGTGCGTCTATGAGGGCTGGGTATCGGCGCTCGATACCTTCAACCAAAATAAATTGGTACCAAGTAGTGTCGAAACATCTCCAGTCAAACAATACCGTCATTTGATCCTGTTTGTGCCGGTGGTCTGGTCCAACATGTTCTCATCCCAAGTTGTCACACATCGCTGCTTTGTCTGTGGACTTTCATGTCTACATATTTTTCTCACTAGGTGTTCTTTTGCATCTGCTGTTGATGTTCCTGGATGCTGCAAACAATGCCAGGATGTCAACAAAAGCATGTGGTTGGGTTTGGTCACAAAAAACATCATAGTTTGGCTCTACATTCAGACCAGAAGCGAACACCACACTTCCAGGTGAACGTCTGGTGTTTGTTGGACCCCTCCCACCCGCCCTATTGGGACTTTCCAGCTCCTTATATGACGTCGTTATCAGCAGTATTTCAAAGTGACGCTTCCAGCGGCATATCATACTACCACGACAGATGCTGTCCAATTGGGTCATGAACTGATGCCGATCGTCTACATATCATGCTACCATGACAGGGTTATGAAATAATGCTGCCTGTCAATGTATCACACTGCCAGGAAAGGTGCCGGTTATGAACTGATGCTGATCATCCACGAATCATACTGCTACGATAGGTGCCGTCTGATTGACCTACGGTGTAACCTAGCCAGTGTTACTGAAAAATAGTAACTTGTTACCGTTACTAGTTACTTCATTAAAAAGTAACTCAGTTAGTAACTCAGTTACTTAAACCAAAAAGTAATGCGTTACTGAGAAAAGTAACTTTTTAGTTACTCCCCTCAGGCAAAAAAACCCCCTCGACTCTCGTCTTGGCTCGCCATCACGCCATGACCTTGACGCACGCGCACTAGTGTCATCTACTCTGAGTATGTCCTGGCTGTAGGTGACTGAGTGGGGACACTAGAGGGCGCTACATGCTTTTCTTTTTTGCAGTGTATTTTTTTTTTGCCACAAAGAAGACAACGTTTATTGATGTTTTGAGAAACTCAGCCCTGCAACCCAAAACATTTCCTAACTGTATTGGCCCGTAGCTACATCGCCTAAGCGTCAGCGGATGGAGTTTAACCAAGGGACTGTGTGACTACAACTTGACAAAACAGTTGAACGGTATAACATGTAGTCTCTATATACAGACTCTACATTCAGTGAATGTAGAGTCTTTAGGCAAACCCCGGAGATCTTGCCTCCGGAAGAAGAGCGGAAGAGCCCTGGTTTCCAGTTGTAGGCTGTTTGTAGTCCACGTGATATTGACCAATCACGCTTGAGCCAGCTGCAGTTGTTGCCAGGTTAAAAAGTCCGTGCGGTGAACTAACGAGGCGGAACATAATTGCCGTCACTGCAAACTCTGAATCCATCGCAATGGTTCAGCATATTTACTTATATATAAACGGAAGTCTGAAACGGAAATTCATCTCCTCCACCCAAATCAAACCAGAATGCCAAAAAATCGGTGGTCTGCCCCCAGAGGCTGTATTCGCCGTCTGCCGGAAGTCAGACACCGAATTCAGCCGATGGGTTCCGAGAATGGTAAACATGCAACCATCTTCTACAGTGGAGTCACTCGCTGTCAGGCAGCTAAACGTTTTACAACTACGGTACTTGGTCGCCCACCGCAGACATTGTCTGTCCACAACAAAAGCTTCCTCGGGATAACAATGGATATCACGTCACTGGATATAACGTTATAGGGACTAAAAATCTACAGAAACGCTACCGCTTAATGTAACGTTATAGCACTGTGGTGAGGCCAGCAGGTCAACAGTAGCCATGTTTCCATCAGCCTGTGTAGATGCGCATCTAGAAGTATCACATCGGAAAATTATGATGGAAACGCCGAAATTCGAATTAAAATCCCCTGATTCGCACAAATTAAAATACGCTCGCTTTAGCCAGGTTTTGGTTGATTCGAAAAAATGTTGATTCGCAAAACGGGGGATGGAAACAGTTATGTTCGAATTAAGTCTGACGTAGTGCACCTCTCTCCATGGCGATATTCACACTCCGGGTCGGGAAGGTGGTAATGCATTTACAAGCTGGTTGCCAACCGCCAGAAAACGTAGAAGAAGAAGAATGCGAGACTTGCGCGAGTTCGTAGTTTTCACCAAAGTCCGCACATTTAATGGAAACACACCGGATTTGTATTTCTTTTAATGATTCGAATCACTTTTGGATGGAAACATAGCTAGAGACTTCAGAGAGGGTGAGAGAGGTGTGTCATTAAGATGCTCTGGTAAGAATTGTTCATATACCTCTATCTGACTTGACTATCTTTTATTGTTTAGGGCTAAAATGTTTTAGTGAAAGGGAACTTGTGAAGGAATACTGCATGCTGCGGGCCGTTTTAAAACCTGGCCAAAAATAACGGAGTAACGCACCGGTTGGTAACGGTAACTGAGTTACTGAATTTAAAAACTAACGCATTAGAGTATTAGTTACTGCCAAAACTAATGGCGCTACACGCGTTACCGCCCAACACTGAACCTAACACTGCAGTAGGTTCCGTCCAGCCACGTTACAAACTGACGCCACCTGGCAGCGTATCACACCACTGGGAAAGGTGTCTGTTGGTGTCGTTGTCTGACACTGAAATCACTGACAAAGCGTTGGTATTTGACCTCTTTGGAATGCAAATAGGCTGTCTGATCCTGGACCGTCCCATCTCCTGCTAGATTGGCAGACTTTCTGTTACAACCATCTCCAGAGCTGCTATCCTCCCAGCGCATGGACAGATAAACGAACTACACAGCTGTAGAAGTAGCAAATATCCAACACCACTCCATTTAACAGTCCCAACAAACTCAGACTGACACCTAAAGACTCAACGCTGTCATTTAATCCATTGATAAAAAGCTGTGTGTGTTAACAGTTAGCTCTGTCATTGTGCATGTGCGGCCGGGTCGACTTTCCTCCGTGCAAAGCTCACACTCAGCAGCAGCAGCTTCAATTTCTTTCAGTCACTGGACATCACAACCTAAATTCAACAAAAAAATCTATGTCCAACAGTGTTGGTGGCCAGCTGGGTTGTTTTAAGAGGATAAGGAGAGGTGTTGTGTTGAGTGCCGTAATCCTCGGGTGCAGTTAAACAAGTGTGGTAACACCCTCTCTGTCTCTCTAGTGATTAAAGCAAGTAAAAGCCCAGGCTATTAATTTTTACTCAATTAGTTTAAACCACTGGTATCATATTTTTTTAAATGATACCCAGCCCTAGCATCTGCTGTCATTTCTTTGTTTTGGCTGTCCTGTAAAGTTGGTCAGAAGTCACTGAGGCCTCTGGTCCTCACCCCTATCCAAAAAAGGAGTCAATTGGACCCTGAGTGTGGAGATCATTCTTCTCAACACTAGTTTGAGAATACAAAACACATTCATGAATCAGTCAGTGAGTGCAGCTAAATTTAACTAAGGTCAATATCAAGTAACTGGGGCTAAAAGGGGAAACAATTGCTCCAGACAGGCTTCCATATAAATGAATAGCCCAAGGAATACTCAGTTACCCCAAAATACCTGTTATGAAGGAAGTGATCCTGACCACGGGGACCCTTAAAGTAAATCTAGACTATTTCATGAATTCAAATACTTGTGCTCATAGCAGAGGGATTACGGGTTTTTCCAGTGGCTGACTCCTGCCAGAAGATAGTTTCACAATAGCAGTATATTCCTCCATCTGGCTTCACGATCCTACACTGAAGCTGTTGTCAGAAGAGTCTCCGAACGTTTAGGGTTTCCAAACCTGTCACTGATCCAGATTACAACGTGTGAGGGTAAGAAAAGTTAGAAGAAAGTGAGACACCTGTACTTTTTCTGTTGGGGTAGATTTAATTAGAAATCTTGTGAGGTATGCAGGTGATCCATCAGAGGCTGTCGGGGCCGGGCCTCCTCTCCTCCCCACAGCTAACACATTCTACATATGGAATCTGAGAATGATAAATGGAGCTGGAAACTGTGAGGCAGTCAAACACCCCTGTCACGCCCACGCTTCTTAATCTCAGCTCCTCACAGCATCCTCACACCCCTGGTTTCTATCTTTCAACTGCTGCAGCAGGGCAGCTGTTAGAGGGAGATTAAATTGGCTTTTTCTTTGTCTTGTATAAACTTTGGTTTTTGTGTTTGGCTAATATTTGGATGTACATGGCAACAAATTGACAAAGGCCATACTTCTGCATTGAACCACCCATAACTTTCAACAGGACAGTGGGAGTATGCATTACTCACAGATTTTATGAATTTCTGTTAGAGACTGTTCAGCTTTCCTTTCATGCTCTACTTAAAAACCTTCAAAGCAGTGGTTCCCAACTGGTGGGTCACAGTCCAAAAGTGGGTCGCAGGTCCATTCTGAATGGACCGCAAGTGACTCGAGAAGGTACAAGTATGACTGTGAATGTATTAAACTGCGTGGACCTTGAACTAATGACTAAGGAGAAATCTGCACTCTGTGGCTGGGCCAGTTGGGAACCACTGCTTTAAAGGAATATTCTGGGTCCAGTTATTCAAAACATTTTATCTGGATTAGAATGATCCAGATTTGGAGGTTTTGCTGTCCAGGATCAGCTGATCCTTTGTAAGTGCTCTCTTCAACACTGGTTTGCTTGAGTTGGGATTGGTCAGATTTGTCAGCTTCAAGGGGATTTTCAACACCAGAGTTAAGGCCCATTTATGCTCAACGTTAAATACGGATCCGGATACGGACGGAGCCTTCTGTCCGTGCTCTGCGTTCATTTAGTCCGTATTTCTGCACGTTTCCATAAAGCTTATGGATACGGGGCAAACGGAGCAGTACCACTGGAAACCGTGGGGGCAGTGTTGCTGTCACTACCTGATACGCAGCTCTAGTGAGACACGAAGAAGAAACAACAATGACGGTTATTGAATGCCCCGGCGGACATCCTAAAGTACTGGAAATGACGCTCGTCGTCAATTTCTCCCATTGGCAGTACTAGAGACTTTGTCTTTTATGCAAGAGGTACATTATCAATATCTCCTCCACAGTCGCCATGTTTGTTTTTGAGTTTGTTGTTGTCATAAACTTTTGACTCTGGGCTGCCCCCTAGTGGATATATTGGTTAACATCCATGCCAACGTAAAGGCCGCATGGAAGTATGTGGGCAGTGACGGTAACATCGTTTGAAACAGACGTATACATTTTCGTACGTAAAGGGAGCGTAAATGGGCCTTTAGTCATTTCTTTTGGATCACACAGTTCAAAAGAAGGTTCTTGCTTTGTGCTCTAGAGTCTACTTCTTTTGTATTCTCAGTTTTGCTATGATCAATTGCCTTTTCTAGATCCATCTTACTTTTGTGCCGGTTTTTCAAAGCAACATTGGATTGGATCACCCTGATCCAGATACAGACTTTTTAAGATTAAAAATCTGGATAACTAGCACTCTGAATGGGACTACATATCACAATGTAGGCAGTTGGCCAACAAACACACTGCAGTTACCACTTATCGCCATAGCTGTCGCCAAAGAGAACAAAATAGAGATCTTTGAGATTATAACTTAATAATCTCCATTTGATTTTGACAGCAATATGGGGGATTATTTTATGGGGACATTGGTGCCACGGTGGTTGCATCAGTTGATGCGCATCAAGTGGCACCTCTAGCACACACTGGAGGCATCGGGCTGCAGCTCATCAACAGATGACCACACAAAGTTATTGGTACTAAAAGATCTGTACCTCTTCCATCTCTGCATCAGCTTTAAATCATGTTTGTACAGCACCTGATTAAAGTTGATTTCTCACCTGACAAGCCGATCTCCAGAGCTATGACTCGCCAGGAAATATCTTTTTGGCCATTGTCTTGATAATAATGGGATTGTAAGTCATTTAGCTCGGAATAGTTCTTGACCTCAACAACGAATCTCTCCTCATCCAGTCTTTGTCAGCCATGAGACACAGTAACAGCTACAGAGTTCTCCTCATGTATCAATGGTGAGAAGAGTCGAGCTGCCATAGGAGCAGAGAAAAAGAGCTCCTATGGGAACTGGTATGTACAAGCAGAGAGCTAGTGGGAGGGAAAATGCATTTAATTCCAGTTGTGATTCCAGGGCGGCGCATGCTGAACTTCCAAGTTGTTTCAAATCAAAAGCAAGACTGGATTATGTGATCTCATCCAATTTAGCATATATTTTTTTTCCTTTTGAACAACCAGTTTTTAGGATTTGATCCTCTCTGCAAGCCAAAATCCAATCAGATTACTTTTGAATAACTGTGTTTCAGCCTGGCATATTTATATACAAACTTTGCACTCACTACTTCTACCAGTCCTTGTTTTCCTGATTTTGTGCAACTGGAATGGCAAATGCAATGTTAGCATAACCCACAGAGTCACAATGACCACATCTATTGGAAGTACAGCAGGTTAAAATATAGATTTTGCTTTAAGTAGCCACAGCTTCAAACAGCGACCATCCTTCACTTGACTCCATTTTCCATCCATTAAAGAAAAATAATTATTCCACATTCTACATTAAAAGCATTTATGTAATCACATGCTGCTTTTACTCAGCCTTTACTCTAATGGTATTAAAGGAGCAGAAATCATTGCTCATGTCACGACAGTGCAAGAGAAGTCTGATGAACTGCACCCAAGTGGCCTTCGTGGAGGTATTTCCACATTACAGTCAATGAAGCTGATGGATTAGAGGCTTGAAGCTGTCAGGGGAGGCTCTCTGATGGATGTCCAATTCAGCCACGAGTGGTGTTAAAGTGGGATTCTGCTCTGGAAATGCAAATGGAACGGCCACCTTTACACTGGAACGATCTGGGGTCAATAATGATTGGTGATGTGTGTCTATGTTTGTGTTTCTTTGGTGGAACCGCTAGTCTATAAACTGTGATGGATTACCACTAACCAGTTAGAAATTAGCCATTACAGTATTGATTGTTAGAAAATAAATGGATGCTCTTCACACAGCTGATCTGAGTAAATTGATCAGCAGAGTGGAACTAATCAGGTTTGTTGTTTAACTACTTTAATACTGCAGAACTGTGGGGTGTAGGTGTGCCTCCCAACATGCATTATGGCAACAGACATATGGACACAAGTCTCATGTATGTGTGGCCCTGCCTTGATGATGGTGTTACTGTGTTCTACAGTGTGTTTCATCCCAGGTCTACCTGGGAAGCAACATCAGCACAGATGGAGGAGCTGATAAAGACGTCGAGCTGCGCATCAGCAAAACAAGACGTGCCTTTAGAACACTTCGACCTGTATGGCTCTCTTCCCAGCTCTCCAGAAACACCAAAATCAGAATCTTCAGTACATACATAAAATCTGTCCTTCTCTATGGCTGTGAAACCTGGAAAAACCACCAAATCAATCATTTATAAACTACAAGTGTTTATTAACAACTGTCTCAGATACATACTGAAGATTTGGTGGCCCAACAAGATATCAAATGTAGAACTGTGGAGACGCATGAATCAGGAGCAAATCCACAACAAAATCAAATCCAGAAAGTGGGGATGGATCGGCCGTACACTTAGGAAGGATCCGAGAAATATAGCAAGACAAGCTCTGGACTATAATCCTCAAGGCAAGAGGAAGCCGGGGAGACCAAAATCCAACTGGAGGCGGTCCACGCTTGATGAACTGACCAAGACGGGGACCTCCTGGCAAGAAGCGAAAACCATCACGCAGAAGAGAGTGAGGTGGAGATCCATGGTGGACGCCCTATGCTCTCAAGGGGGCCAAGAGGATTAAGCAACAGTGTGTTTCATGATGTTCTCACTGTTCATTTTCCGTAACTGCTTATCCCGTTGAGGGGGCTGGAGCCAGTCCCAGCTGACATTGGGCAAGAGGCAGGGTTCACCCTGGACAGGTCATCAGACTATCACAGGGCTGACACATAGAGACAGACAACCATTCACACTCACATTCACACCTACGGACAATTTAGAGTCACCAATTGAAGTCTTTGGACTGTTGGAGGAAGCTGGAGCACCTGGAGAAAACCCACACTGACACGAGAAGAGCATGCAAACTCCACACAGAGGGGCTCCCCCACCCCGAGTTCGAACCACTAATCCTCTTGCTGTGAGGAGGCAGTGCCACCCCATTGTTCATGCTGTTACGAACAAATGCTGTTAAACTGTGATTGATGTTGCATCTACAACTGAAGATGCTCTCCCTGAGATAATTGCAAAGATGCATCAGTGGCTGAATGGTACGCCTGTCGATACAAATATAGCAGCTATTGGACATTGCTTCCATCTGAGTTCTCACTTCCTCCAAACCTTAGCTCACCACAAAGCTTTGGAGGAACCAATTCAAATCAGTGGCTGCGTCTCAGTTCCTTAACACATGTTAATTGTAGACAGTATGTACTGTTATATCGTTATAGCATAGTGTTTTCATGTATACAGAAAAATCAACACATTTACATGCAACATACCGAAATGATACAGCCAATTAACCTTAACAAAAAGATTAATCTCTGTAGGCAGATATCTGAGTATGAATGCAGAATCTGTGGGCACCATGAGAACATGTTAATACTGGAAGTGTTCTAGTGTCCGTTTGTAGTCAGAGTAGTATTGGTCAGTCATGTCTGAATGGGCTTTACGCCTCGTTTCCATCTACTTATGTGACTGGTGTTCGCAGATCCTTAAATACATGGATGATGCCTCCAGTGTCCAACGCAAGGAAGTGCCTTTCTTTACGGATGGATAGAAACCTGATAGAGGTTACCTGTAGCCATGGGGGAGAGGCTAATTTTTTCCGTTTTTCACCTTCCCGTAGTTTGGAATATGCGCTTACTCTGTCAGAAGTCTCCACTCGCAAATATCTGCATGGGACTGAGCTCAAAATGCGACGATGCCGGTGTGTATTTCCAAAGCGCTGTCAATCACAAAGGGGTTCAGCCTCTGAGACAATTCCTCCAATCATCATGCAGACACCGAGCGTCCTCTCCCGCCTACCGCTCCATTAGGTCCCAGGGAAGCTGAGCCTCCCTGGAAGTGACGATTTTGTCGCATTTATCCAATGACCGTCTCGCTTTGCTGCATAAAAAAAACCTGCTCAGCGCTGTCTCATAGGAATGCTTGGAGGCTCCGCGTCCACCGTGCTGACACGAGAATGTATGACAGGGAGGTCACGTTTGGAAACTGGTGATAAACAGCTGACATTTGAACATCATAGTCATGATGTGAAACGCATCCTAGCATATTTGACCATTTCTTCTATGAAATTTTAGGGGAAGTTCAACCTCCCTTGTTGTCTCAGAGCAACCGCCCCTGATACAGTCTCTCCAAAATCCACTGCAGAAGTTCAATTTTTTGAATGTACTTGAGGCAAATTCTGGAGTTTCGCAGGCACTTCAGATATCACAGGGATTCCCGAAGCAATGAATGGACTTCCAGTTGACTCGTCTCCACACTCAGACGCCTTGACACACAAACTTCTTCAGCCAACTGGTGTAACAAAACACCAGGGAACATCTTCTTCATCACCAACAGAGCCAGCTGATAAATCAAAGTTTTGCCAAATCCAGTTGGAAGAACGCTGAAAACATCTTTTCTTTTGAGAAACTAAGGAAGTGCATACTCTTGTTCTTGTTTGATTGTTGATATTGACTCTATTTCTGCAATAACTACTACTACTAGGGATTACTGCTCTGCAAGCTGCGGCCTACATTTTACATCCTTAACTCCAACACAGACCCTGATTGGCTGCTTACGTTGTCGACTATGCTGCGGATCCCTGAATGACCCTGATTGGATTTTAATTTCTGGAAAGTGTTTGGGGCGGCACCAAGCCCAGATACAGAGAGCGAACCAGCATGTTGAGCTCACGTCATCAGGATGGTCTTACCAGGCTCGTCTAGAAATGTACGTCAAACTGAGTCGTGATCCCGATCCATGATAATTCAAAGGACTCATACCTAGCTTATGAGCGAGGGCACATTTGGTTCTCTGCGTGGAGCTGTGTTCTCTTTATTGAGTTACAGATATATGGATGACTGTTGGATGATATCATTAAAGCGGGCTGCACCAGATGTTTAGTATGGCATATACACAGGCATTTCTGTGGCTTTACTTCACACAGAACAAATAATGGGTCAGGTCTGGCTTTCGTCCTGAGTGGTGAAGTGGGGTGAGAGTGAGAGTATTTTAATCCTCATCTCGTCTCAATCTTTTCACAGACATCAAACTTGTGTCACCTAAATGTGTAACTGAGCACCAGATGCTGTTCCTAGCTCCTCTACTCTCCTCATATCCCCTCGATTTTCGATTCTCAGATAGCTCAAGGGCTAGATCACCTATTCTCACATAACGAAGGGTGTTTCATTTGTGCAGGCAGCACCTATTCTGGAGAGGGATGCACTCATAGGTCTGTGAGGGACTTTGGATGGAAGCCCGATGAAACACTTCATGCTATTCTCATTTTGTGTTTTTTTTGTTTTGTAACTTTGGCAAAGGAGCAGCTTTTCAGACGTGTTTATATAATGCCTCTTAACACTATATTTCATGAAACTGACACTTGTGGTAAAGCTAATTCCATTTGTGTCATAGTGATTAACAGTGAACAGTGATGGATGGAGCCTGACTGACTATGGATGTGGAAGGTGTTTCCAGACTCGTCCGCTCCATTTTCAGACAGACCGGAGGAAGTTAGAGTCTCACAGTTTGTTCCAGCGACGTTAGCCCTCTCATAACTGAGAGGCAGATGAGGAAAGTGTTAGAAACCAAATCCAACTGTGGTGTGCACTAACAGAGAGAAAACAGACACAAGAATAAAGGAACAACAGGAAAGTGAAGGTGCAAATTATAAGGACTAGGACATGTTGCTGCCCTGACATTGATAACGCCAAAACTGATACACAGTTTATCTCATATACAGAAACAATCCAGAGTTGCTTTGATTTCTGCCAGTCGGCTGAGTCAATAGTTTCCCTGTGGTTTTTCCTTGTCCTCTGTTTCCCCTCCCCCATCTGTCTCTCTGTGCTGTGGGCGTAGCAACTCCCTCACTCTTCTGGGTTCCTGATTACATTCATTAAACTTACCTGCTCCCTGCTGCTCACCTGAGAACCATCCAGTAATCAACCCTGCTTTATAAAACACCAGCTCTCCTCTCCAGTCCTCTCCAGTCCGTTGCGTCTGTCACTGTGGTGCAGTCATGCTTCAGGCCGTTGTTGAATTGTGAATTCAGCTTAGACATTGCTTGTGTACTGCCTGCCTGTTTCACCCTCTGCCACACTCCCAGCCAGCCGAACCCCTCCAACATAGTTTGCCTGCCGTCAACCCACTTCCCCTCAGCCTCCATCCCCTGGATTTTTCCCGTAGGCCACATTCATTATCCTGGCATTACAACCCCTTTTAATCACCTTCTTCCTGAGTCTGTGTTCTGTGTTAGGGTTCGCCGTGTTGATTGTAACCTATTGTCGATTGTCACATGCACAATTACAGAGAAGCAACACTATTCTCAAATGCCAAGCTACCTCCAACAATGCTCATACAAATAATAAAGAAACAAAATCATGAAAGTAAAATGAGAATCTAAGAAATTAAATAGTGCAGATGTTGTATAGTGGGTGTGTGTGCTTGTGAAAGATGGAAAAACAGAGTCCACACACTCAACACATTCTCATCCCAAGTCGTCACATAGACCCTTTTTGTGTTTGTAAACAGGGGTGGTGAATTTTGTGGGTGGAACCAAATAGGTGGCAGAAAGGGCCAATGGTGGTGTCAGTGTGTATGTCATTCATGTCGGATGAGTCCGACTGGGCCCCAGGGTCCAAGGCCCGGCCACCAGGCTCTTGCTGGCTCCCCAGGTCTCCGTAGGGGGGTCCCAGTGTCCCCATACAAGGTGGGGTACTCTGTATCTGAATGTGTCATTAGGGTCCGGGCAGCTAAGCTGCCAGGACACTATTGTAATCCTAGGTATTCTTCTGCTTCTTCTTCTTCTTCTTCTTCTTCTTCTTCTTTCTTCATCCGAGGAAATCGTACTTCCCATGGGTGAAAACTCACCAAACTTTGCACAAAGGTCCAGTCTCATGCCAGATATCCTCAGCTGTAAACTCAAGCCAATAGTCCTGATGGTGGCGCTACAGCAAGCGTCTAAAGTTCAAAACTTTGAAAATTCATAACAAATCAACCATACGTGCTACAACTTCACAACTTTCATCAAACTGTAGCCCCAATACTGAAGAAACTTTTGTACATTTAAACCTATTAAAAATTATGAAGTTCATCACTCTGTTTTTTTCAAAAACTGTAAAACTTCTTAAACCTATCTCCTCCCACAATTTTTGCTCAATTGACACCAAACTTGCTACAGAGCATCTTCAGACTGTCCTACAAAAACTATGTTTCTCAGATTTTTGATTTATCAAAAATTGAGCCTACAGTGCATCAAAATGTTTGACTGTAAACGGTACTGTAAACATATACATGCAAATTCTTGCTAAATACATCTTCAATGTTCATGAAAAAATGACAAAATTCTGGAGTCATGGTAGATGATGTGTGGCAAATTTCAGAATTTTATCTCAAAANTAAACGGTACTGTAAACATATACATGAAAATTCTTGCTAAATAAATCTTCAATGTTCATGAAAAAATCACAAAATTCTGGAGTCATGGTAGATGATGTGTGGCAAATTTCAGAATTTTATCTCAAAAACTGAATTTTTGACAGCATTTTGAATTTTGCTCTAATGTGAACAATTGGAGTCAATGTAAAAATGGCAATTTTAAACATCAGTTTTTCACTTATGGAGCAAATCAATCATTGTTACAAACATTGTTACCAACATCTCCATGCTGTCTAGATGCAATATGTGTATTTTCAGATTTTTGTTTCGATAACTGAATATTTTTACAGTGGTTTGAAATCTGCTTTTTCATGCATGGACGGCTGCTAACCGCTTTTAGTCTGGCCCCTTCCCTGGGACCACTTTGCCTTGGGAGACCCTACCAGGGGTTATTAGCTATTAGGGGACAAACAAACCCCTCTGCCATGTGGGGGGAGCTCGGACATCCAGAGGGAGCTCGGAGTAGAGCCGCTGCTTCTTCACGTCTAAAGGGGTCAGTTGAGGTGGTTCGGGCATCTGATCAGGATCCTCTTGGGCGCCTCCCGTTAGAGATATTCTGGGCACGTCCCACTGGTAGGAGGCCCTGGGGAAGACCCAGAACACACTGGAGGGATTATATATCTCATCTGGCCTGGGAACGCCTCGCGGTCCCCCAGGAGGAGCTGGAAAGCATTGTTGGGGAGAGGGACGTCTGGGGTGCTTTGCTCGGACTGCTGCCCACACGACTCGACTTCAGATAAGCGGATGAAAATGGATGGATGATGAAAACGTGTCAACTATTATGGTTTATTGATTTACATAACCTGTTAGCTTACAGATTTAAGGGAGATGAAACATTTGAAGATACTCCAAGAAGTTCAGAGGGTTAAAATGTTGAAATGTTCTTCCATTCTTTTTGTGTACAGAGTAAATGAATGAGATACAGTGTGTTAATTAGTTAGTTTAGTATGCATGTATATTGTTTAAACTCTGGACAGTGTTAAGCTCTGTGTTTCTGCTTTTTCAGTCGTAATGCTAAGCTAGGCTAGCCACCCATCTCTGTAAAGAAAGGAGAGTAACATCAATCTTCTCATCTCACTCTCAAGAGGAAACTGGGTCATAAATGGCGGTGTATTTCCCCCAAAATGAACTTTTGCCTGAAATACTCCTTTGGAGACCTAGTTGCAGAGTACCATCATTTAGAATTGGCCATATTTAGTGATACTGAATATCAATGCAAACTGCCAGGTAATGGGAGATTCAGTAAAAACAACTGACATGCTTTCAAAAACTTGTATCAGTCAAACGCTTGTTGACAACAGCATTTCATGGAGTCTGACTTTCCATATTCAATGTTTTGTCTTTTGGCATCTCATCAGCACTTTTCCATCCAGAAAAACATCCTTCAAATGTTACATCGATACATTTACGTCCACACACAATATGTGGTCAAACATGTTTCCTAGAAACATTTGGCTGAAAGCACAGGAGAAGAAGTTGGATGTGAATTTGAAAACCGAACACCACCTGTAACCCATTAGCTTTCTTGGAGAAGGTAATCCATGTATTACCAAAGAAATGCACTGAATTTGTTTCAGAGGGCCCTTCCCAAAATGTAGTGTGTACCAGAGTTTGATTGTTTTCAACAATCTGAGCTATGAAATCACTGCCAGGCTTCAGTTTCTTCATCAGTTAATGAGACTTCATTTAAAGTGCCCAACAAACACTACAAAGGAGAAATGAATCTGCACATGTTAAAGTTTATAATCGATCCTTTTGGAGTCAGATCGGAGGTTAACTGAATTTGTTGCACATATGGATCGACTCTACAGGTGTTAGCTGCACCGACCGTGTGTGTGAAATGTGGCTGTGTGTGACAAATCAATCTTTGACTGATCTCAAAATATATCAGCAACAGTTCTTGTTATTTTCCTCCAGGCCGCTCTCCTTTTCTTTGTCTCTGTGTGTTCATGATTCAGAGTCATAAAGCCCTGTAATAAGCATGAATTTTCAATCAAGTCGAAAATTTAAATCTGTGCCACCCAGGGAGAATTTGATTCAATTTGTGTCCTCATACTCAAAATTGAACTTGAATGCAATCTACCCACCTAAAAAAAGGTTTACTCCTAATTTGTTTTCCCAGTTATGCTTTGGGGGGATTGTAATTGCCGCCAGATTGTGTTCACTGGCAAGAAAATGTCCGCTTTGTGCTGCACGCAAATCATAAGGAGGTGGGTTAGGGTTAGGTCGTGGTCGTAGAGGATAGTGGTTTACAAAGCACAGAACACACCAGAGACCACCAGAGGTTTGCATCCAGAGCCCCACATGTGTTTTGGTTTATTCAGCAAAAGCACTTTGGTTAAGTTTAGAGAGAGATTTGATATTTGACCAAGACCACTACGTTCCATTAAACACCCTGAAAATATATTTTCTTGGTGTCTTTGAACTCTTCTCACTGCTTTGAAATGGTGAGGGCTCAGACTTTACGCACCAATCAGGTTTTAGCAACATTTGAAACCAACAGGATCGTAGCTGTGAAGCTGTTTTGACAACGTGGCAGCACGGGGTTTTACAACTTCTACGTTTATCACCACAAATCTTTTTATAAACAGAATTAAATCCATCTGGCTTACTGACCCTTCAAGAGTCTAGAGGAGCCAACATGCTATTATGGATCCCACAGATCCCACTCTGAGATTAAAGTGGTAAATGTACAAGAAAAAACTCATAAATGCACTGCCACAAAGTCAAGTGACGTATAAAGAGCAGCACAGTTCATGGAGAGAATAAGACGTGGGGGACAAATGGGTCAAGCACAAGACTTTAACAGAAGGGACTAGAGGTCAAGTCCTGTGTGAGATCAGTGTCGTCTTATTAGTTAGTCGTCATATTTCAACACTGCTCAGGCACCAAGGAATATACAGCTGGGTGTTAAAAGCAACATTGGTTATTTACACCAAATGGCATTGATGGCTACGGACACCTGTGTGCAGAAAGCAGATGGCTCAGTCATGCTCTACGGACACAAAACCACAAAAGTGCGAGGATGCCATAGACTGTTAAAACAAAACAAAAAAACAAAAATAGATGTAGCTACTGTCATGCAATGTCATCCTTTGGTTTGGGGACTCTTGTTCTGAAGCATCGATTTCAGCATTTCAGCCGTCGACATCTTGGTTTCATGGCGCCAGAAATGACCATATTTGGGTGAGAGGCTGGAGCAGTGGAGGAAGCTGAGGACATTATCAGCAGACAGCCTGTCACACCAAGTGGCTCACTCTTGATTTTACCCAATGTAAAGCCTTAATACCTCTTTTGCATGTCCTTTAACTTCAACATGACAGAAACATTATAAAATGAAGTGCTGCTCAGCATAAAGTTACTTAAATGGTAGTCTCTATATACAGACTCTACATTCAGTGAATGTAGAGTCTGTAGGCAAACTGCGGAGATCTTGCCTCCGGAAGAAGAGCGTAAGAACCCTGGTTTCCGGTTGTAGGCTGTTTGTAGTCTGCGTGATGTTGACCGATCACGTTTGAGCCGGCTGCAGTTGTTGCCAGGTTAAACGGTCCATGCGGTGAACTAACGAGGCGGAACATAATTGCCGTTACTGCAAACTCTGAATCCATTGCAATGGTTCAGCATATTTACTTGTATATAAACGGAAGTCGGAAACGGAAATTCGCCTCCTCCGCCCAAATCAAAGTGGAATGCCAAAAAATCGGGGGTCTGCCCCCAGAGGCTGTATCGCCGTCTGCCGGAAGTCAGACGCCGAATACAGCCGATGGGTTCCGAGAATGCTTCAGAACGATGGAGGTTGCTTAAGGGGCCGTGCACATACTGCGTTTTCTGCACCCACAAATTGATTGTTTTCAATGTAGACGCGCAGCAGGCGCACTTAAACGCCAGAGCAACGCTGTCTCGACGGGCATGTGTATCCAAGCACCTATTTTGTGCCCCAAGACCGAGTTCAACTTTTGGAACGCAGCAGCGCACACCGCATGTCATGTGATGAGGAACCACCAATCACTGCCGACTGATATCTTTCCCTTTTACTGTAAATATCAGTCTGTGGTAAATATGGAAAAATTGATCATTTTGGTGCAAGGCTGCCAGAGCTTTTTATCTGTTCCATGGACGATATGCCCACACTTATAAACAGTGCCTGGAAGAAGATCAGCTCTGCACTCAGGATTTCAGGTAAATAGGCTATGATATGGTGCTTGTTAAGGTTGCTTAGCAAACTCAGACACAACCTGCTGCCGCGCTCTCGAAAGCTGGCTCAAAAAAGGCACAAAAGTAGTGCCCAGTGCCCGACCTCGCATTTTCCAGGAGGTTAAAAATGTGGCATGTGTATGGCCCCTGATTTTAGAGGGTCAGTCCAGTTACCAGAAGAAAATGTTGGCATTGGAGGGGATGGTGGATAGGGTGGCACCTAGGCAAAATGCCTGCTAAGCTGCAGACCATTGTGCACCACTATTTGAGACTGTAGTGTAGATGACCTGACATGACTTCAGCCAGATGGACTGATATGATTCTGACTAAATTTGGTAATGTGAGGAGAAGCAATTGTTCTCAGAACTGATTGTCTGAACTGCGGGAAATAACTGCAGTAATGGAAATTACCTACAGCACCTGCAATGCTTGTTTGTCAGACACTATGAATTGCCATGATGTACAAATTCTCTTATTTTAAGACTTGTTTATGCAACAAGAAGAACAACATACAACAAAAACGATTGTGTTTTAGTGCGTTATCACTGTGTTTCCAGCAGCTTTTTAGCCCCTGCACCTTAATGTCTTGTTGCAACCCGATAGTGCCATTAAAGTGGCATGTTTTTATCAAGTCATTGCTTTGTTTCCTGGTGGAATAGAGCCACAAAAAGCACTTGTTCTTTAGCAAGATATTATTGTGTTTCCTGCTGTGATTGCTCCCCAAACCTGGGTATTCTAAGCCAAAACATGATCTTTTTCCTGACTACAACAAAATGTTTTTTGTGCCTAAACCTAACCACATGTTTACCACAGCATTGTTGAAACCTAAAGATTCAACTTATTCGCTACATAACAGCATACTTATGTAGTGTTTGCAGTGACATGCAATGCCAACATTTTTCTGGCAGTTGGGTTGTACAGTGACTGAAGTAGCAGGGGTGGTTTCACACAAGTTGTTTGTAAAGAATGAGCTGCACCAAATCGTCAAAAAAAAAGTCCAGATTACTGCATTTTACATCCCCAATATTCATGGCAGCATCACTCTGGACTCTGTACTAGAGTGTACAACCTTTTAAGGTCAGATATGTGTGAAATCTGAAACTTTCTATATATAACTCGAACTATGCTTATGACAATATCTTCAGACATTTGTGAGAGAGTCTGTGAAACAATGTGCTAACACTTTAGGAACATGAAGACCTTGTAATGTACGAACTGTGCACGGCCCCGGGCGCTGGAACCAATGGCTGGGTCTTCCTTTTATGTTGGGATTCCTTAGCACTTGGGAATCCACACAGTATTTTCATCTACACCACACATGTGAACTCTGCCAAACTACATTAAGAGTGTGAGTGTGTTGCATGTGTTCATGTGAGAGGGAGAGAACAAGCATCTGGATCCACTCCAGTGTTATCAACAAATTGCTGATCAAAGCTAGATGATCAAACGGTGACGCTTATGTCACATAGGAATGTGTTATTGGGTTGGATGCTCTCTGCAGACATAGTAGATGAAGCATATTAGAGAGAAGCTTATGCACACAGTGGCAAAGCTCAACACCAAATAGATCTTATGGAGATTTGACGTATTGCAGCTCCATGCAGCACTCATTATTCAAAGACTCAGGGATTTGTGGTCAGGTATTATAGAAGCCACAAAGACAACTTCTAAAGCATCAGGGAACATGAGAGCAAATGGTTCTGGCTCTAAAGAGAGAAGGAACAGTTGGGGATCCAAATCATGCAGACCAATTTTGTGACCACAACAGGACTCAGATTTCATGGGATGGCAAAGCTGCAGAAGCACTTGGAATTATTCTCTTACATCAGTCGGTTGACAAACCACTGATTGGGCTGCTTCTGTGAAAGCTGGCACAATCCAGTTTCTGACACATTTGAAACAAGCAGGGTCAGACGTCAGTTTATCAGCTCTAATGCTGTGATATTAGACATATGCAAACATCGGGTGGATTGTTATAGTTACAGGATTGTCTCTTTATCCAGAGGCATTATGTTTTCCAGTTGTCCGTCCATCCATCCCTATGTCCTATTCCCATGAACACAATATCTCAAGAGCACCTTAAGGGAATTTGTTCAAATTTGGCACAAACGTCCACTTGGACTGAAGAAATTGGTTAGAATTTGGTAGTCATAGGTCAAAGATCAAGGTCAGTGTGACCTCAAAAACATGTTTTTGGCCATAACTCAAGAATTCTTCTGCTAATTCTGGCAAAATTTCGCATAAATGTCTAACAGGATAAAATTAAGAATTGATGACATTTTGAATCCAAAAGGTCAAAGGTCAGCTTCACTGTGGCATCATAATGTCTGGCATAAAACCCTTCTCTGGCAATTACTCAGCATCATATCTCAGGTACAGAAGGGGAGACATTTGGTGAGATACTGAATTGGTGACTTTAATCTTGGGTGTCCAACCTGAAACTGTGCTGATTGTATAGATCTTCTGTGTGTGAGGCATCCATGTTTTCAAAGACAAGGATGTCAGCTGTGAGAGAAACTTGACTGATGCACAGAGGCATACACCTCTGCCATAATCGATGGCAGTGGTTTATAGCCAGAGGTCCTTGAGGGACTACCAGGGGTCTCCAGAAAAATGGGTTATAGTTAATTTCCATAATTTAATTCACTATCTAAGGAGCCCAATATGAGGAAGAGGCATATGAGTGACTATTGTGATCATAGGTTTTACTTTGTCCAGGGTTATCTCCTCAACTATGGCTAACAATTGACCTATGGCTAAGTCACGCCCCCCTCCACTCACTCGGACGAAATATCAACATTCAGTGACCGGCGCTATGGCAGGTGTCACAGTACACGGCATTTCGCAGGAGGCAACTGATGATTTTTGGGGACATAACGATCAGATGTCATTGAGAAGTAACCAAAAGGGCCTAAACTACGCATTGGAGGGATATATTCATCATTTTATCGTTGAGAAGGTCGATGAAAAGCTTAAATTACAAGCCAAAATTTACAGGTCACAGTGTACGCTTGTGAACCGCATCTGGTTGCCGTCACCATCAAAGACAACAAGTTAAAGTGCCACTGAAGTTAAGGTTTTTGGCTCAGAATATGAGAAAAGGATAACGGCCTTTTTACCATCTTTACCAAGAGTGTCTCTCCGTTAGTTTGGTGCTACAGTATTTACACTGAATCATTCAGCATAACGTTTGCCAACCTTTGTTATCTCTGCCATTACAGATAAGTTAATGAAGCTAAGCTCCAGAAGTTAACGTTAGCTTAACTAGAGCCCTTTGGACAACAGCTAACAATGATGTACGATCACCAAAGTACAAAACTAGAACAAAATAGGCTAATGAACTCCCAGCAAACAAGGTGACATGATGAACAACGCAGCTAGGAGCTAACGTTAGGCTAACTTTAGCTAACGTTAGCTAGAGATGTTAAAGATAACTTTATATTTCTTTCCAGCAAAGTGACAATATGTTGCCTCAAACACAATGTTGACTTACCTTAGAACAGATGTAGACATCATTGTTAATCTTATTCACGTTGAGTTGATGTTGTGGTCTAACGTTACCACACAACTTTATCCAAAGGAGACACTTTTCTCGGTTGAGATGTGGTTTAAAGTGTAAAAAATACACCTGGTCGCCCAGCCTCTCAGGATACCTTGTGTCAGAGTTGCATGTACCCCATGCACACCGTTTGACCATTTTTAAACTTCAAATCTCAGAAAAAGCTCATAAAACCGAACAAAACTGACTTTCTGTAATGCATTTCAATGGACGTCCAGGCAGAGAATGTCCGAGTGTATGGGAATGGCTTTACGCACTGTGATTGGCTCATCGCGTTTGAAGGCGGGGCTTAGCCATAGGTCAATTCTGGTCTTGATCATATCTAACAAACCAAATTTTACAGATGGAGGTTCCTGAAGTTAAATCTTATCACATGGAGGTCCATGATCTTAATTTAGCGGTCTTTGACAGGATGAAGGTTGAAAACCACTGATCTATTGGATGTGATGCCAGAACATACTATTGGGCGTTCTGAACCTGAAAACCTTGAAGGGTCTTGACAGGTAATTGCTTTAGCTGCTTTAACTACAGTATGTTTGCATATAGTAAAAAATTAACATACTACGTCGGTATGACACATGATAAGGTTTGGGCAACAAAAACACATGATTAGGTTTAGCAGGGAACACTGATAAATGTCAAAAGAGCTCCAGCAACACTTGTGGTCTGGAAAACAACTTTATTGGCCGACGCATTTCGGCTTGTGGCCTTCATCAGATGACCCTGATGAAGGCCACAAGCTGAAACGTGTCGGTCAATAAAGTAAACTTTATACTTTACGGGAATACTGATGAAAATGAAAGTCGGTAATTATTGGACCCATCCACCACCCCTACGCTGACTTTTTGCCCCCTTAACTCACGATGTTGTCTGGCCATTGTTTCCCCCTGACGCCATCAAGCACCATTACACACTGATAGCATCCGGCCACGTGTCATGCTGATGTGAAAGGACAGCTTTTTTCTTCGGTGCCTGACGATGCTAGTGCGCATGTGCCCGCGCGTGCAGCCTGTTGCAGTCGCTCCTGCTTGTTTTTACGCCCATTTGGATAAGCCGGCGAGCACTGTGAGGGTCATGTTTTTTGACTTCTCTAGTGCGTTCAACACCATCCGTCCAGCTCTACTGGGTGACAAGCTGACAGCAATGCAGGTGGATGCCCCCCTGGTGTCCTGGATTGTAGACTACTTGACTGGCAGACCACAGTATGTGCGCTTGCAACGCTGTGTGTCAGACAGAGTGGTCAGCAATACCGGGGCCCCGCAGGGGACTGTCCTCTCTCCCTTCCTCTTCACCCTCTACACCACGGACTTCAGCTATTGCACTGAGACCTGCCATCTTCAGAAGTTTTCTGATGACTCTGCTATAGTTGGATGTATCAGCAAGGGTGATGAGGATGAGTACAGGGCTGTTGTGGATAACTTTGTCACATGGTGTGAGCAGAACCATCTGCAGCTCAACGTGGCAAAGACAAAGGAACTGGCTGTGGATCTGAGGAGGACCAAGACACCGGTGACCCCTGTTTCCATCCAGGGGGTCAGTGTGGACATTGTAGAGGACTATAAGTACCTGGGGGTACACATTGACAATAAACTGGACTGGGCTAAGAACACTAACGCTCTCTACAGGAAGGGCCAGAGCCGTCTCTATTTTCTGAGGCGACTGAGGTCCTTCAACATCTGCCGGACTATGCTCAGGATTTTCTATGAGTCTGTGGTGGCCAGTGCTATCCTCTATGCTGTTGTGTGCTGGGGCAGCAGGCTGAGGGTGGCGGACGCCAACAGACTCAACAAACTGATCCGCAAGGCCAGTGACGTTGTGGGAATGGAGTGTGACTCTCTGATGGTGGTGTCAGAGAGGAGGATGCTGTCTAAGCTACGAACTATCTTGGACAATGTCTCACACCCACTCCACCATGTGCTGGTCAGGCACAAGAGTACTTTCAGTGGGAGACTCATACCACCAAGATGTACCACTGAGCGCCACAGGAAATCATTCCTGCCTGTGGCCATCAAACTGTACAACTCCTCCCTCTGAGTGGCCCTGAGACTTTTTCACACACTGCAATAATTTAATTTAACTTGTGCAATAACCCCATTCACCCTGACTGTATATATTCTGTTTGTGTAAATAATCTTGTTCAGTTTACAATATATATATGTATATATATATATTTATTTACATTTATGTTTGTTAATAATTCCTGTTTATTTAACTATATATTTGTTAATACTACTGTTTAAATTTCTTATATTTTCACGTATCTTTCCTCTCTTGCAAGGAGCACCTGTAACATAAATAATTTCCCCTCGGGGATCAATAAAGTATTTCTGATTCTGATTCTGATTCTGACACGGAAGTCACTGCCCAAGAACCAATATTCAAAGATGAAGCAAAGATGAAGCAAAGCTGTGCATCTGTTTGCAGTCTGAATACAAATCCATCAACATCCAGCTACTCAGTACTCAGACTGACAAATTAATGTGCACAAATCCATGATTTTAGTCTTAGAGGTGACAGAGGGCAAAAAGGAAGGAGTAAACTGTGTTCAGGTAAATGACATGGAGATCTGTGTGTGGTTTGCCTCCTGACTGACAGTAATGACAAATAAAGCCTTGTGGTAGTTCGGGCAGGGCACTTACGTCATTTTGTAGTCACACGGTCCACACAGCCTCCAATCATAACTGTCCACCATCTGTCCCTTCCATTGGGCGGTCTGTATAAACATCTGTCGCTCATTCAGTCTGCACACAACAACGCTGAGCTCTGCATTCTCACTGCTACGCTGCTGCCTGCTTTCAGAAATGTAACCTCCTCCTGTATTAGCATTTAGCTTTTGAATGTTCAGTAAATGTTGTTTATCTCAGGCTCTGCCATGGAGGATTGTGAGCTCAGATTTTTTCCAGGGAATCACATGAGCGCAGCTGCCAAACTGAAATGCATATAGCGGCAATAAATGGTTGGAACCTTGATGTTAGTGTCCTGACTGAACTCCGTTTAGAATAAAAAGTTAAGTCAAACAAGTTGATCTGTAATCGTAGCCAATGCAAGAGTAGCAGAATTTAAATAAACTCAAATTTCCAAACTAGTGTGTGTCATCATCTTTCTGCAAAAGTTAACAATAACCTCAGGCAGCACAAAGCTTCATATAGACTCTTCTTCTCCTCCCTTTTAGCAACTTTGGATGAGCTCCATTCTTTAGGACTTGCAGTGATTTTTTCCCCTACAAGATGTTTCACACTAGCTGGAGATGTAGTCTGGGCAGCGCTAAAGGATGAAGTCATGGCTGTCAACATGAAACTCCCCTCACTCCCTCCAGCCCCTCGTACAAAGCTCAGCACACAGCTGTCTGCTCTCTGAACTGTAATTGACAATGAGAGGAGGTCACTCCAGCTTCACTTTTTCACTCGCTCTGTCAGGTTGTCAATGAGCCCGCTGTCCGGTATTAATGTTTAAACCTAAATGCAACATCCCCACAGAGGCCTGGCATACAGTTACCCAATCCTTTTTGAATATGGTGGTGGTGTGTGTGTGTAAGAATGGTACACGTGAATGCATGTCTGTCTTCACGTGTGTGGGAAATCTCAGGTTACCCCTCATCATTCCACCACATTCTGCAATACATCACTGTCAAAGCAAATGTAGCCTCGTTCCAAAGAGTTTAGTCTGACAGGACCCACTTGAACATGATAGCATGGTCTTGTGTACAGCGCCTCTCAGACGTTCACGCTAAAAGCTGCATTGTTGTAAAAAAAATGGAGGACATGACTCATACATTTCTATACAGATAACATTATCCATATAAACAGACTTGCACTAATGCAGCGTGCAGCTACAGCCAAGAATAACTAATATGGTTTAGATGAGCAGCTGCTGCACATTGTCACAACTCAAACAAACTTGCGTACAGAAATTTGTAATAGATGAGGCTTTTTCAGTTGGCTCGCCCTGTCATCACTTTCACAGTGAACCTGATTCTCTCCAAGGATCCAACTCAGGGCTTGTTGTCCTGACAATGGATCTTTGTCTTCTGATACTTTACTAACAACAATCCCTGTTACAGTCCGTCTCCAGAGGCCTCGTCATAATGTTGTGGGAGTCAACACACAGCCTGACTCTTAAGCTGCTATGGACAATCATAAACTTGTATTCAGAGGAGGTCCTTTAGGATAAAAATTAACCCGAGTCCTAAGTTAACACTTCATCTGACAGCCAAAGTTATTAACGTGTTGTGGAAATACATGTCTGCTTTGTTATGGTTGTGCAATCCAAGAACATTATTTACTAATGAAGATGTAATTGAAGCCTGGCAGTGATTTTATGGCTTCTCTGGGGGCCTCTTTGGGTTATGGAGGTCAACAATCATCCTTGACCCATGAGCTGTCCTGCACGATTGTGATAAATCACCACTGAAACACATTTAGAAATGTTTATAGTGGAAGAAATCCAAACCCTACCATCTGCATAAGGGAGCGTACACATACCTCGTCTTTTACCACCTGGAAAACGTGAGGTCAAGCTACTCTTGTGCCTGCTCTGTGCAGACTTTCAGGAGCGTGGAGGCAGGTTGCGTCTGAGGTTGCTAAGTAACCATAACAAGCAGCGCATCATCACCTACTTACCTGAAATCCTGAATGCAGAGCTGATCTTCTTCCAGGCATAGTGTCTTAGGTGTGTAGACCTAAAATATTGGGACAGCTGTAAAGCTCTGGGTAGCTCTGCTCTAAAATGATAAATTTCTCCTCTATATTTATCACAGAATAATATTTACAGAAGAGGGGAGATCTATCTTACGGCTGTGATTGGTCCTTGTCACGTGTAACTTGGTCTCCTTCCGAAGTCGTAGAATACCGGCGCTTGGTAAATGACTTCTGGTGTCAGACACCGATGATCAAAGCTGTCCTTTCACGTAAGCATGATATGCGCCAGTCGCCGTACCGCGGCATCAGGGACAAACACAACGGGATAACAACCAAAGTTAAGTTGGTGGAAGTCTGGGTAGGGCAGGCAGAAGGGCTGGTGGATGGGTCCAATAACCACCGACCTTCACCCAGGAGGCTGGTGTTTGCTTCCCATAAGACTGTAAAGCCAAACCCTGTTCTCTTTCCTAAACCCAACCATGTGTGTATGTCGGTTAAACTTAACCACATGTGTTTGTTGTTGAAGGCAAAAAAAAAACGTCAATTAGTAGTGTTGCCTCAGTGCCGTGCCCTTATTTTGAAAGAGACTGTATGTAAACATTAAATTTCCTGTGAAAACAGAAGTGTATTTTGAAAGAAGACAATGCATGTAACAGGCTGAAGTTGACGCGGCGTCCCAGAACGTCAACAACCAACTCACCCAGTGTACCTTGCACAACATATCTTAACATGGAAAGTCCATGACCATGCTGCTATGTTCCAAAAGCTGAACTCTACAGAAACGGCCATCATGCTCTGAAAAATCGGTGCTTGCTAACGCTTGCACGTCACAACGGTGTCACAATGGCATTTAAAGACGCCTGCTGCATGTCTAGAAAAGAAAATGGATTTGAGGGCTAAAAAAGCACTCCATGTTTACAGTCCCTTTGGCAGCTCTGTCTCCAATAAATTCCATTTATATGTAGCTAATGTGTAACTGCAAATACATGTTGAACGAAATATATATAATATATTTGCCAAGTCGCTAAACATTTATTCATAATGTATTTACAACATTGAAAGTGGCATTACAGTTTTTCCCCCTCTAGTGTCCACTCTATTGAATAAGATATCCACTTGTAGCAACTAAAGCATGATTAAATTTTTTCTGGTTATGTTTTTGGTGTTAAAAACCATGTTTCAAATCTATATCTAAAGTGATACCACATTCACAATTCATTCCTGTGCTCACTCGGCACATAATGCAAAAACGCTTCCAAGCAGCAACGTCCTGGGATGAAATATGAAGCCAACACGGAAGTGCCAGAAACTTGTGCAGTCCCTATAATGGCCACTTGAGACTGGCTCTGGAAGTCAGTCAATCCCCATACTGTAGACTTCCATGTTAAATGCAACTTTACAGCAAAAATAAACCTGTTTACAGCCTGGTACAAAAACACCTTTGGTCTCTAATAGCTAATTTTCCTAACCTGGAAATCCAGATGCTCCGCCCCTAGCAAATTCGAATTTGCACTGCACGGGAATCTGGCCCCGACGAGCAGAGCCCGTTGAAACGCAAATCGGACCAATCAGATCAGTCTATCTGACAGAAGAGGGCTCTGGGTGGGTGTAACATGATGGCGACAGCGCTGCACCGTAGGAGTCGAAAAGTAAACAGCCAAGATGGCAGCTGCCGAATGACCACGTCCATTTAATTTAGCTTTGGAAGAAACACTAAGCCAACTACACTTATCTTTTTCCTTTGTTGCCGTTTTGCCGACGGGATATGGCAAAAGCATAATATATCAGTTAGCCCCACTGGTCGGCAAACAAATGGGGCTTAGTGCAATGAATACGTCACCTTGTTTTTTGCTCTGATTGGCTATCGTGCTATCCAATTACGTGCGGCGGAATTTAATATGCCTCAGTTAGTGCCGCCCCTTGGGTAGGAAGGGTGTATCGGTGAGGGCCAGACTCAAAATCTTTCTAGATTTGTGTCTGGATTTTCCCCTTCATGACAACTGTACAGTAGATGAATTTTTATACAACTCACACATTTACATTTTGTCTAAGATAGTTGTAGAGCACACACACACACACACACACACACACACACACACACTGACTTATATTTACTTTTGTTAAAAAGTCAAAAATCTGACAAACTTGTGAAAGAAATCAGGGCAACATGACTACAGAATATAAAAGAGCAAATAAAAGGCTGAACCTGCTAAGGACAAAGTTACTGTATATGGTTTGAGTTTGGATCTCGCTCAGTTACTATCCCACTTGAGCTAGGCGGTCCAGTGTTTGGCATGAGACCGCTTTGAAGACGTCAGTGATTAATGGTCTGTGTGAAAGTCTTCTGCTGGGCTGGTTACATCACTCTCTGTTTCTCCCTCTCTCTCCAATATGACACCTGATACCTTGTCAAACCGAAAAGATCATGTCACCGGCATCAAGGTCTAGTGTTTCATATGTTATAGTACGGTGGTCTTTGATCCAGTGTTGTCACATTGAAAACAGACTCCGTGGACAGCATGAGAACACCCGTCATAAAAAGAGCCTTTTACTGCGTGTGCGTATGCAGGCTTGACTGCATGTTTTCCTCACTCCACTCCACTGTGCTTTTAAAGTGCTACGGCACACACACACTCACACACACACAGAAACACATAGCAGTTTTATGGTATGAGCATGGCTATGCCGTGTGTGCATGGTCCAGAAAAAATGAAAGCATTATGCAATGCAGCTCAACCCTGTGATTTAGATAGAGGTGCTCTGCTGAGAAATCAAAACCAGTGATTCATACACAAAAAAATACAGCTGTTGGAGGAGCAGAGAAAAGGAAGTCACTATAAATGTGATTGATACCAAACATAACAGTTCCTAAATCAATGACCAGGGTTTAGCTGCAGATGATTGTTTGAACTGGAGATAAGCAAAGGTTCAGACCTGGTTTGTCAAAACAAAACACATCTGTTGAGTTATCCTGATAGACGGACCCAGGGGTAGACTGAGACAAAAACTTGGCCTTGGCATTTTGGACCAGCCCACCACAATCAATCACTCACAAATATAAGTCATATGTATATAACTATATGATACAAAGATGTTGGTATCTTTCAACATTTGAGGAGACACATATGAAAGAGGGGTTTTAGGGGTGCTTCTTGCGTGTCAAGCCTTTTATTTCCCGCATTCTTTCACTTCTTGTTTGAAGTATTTTCACCCATTCTTCCTGCAAAAGGCTTCTAGCTCTGTGAGATTCTTGGGCCGTCTTCATGCACTGCTCTTTGAGCTCTATCCACAGATGTTAATGATGTTTAGGTTGGGGGACTGTGAGGACCATGGCAAAACCTTCAGCTGGCTCCTCTACCTGTGAAATGTTCCCCGTGCCACTGGCTGCAACACAAGCCCAAAGCATCATCCATCCACCCCCGTGTTTAACAGTTTGTTCTCCAAACATACCTTTGCTCATTGTGTCCAGAAAGTTCTGTTTTACCTTCATCAGTCCACAGGACTTGTTTCCAAAAAGCATCAGGCTTGTTCAGATGTTCCTTTGCAAACTTCTGACGCTGAATGTTGTGGTGAGGACACAGGAAAGGTTTTCTTCTGATGACTCTTCCATGAAGCTCATATTTGTCCAGGTGTGTCTGCACAGTAGAACAGTGCACCACCACTCCAGAGTCTGAGAAATCTTCCTGCAGGTCTTTTGCAGTCAAACAGAGGTTTGATTTGCCTTTCTAACAATCCTACGAGCAGCTCTCTCAGAAAGTTTTCAGCTTGACCTCCACAGTTCCTGTTAACTGCCATTTCTTACTGACATGACCAACTGAGGAAACAGCTCCCTGAAAACGCTTTGCTATCTTCTTCTAGTCTTCATCAGGTCTTTTAGTTTTCAGAGTGCTAGGCAGCTGTTTAGAGGAGCCCATGGCTGCTGATTGTTGGGACAAGCTTTCAGGAGTCAGAGTCTTTATAAACCTTTGAAATTAGCATCACCTGGCCTTTGCTAATGATGACTGTGAACAAGCCAGAGCCCTGACAAGCTCATTAAGCTCTGAGACCCTGGGAAAAGTTGTCTGAGAGCTCAAATCTCTTGGGGTGCCCAAACTTTTACATGGTGCTCTTTTCCTTTTTTTCCATTCTAAAATTGTACAAAACAAAAATTCATACAGAAATCTTGTTTAAAAGGTTGAAGGATGTAATGGTGAAATCCACATTCAAAGAGCACATTGGGCAACCTGGCTGCACACAGGGCACAACGACCATACCAGGTCAATAATAGTTCACTTCCAAAACTACATTGTGAAGCAAAAAGTGCTTAAAGCTGCCTGGACAAAGAGGGGGATTCAGGTGATTGGCTGAAGGATATATTTCGGGGCGTTTAAGGAGCAGGCAAAATATAGATTTGGGAAAGAAATATCACGTTGCACGTGATTTTTTCCTGCACAACTGAAATTGTTTAAGAAGAACAGAAAAATCAAGGCGTCTGACAACCCCTAAGTCACGGCAGAGGGACTACATGAGTACACCAAAACACAAGCTGTAGCAAACAAACGTTTATGACAGTTACACGTTTTGTTCGGCAAAATAATCTTCACAAATGAACACCACTTGTATGATTTTTTAAGTGTAAATGTAATCGCCAGAAGCAGGGTGTAAAATTAACACCCGCCAATGGCAGATAAAAAATGAGTTTGGCGTGTAAAAAAAAAAACCACACACCCGCCAGTGGCTGATGGAAAATTTTGAATTGCATGTGGGTTTTTTATGTGCTTCGCCATTTCTGCCAGCTGTGTCCAGGGACGGTTTTTGCCATGGGCAATGTGGGCGACCGCCCGAGGGATGGTTCGCCCAGGGCGTAAAACTAGCCAGGACCGCCTCTGGCTGTGTCAGACTATTTTGACCCTCACAGCTTATTGTACATGTGCCGGGAACGCATGACGTCATCTACCGGAACTTGTTTCCCGGGCATTCTATGGTAACGTCTGAGCAAGATGTGGCGACACATTTCTGCCGTGAAGCCACCGCCAGAAAAGAGGAAAAACGAAGATGAACATGTTGGACTTGGACAAGAAGAACAGACAGTTAAATGGAGTACAAATGTTGCATGGCATTTTATTGAAAAACGGAAACTAGACGAGGCTGGCCAGTCGCGGTCATGGCTGACCTACGACCCGCACACCAACACAATGAGCTGCAGCCTTTGCCGCAAGCACGCCAAAGAAACACAGAGGACAGGGTTGGATTTTCCTAAAGTTGGATTTTCATACTAAAAACGTAAGGTAATTATTTTTCGTCAAATAAGGCACAATTTTTTTTATTTAGCTGGTGAAAAATATGTTTGGCCGGTAAATTTTTGGAGGTCACTAGCCAATAGCAGATGAGGTAAAATGTTAATTTTACGCCCTGGCCAGAAGTAAAAAGCTAATTATTGGGCTATAAACAAAGTACACCACAGTCGCATGACTTAACACTGCCACCACAACAAGGCTGTAAAGCCGTGTTCCATGTGATGACGTTCTATAGTCTCATTTAGCCACTTGGTAGCAACCACCTATTTAACGACATGTAAAGCTTAAAATTTCACGAGTAGGGTATTTACTGACGTAATCTATGTTACAAAGCAAAACGTGAATGTCTCATAAGCTTGTGTTAACCACAGACCTTATTTCAGGCATCAAACCAAAAACCCATTCAAAAAACACACTGACTTCAAGATGAGGGAACAAGGAGTGCTAAAATGCAAACCCATTTCCAGGTTTTATGACTAATACTGAGGCACTGGATGAGAGGCCTGCTTTTGTCTACCTCTTTTTCAAAATCAATAATTTTGAGAGCTCAACCTGCCACCGTATAAATCATTATAAACTGTGTATGTGTGAGAACACAAAACTTGACAGACGTAGCAACAGTGAGTCCATGGGGCAGGACTTGTCAGATATTGTTAAAGTGTGCTTAACAGAAGGCAAGCGAATACATTTCATTACTTTATTTCTGCCAGTGTTTTTCCGTGTGTGTGTTAGACGTCCTCCAGATTGCTTCTCCTCCGCCTGACCGACTTGCTTTGAGACCGTCCTCTGAAACGCTGCCTCCCTTCAGAGAGGCTCATCAGCACGGGCCGAGGCGAACCGCTCTAGTGTAAACTTGTTAAGCAAACACAGCGTGTTGTGATGAAAACCATGCTGTCTCACTCCATGCCTTTACAGGATAACACCAGTCAGCGTTATCACAGTTGAAGAACAGCTCCCACTCTGCGTCTTTCTTCCTTTCCTCTCACTCAGTCTTTGGCTAATTTCTCCTACTTTGCTCCTGAGACACGTTTCCCTCCTTGATGCCATTAAACTAAGTCCAGCTCACAGTTTGAACATGCTATGGCTATAAGCCAGAGCAGAGCAGAGGCCGCTCTGCGGGATCAAAGCCTATTGGCATCTTCAGCGGATTCCTGCCATCCACCAGTTTCATCTCCTTCAGATAACAAGAGGCATTTTTGTTGTGTGAGACCAAGCAAGCGTTTAAAATGTGGAGTCTCTGCGGGGCAAGTGAATCACTCATTGTTGGCGTCTTCAGCCCCAGAGGTGCTGCTCTCACTTTTTCAGCAACCTGACCTTTGCGCACCAACTGGGAGTCAGTGCAGCATCTCTGCTTAAACAACTCTGTCACAATCTGTGCAGCAGCCACATGAAGAAAGCTGTCTTACACACAGGATTCACAACATGTTAAAAGTCTTAACACATTTGTGAAAGTATTATTGCATGCATTAAAACTATAAAACTCAGAGGACTGGACTGTAAAGAGCAGGGGGTTTTTTGTAGCATGCTGCTTTTCATTACAGCCAGGATGATTGCTGAAACATTAGGAGAGCAGTTAAGTAAGCCCGGCCCTTATTTTGCAAAGTCTCCATGGCAACTTAAATCTATGTAGGCGCTGGAAATACCCCAATTTAGTCCTCATTACGTTTTTTTTTTCTTTGTGGGGAGCAAAGAGGAGGAAGAAGTGAGAGGGAAGGATACAGAGGGACTAATGTCTCTTGAGGTTATCGTAAGGGTTGAACAGAGTGCACAGGAGTTAAGCTGACACTACTGACAATTGTATTGTATACATGTTTGTCATCATACACAGCCCTTCACCTTTCTATATTTCACTTTATCAGGTTTATGGACAAGCTAAAGATGTGTTTTAAATATATTTCCGAGTACATTTAAAAATGACACTGAAAATATTTTATGTCTTGGACATACTCTGTCAGAACCTTAACTCACTATACATTTACAAGAAAATTTTATTTGTGTTATTGTGTCAGTCCGACTAAAATCAGACTTTTAAAATACATGTAAACATGTTAGTCCGACTGAAATCGTACAAGATCGGATTTCTTAAAGTTCCACTAACACACCCAGATAATGTGACTGGGAGTTGAATTCCTCCTGCATATACAGTCAATCAGACCCAAACTGGCCCAGGCGCTCTCCACATGCTCTACAGTGTCCGCCCTGGGCTTTGACCTAGACGTCGAATAGCATAAAATGTGTAACAGATGAAGAATTCTTGGATGGACGAGGAGACACAGTTCATGCTGTGTCAGCTTAAAGGGTTAAATATCAAACAGCACATACAAAGTACACAGAGCTGTAAAGTTGTCGACCATGGTACCAGTTTGCTGCTAGCTAACCGTAGCTAACTTGTGTGTTGCTTGTTTGGTCTGTGACGTAATAGGTCAACCAGAAAAAGGTCTGATACTAACAAGCAGAAAAGGGGCATGTTGCCACCTATCGGAAACACTTCAGTCAATACATCAGACCGGTTATCGCGTCATCACTGACGCATTGTGGGAGTTTTGGGGGGAAACAACCGCCATTTTTAAACCCCCGACCGATACCGGTATTCAAGATTAGATTAGATTGGATTTTTTTAGATTGGAAGATAAGATTTGATTAGATTTAGGTAGATAGGTATAGATGGGAATGTCAACTAATTATTTAGATAGTTTACCAGAACCTGAGCGTTCACGTTATTTAGAGAAACAGACGTTTCTCTGGGTCGCTTTCCTCTCTGTTTCTGCGTAACATTAGTTCTTGTCACACTACAGGCTCGTTTAACGGCACTCCTAAAACGACCAGAGAGGGTCTGCCTTCGGTGAGAAAATATCATGGGGATGTAACCAGGATGAATCTTGTCATTCACATGGAACCCTGAAATCATGATATCAAAGTTAGTGCTGTTAGCTATAAGGTTAGCACTAGCTAAAGTGTTAGCCTACTTAGGAATTCGGTAGCTAATTAACACGGGTATAGTTAGTAGTTATAATTGTAGCTTTGGCTTTTTCTTTTCTTACAGTATTAATGTAGCCTTAGCAATTGTTAAATCAGACATCACGTTAGCTAGCTAGCTAGCTAATTATCTTACCTGATATGAAATGTTCAACACAGACATAGACATGTAGAGATGGAGGGTCCCACAGCTTCCCATTTTCCTCTCTTTTTATGGCTTGGAGCCATAAAAGCCTTGTCTCGGGGTGTTTTTTTCGGACATGGAAGGGGTGAAAAACAAAGCTCTGGGTTTTTCATTTTATTGTTAGTGCAACCAACTACACAACAACTCTGCTGACGCTGAACTCAATCCAATCCTAACTATTCGGATTTAAAAATGGCTGTTGTTTTCCCCAAAACTCCCATGGTGCCTCAGTGATGATGCGTAACCGGTCTGAAGTATAAATCGATTCCCCTCCTGTGCTTGTATACTGGGACAAGGACAGTAGGCCAGTTGAACGGCCTAGTCGAGCTGTAACTGTAGCACGACTTACCTGTGCATGCAAAGGTACTGATTGTGTGGTTTATGCTGTCTTGATGAAAGATGAATCCTCCAGTGCATCACAGGGCAGGAGTTTGTCAAGGATTTCTTTATATTTGAGCCTATTCACATTTCCATCACCCCTAGCTAATCTTTTAGGTTCCTGTCATCATTCCACCATTATGATTTACCCAAATCTATTGCCAGACAAGAACACGGATATTGAGTGCATTTACATGGACAGTTTAATGCCCTTTTCATTCAGAAAGAAAGTTATTTCCTATTAAAAGTGATCTTGTAAACATCTAATTTGGAATGAAAATGGCCAATGCGATTGAAAATTCATTCTTATGTAAGGGGCTGGAATATTCCGTTTCTAATTCCGAATGAAAGACGTATACAGCGCGCTAGTCTCGCCACCAGACAATCAGAGATCTCCGCCTTCTGATAGTCTGGGGACACTCCTTTCTAAAGTGTGTTTACCACACCGGAGAAAACGGCCAGCAACAAAGCAACACCTCTTGCATTTTTGAAAAGGACACGCCCTC
>NC_065507.1:5730173-5734029 GCF_006386435.1 Epinephelus moara | reverse complement strand
CCGCCCCGCCCCCTATCCAATCAGAAACCTTCCCTGCCCCAAACCTTGCGCAGACTTGAATAAAGGCGATTGAACTGATCTCTTTAATTCCAAATGATTTCATTCAGATTTATTTCATTCTGAATGAGAAGCCATCATGTAACCGTAGCCAGTGACAGCTTACCAGCTCCGAACCATAGTTGGGAACACGCTGGCTTATTTACATAAATAATTTCAGCTTGGCTCATAGTTGGTGACTAGCTGCGAGCAGTCGCTCTGCAGAAGGCAAGATGACGAGACGTTCGGGTGGCGTTCAGTAACAGTGGCTTTATTGCAGTCTTCACCACAGAACAATAAACATGGCCTTGTCAAGAGGCTGGGGAGGAGTCCTGAGCTTATCTAGACACATAATTCTACTGCTACCATCACTATTTGCTGCATGCCTCTTCACCATGACACCCATGAGAGAACTGCTTCCCTTCACCCACAAGGCCACCGCCCTTAAAGGGGAAAAGGGTGAACTGGTATCACCACACATTAAACACAGTGCTGTTGAAATGTAAAGAAATGCAAAGTTTTTATATCTTTGCTACATAATAACGTGCAAATGTTAAATATCTGTGGTCTGCAGAAACGCACAATGCCAACATTTGTTTTGGCGATTGGGTTGGTTGTGCATGTACTTTAGTTTCACAACACAGCTCTTGCATATCATGTAGTCTTCATCAATTTTGTTTGTCCCATCTGTCTTATAAAAGCTGAAGTTGGCAGACTCTTGTCTTGAAAGATGATGATGCCTCTCTCATTTGTCCCATTAAGCCACCCACCCCCCCGGTGTCTGCACTGTCCGCCATTTCCCCCTGTGAGTTTCTTCCTCTACCTCCTCCTTTTCCTTTCTGTATGATTGTACTTGAAGCAGTCTGCCTTCCTTGACACTAATCTGTGAGTTGACCTGTAGATGGTAAAGGTCTTAGAGGATCTGGGTTAACGTGATTCTTTGGTTGTGGTGAAGTCCATTAGATGGGTCTGGACATTACAGGGAGTTAACAGGCCATTATTTGTTGTTTTGAACATCAAAAACCAAGTGTGACAGAAGTTTCAGAGGCATATCTCAAAATACGTTCATATAAATCGAAGCCATCTGCGTTGAGAGAAAATGTCTTTTTGTGATTTGGGTGAACTGACCCTTTAAGGCAGTGTCACACACTAATATGCACAGTGGACAGAATTTGAAAGTATAACTGTAATAAGTCGTAATTAAAACCACACCCTGCTGAAATCACATATCATGCTGTGGTCTGAGTTTATTTTACAGTATCTCATCTCCAGTTGAAGACCATCAATCCTTCACTTTAAAACAGGATTGGTACGGGGACATGACACCGGCAATAAATTCTTGCGGATGAAGTCTTCACTGTTAACCCCACATTCACAGCCCTGATCCAGATTTATTGATTCAAACCACAGCCGCTCCTCCTCCAGAGGAAGGACTCCTGTGTGACCTGAGCCAAGTTTTAGATATGACGACACAGGCGCCAGTGAAATGAGCTAAAGCTGTTTGTGTTGACTTTGAAGGCCCAGCTGCAGGCCCTGCTGTATCCTGTACGGCTCTAATAAACAAAGAGGTAAATCACAGCAATATATGTCATCACTTCAGGTGAAACATCAAACTCATTTAATCTTCTGAAATACATGAATGTGCAACTACAAAATGACTGAGAGCTAATTCCAGTCTAAACTTGTCTGTGATCCTACAAATGGAGGATGTTATGAGGAAGATAACACATAAAACAAGCTGATTGGTTGAGCCCCAGAAGGAACATAGTCTTGTGCTCAAGTAAGTAGCCCAGAGAAGTTTGTGTCAGCCTTTACAACCAGGTCCCACTCCGAAGTCATTGAATAGGGGCACTTAGTGAGTGACTTCTGGCGTCAGACACAGACGAAAAAAGCTGTCCTTTCACGTCAGCATGACAAGCAGCCGGTCACTGTTATTGTTTAACCATGCCTGGCGGCGTCAGGTGGAAACATGGCAGGACAGCAACGAAAGTTAAAGGGGTGAAAGTCCAAGTAGGGCAGCTGGGAGGGGTGGCGCATGGGTTCAACAACCACCGACTTGCACCTGGGAGGCTGGTTCCCGCTTGAATGTAAAAGCAGTGTTTCCCATACATTGTTTTATCTGTGGCGGTGCGCCACGAATAAATTATCTCTGCCACATATAGATTTTTCTGCTTTTGGCGCTACCTGTTTGACCTCGCTCATAAACACATTATGGGACTCACTGTCTGTGAATGTAGCTTGTCGTTACACTTCCGGTGCAATAGGTGGTCCGAACAACTCTAACTCATCATGTTATATTAGCCTGTGTCTGTATTAACATAGCTGGAAGCTCAACATGTGACATTAACTCACACTGTTAGTAGTGTTAACTGCAGCGCGAGTCCCGTAGCAGCTCGCCCCCGTTAATCAATTACAGCGGCTGCACCGGCAACGGGAATGGCGTGACAACCACCGTCTGTCGCGCGACAACTCTCTATTTTACGCGGCTCTTCTATTTTTGTCGCGCTACGCTCCCCTACGCGACCCTCCAGCAGATAAAAACTACATGAAATAGTGTGCTAAACGAGCACAATGTGTTTTTAAATGAATAAACCATTATCAGAGGTGATATGTGATGATTTTTTTTTCATGCATTTACCCATGTTTATCCGTGACATTGTGTAAATGTCCGTGGTGGACATTTGAAAGTGAGTAGATGACAAACAGTAAAGTAAACTTGTAGATAACTCAAATATTTGTAACTTAGGTGGGAAATGCTTTAACATTTCATGCAGCCTATATGCAGCCTCTTGGCTCAGCAAATGGTTAAGAACCCCGCAGCCGGTGGAGCTCGTTAGTAGTGAACTCTGACGTTGGATGTTCACTCCTTCACATAGATGAGTATTGAAAAATATTTTCAATACCCCCTCCATATGCGCCCCCCCCGAACCACACCACCACAAATAGATTCATTTCCTGTGGGAAACACTGAAAAGCCAAACCCTGTTCTTTTTACTAAACCAACCATGTGTATGTTGTTAAAGGAAAAAAAATGCAAATCGCGGTGTTGTACCAATGTAGTGCTTTTATTTTGAAAGAGACTATATGCAATCTGTACATTTCCTGTGATAACCACAGTGTTTTTTGAAATCAGACAATCCATGTAACAGGCTAAAGTTGACACGGTGTCCCAGAAACGTCAACAACCAACACACCCAGGGTACCATGCACATTGTGCACATCGTATGTGGACGTGGAAAGTCCATGATCAAACGTCAACATGTGACGAGGAGTGAGAATGTGTTGGCCTTTAGCCACTTCATGTGGTGAATGAACTGGCTGGCTATAAAGTAAATGCAACCAAGAAGCATTCGACACTCATTAAAGTCTGGCTGCTTAATGCATTCTGGCCAGATGTTAAAGCCGCATCCATCTTTCCAAGGAGAATGTGCAGTCTTTACTTCTCATGAAGAAGTAGTCACTTACAGCGTCTGTCCCCTGTGATAATGGTAGCTGAAGACACACTTCCACTCAAACTGAACTGAGCCATGTCAGCGTAATAATGGCTGCAGCTGGGACAGATCCATGCCTTACAGGTTAAAACGGTGACCATGCACTGTGATGTCAGCCTAGGCGCCAGTAAAATGTTGTGTGTCTGTGTGTCTGTTCCACGTTTTTCCCCTCACTGACTTGGTCAATCCATGTGAAATTTGGCACAGTGGTAGAGGGTCATGGGAGGATGTGAATGAAGCAATATTACAGCAATTGGCCAAAGGGGGGCGCTATAGCAACCGATTGAAATTGCAAACTTTGAATGGGCATATCTCATGCCCCGTATGTC
>NC_065507.1:5630894-5729824 GCF_006386435.1 Epinephelus moara | reverse complement strand
TATGGTGTGCTGTACATAATCATGGGAACTGTCAGTGTGTCATTCTGTCAGTCAGTCATTCTGTCTGTCCCACGTTTTTCTACTCACTGACGTGGTCAATCTATGTGAAACTGCACATAGGCATTGAGGACTGGCATAGGTAGAAGGTGACAAAGCTACCAATGGCTATGGACTAGTAAATAACTATTTAAAGTTTCAGTGTGCCTTCTGCATAATAATGTACAAATGTAGTGCATTGTGGTTTGCAGAAATGTACAATGCGAACATTTTACTGGCGAATGTGTACTGGTTCAAATCGAAGTGGGGACTGACTCTCAGCAAATTTTCACCAAAGAGATCATACAGATACTTTAGACTGTATATTATTTAGTGTCTGTTTTGAATGCTTCTTTCCATTTTTGGGCATAATTAAGCTCTGCTCTCACTGCAGGCTTTTCAGTCTCTCTGTTACCTTTTCTTCTTTCCTTAATGTGTTCACTCCACAGCTCAATTTACAGAGCATTTACATTACTTACTTAACTAAATACATCAATAAGACATGTTGCTGACACTGAATCTGAGTCTTAGCAGGTACCTATGGATAGTCTCTGTAACTTAACATGTATACAGCTCAACATTATGAAAGGACGACCCCCTAAAAGCACCAAACGTCAAACAATTCCCACTCCAAGAATGGAAAAATCTGTCTCCCACTGCCTGTAATGGAATAACTTGAAGAAAAGGGGAGTTGCTAACAGGAGCTGTATAGATCTTCTGTAAAAGAATCATTTGTCACCCTGGGGATCCTTTTAGAGACCTCAGCAGACTGTATGGCCTAAAATGGTGTTCATGAAGAGGCTGTGGTCAAGATCAATTTAGGAATCCAAAGAGAAGTTTGAAGATTAGAAAGCACACAGTTCTCAAATCTCAGTTTGAGGACCTGCATGCTTTTTAGGGATCAAAAGTGAGCAATCAAGAATCAATTACAGAAAAAAAACATACAAAGTGGTGTTTAATTGTTTATATATTGGTGTATATCACTGAAGAAATGTGTGCACAAAAATATCACACCCTCCATTTGTTGGACCATGCATTTTTTATGCAGTGTCAGGGCATTAATATGACGGTATCCAGACAGTGGCATGCAAAAATGAGGGCACCCCTGGTCAAAAATTCATTTACTGTGAAAGGTAAAGTGATTTGCAGATGAACTGATCTCCAAAAGGCATGAAGTTAAAGATAAAACATGCTTTTCAACTTTTTAAGCAAGATTACTGTATTAATTTTTGTTTTGTACAACTTTAGAGTGAAAAAAAATGAAAGGAGCATCATGCAACAGTTTGGGCAGCCCAAGACATCTGAGCTCTCAGACAACTTTTCCCAGGGTCTCAGACCTTAATGAACTTGTCAGGGCTCTGGCTTGTTCACAGTCGTCGTTAGGAAAGGCCAGGTGATGCTAATTTCAAAGCTTTATAAAGACTCTGACTCCTGAAACCTTGTCCCAACAATCAGCAGCCATGGGCTCCTCTAAACAGCTGCCTAGCACTCTGAAAACTAAAAGACCTGATGAAGACAGCAAGATAGCAAAGTGTTTTCAGGGAGCTGTTTCCTCAGTTGGTCATGTCAGTAAGAAATGGCAGTTAACAGGAACTGCGGAGGTCAAGCTGAAAACCTTCTGAGAGAGCTGCTCGTAGGATTGTTAGAAAGGCAAATCAAACCTCTGTTTGACTGCAAAAGACCTGCAGGAAGATTTCTCAGACTCTGGAGTGGTGGTGCACTGTTCTACTGTGCAGACACACCTGGACAAATATGAGCTTCATGGAAGAGTCATCAGAAGAAAACCTTTCCTGTGTCCTCACCACAACATTCAGCCTCACAAGTTTGCAAAGGAACATCTGAACAAGCCTGATGCTTTTTGGAAACAAGTCCTGTGGACTGATGAAGGTAAAACAGAACTTTCTGGACACAATGAGCAAAGGTATGTTTGGAGAACAAACTGTTAAACACGGGGGTGGATGGATGATGCTTTGGGCTTGTGTTGCAGCCAGTGGCACGGGGAACATTTCACAGGTAGAGGGAAGAATGGATTCAGTTAAATTCCAGACATCACAGCATCTGTAAAAAAGCTGCAGATGAAGAGAGGATGGCTTCTACAACAGGACGATGATCCTAAACACACCTCCAAATCCACAATGGACGACCTCAAGAGGAGCCAGCTGAAGGTTTTGTCGAGACCCTCACAGTCCCCCGACCTAAACATCATTAAACATCTGTGGATAGAGCTCAAAGAGCAGAGCATGAAGACGGCCCAAGAATCTCACAGAGCTAGAAGTGAAAGACTCTGAGCTGGATACCGAAAGTGTTTAGAAGCTGTGATACTTGCCAAAGGGGGCGCTACTAAGTGCTGACCATGCAGGGTGCCCAAACTTTTGCTTCAGGTCCCTTTTCTTTTTTGTAATTTTGAAACTTTAAAAGACTGAAACTTAAATGTAATCTTGCTTAAAAATCTTTAACTTATGCCTTTTGGAGATCAGTTCATCTTGTACTTGTTGAACTATTCACAGCAAACAAAATTTTGACCAACTTTTGCTGCCACTGTATACTACACAAAACCAATTTAATGGTGAACAAAATAAGGCAACAAATTGATAAAATGACATTCTATTGTACAGGAAGTCACTGTAGTTGTTGCCATAGTGCACTAACACATATCGAAGGACCACTTTATCCCCTGATCACATCATATATAATTTAACATGTTGGAAAAGAACATTTAGCAAAATATCTCTGCAGCGTTACATCAAAAGCAACAGGGTGCAAACAAACATCCCATTTTCTTGTTGTGCACTGGGAAAATTAGTCTCATGGTATGTGGGTAGGACTATAAGTAGAGTCTGAATCTATCACGTCCTATTGTATATTGCATACTTTGGTGAATGGTAGTTAATTTCAGTTATCTCTTGAATTCAGTATATCCCCCTGACAAAGAGCCTCTGTTAAACAAGCGGTGGTCTTGATGTATTTCCAGACCCCTTAGTAAATGATCCACACAGCCAGTTGTTTACAGCCCTCCACTTGCATTTAATTCTGCAACGCTGGTCATTTTGACTTTGCGGTTCACTCAATGTAAAGAAAGGCCAACTTAAAGCCTCAGCGGTTCCCATGGACTGGGAAACATTAACCCTTCATGCTCATTAGCCACGTGAGCGGGGTCTGAATAGGTGGACAGGCCTCTAGTTGGAGAAGAGGCGGGGGGAAGTAAATCAAAATCCACTCAGCTCTTGGCAGAGGCCGTGTCAACTGCTGTGTTGTTGTGTGAAGCAGATAATGTGATTTCCGGACAAGAGTGCTCTTCACACCTCTCTGCAGCAGCAGCAGCCCACTGTGAGGTAAAACTCTTCAAGATGAACTCCAAGAAGCTGATTTTCTAAATACACTGGACCAAAGCTCACATTCAATAGAGCCTTGATCCATTCAGGATGCAGCGGGCACAGTCCAGGTCCATTAAACCGACTAAAGACTCAAACACTGATGACGCAGGAAGACCCTGCAGGTCTATACCTCTTTACTCTCTTAAAGATGCTCTGGGGTGATGAAATGAGTGGAGGAGCTGTGTAGGTCAGTGGAACAGAATCGTAATGGCTGATTTGAGCGAGATGATCTAATTTCCAGATCAAATCAAACGTTATGATGGAGTGTCACACAAGAAGTCACTCCTCATGCCTAAGGAGTCGAGATCACAGAAGAAATCCTTTAACCTACTTGGTCACTGTGTGAACCATGACTCGATGACTCCCTCCCCCACCCTGCCACACCCATCATTAAAAGCACGTTACTTTGCCAAGCTTTGTCAGAACTCTTGGAACTTTCTTTAAAGTTTAGTTGACATTGCAGAATTTACAGAAATATCAGCATGTCAGGAACAGGCCTGGAATTTCTTAATTTTAGGCACAAGGCCACTTGGCCTGCAGCAGGGGGAATTTTTTTGAGGGCCCTTGCACTTGTACAGCACCTTTTTAGTCCTCTGACCACTCAAAGTGCTTTTCACAACTTGTCACATTCACCCATAGATTTATACACTGGAGGCCAAGGCTACTATACAAAGCAGAGTCCTGAATAGGTCCATTTTTGAAAACCTGCACCTGCCCATGCACTTAAAGGTGCCGACACACCAAACTGACATCAAAGAACTAGCGCAGACGAAAGCCAACTGTTACGTCGTCTACGTCGCCTCACGTCGCCTTGTGTCAGTTGCATTTGAACATACTACACGGACTACATCCGACGACCAAGTGGCACGTACGTTCTGCGCCTGCGTGAGAGAGAGCAGAGTGAGAGAGCGGTACATCCTGACAGCTGAGGTGTTACCTATCTGTGTAGCCGAGCACCGCAGCACCTCCACGGACTATTACATCCAGACGGTCCCGGTGTTTCCTCAGCAGGCTCCACTTCACTCAGCTACCCGATAAACCCACTGCTTCTTCCCAATTTAACCTGAATAACATAAACCCACTGCTTCTTCCCAATTTAACCTGAATAACAAACCAGGGCTCGGTGCTCCGGTTGGATCGGAGAGCAGGGGCTAGCTGGGAAGCTAGCAGAGGCTAACTGGCTGTGCTTCCCTCCGGTCATGCTGCGCTAGCCGCTCCCAACTAGCCCCGGCTCACCGTTTGGATTCAAACAGAGAGCCGGAGCTAGCTCAGACACTAGCAGAGGCTAACTGTGCGTTCACACCAAACGCAATGGACGCGATGAACGCCACAAATTTCCATTCAAAATCAATGTAAATGACGCGATGACACGCGATGACGCTTCATGCGACGCGTTTCAGGCAATAAGAGCAACGCGATGAAGCGATGACGCCTCCAGCAGCTGGGATGGAGCGCCTGTAGTTGGTGTCCAGGCGGGAGATCCTCGCACCAATACGGGCCAACAGGTCCTCAAACTGGGCCAGCATCAGCCTGAAGTACCGCTGGAAACGACCGTCATCCAGACGCAGCTCTTGCAGGAGGTGATGATATTCACCCAGCTGTGTGCGTTTCTGGAGGATATTGAGGAAAACAGACACGGCGGCGTTTGGGTCTCCGATCCAAATCAGATGTCCACAACAGATAAAGAGCAGCTACGGTAGTTAACTCAGCCATGGTTGACGAGAAAATAGTGGGAGGTGAAGAAAATTGCGGGAGGAGGGTTGCGTCATTGCGATTGAAGCGATGAAGCAATGATCAAAAAGGTGACATTTGTGATCAAGCGATGCGATACTCGCGTTACAGGCGATGACATCGCGTCCATCGCGTTTGGTGTGAACGCACAGTAACTGGCTGTGCTTCCCTCTGTCATGCTGAGCTAGCCGCTCTCAGCTAGCCCCGGCTCTCCGTTTGGATTCAAACGGAGAGCCGGGGCTAGCTCAGAGACTAGCGGAGGCTAACTGGCTGTGCTTCCCTCCGGTCATGCTCCCAGCTAGCTCCGGTTTGTTATTCAGGTTAAAGTGGGAAGAAGCAGCGGGTCTCGGGCAGCTGAGTGAAGTGGAGCCTGAGGAGGAAGCACCGGTTAGCCCCAGTTTCACTACAGGAAGATTCATTCGCTACAGGGGCGAGGGAATAAAACCTAAACAGCCAATCAGAGTGATTTCTTTCACTGACTAGCTCCGCCGCCGATTCAACATGCTCAATTGGCTGAAAAGCTGCCGACGTCGAAGGGTCGACGGTGCGGGAGACACCGCAAAAACCAGGCCGACAGACACTCACCGACGGCCCGACTTTGGTCGACGGCCGACCGTCAGCTTGGTGTGTCAGGGCCTTAAAGCTTAGTACCAGAACCAACCCATTACCCATTATTACGTCTAAGTCAAAGCCGCACCCCTTAAAACTCCCATGACCGACCCGCACCTGTGATTAAACACACACAGGCTACAATCACATTAACCTTGAATTACAAAATCCTCTGTGAAAAGTCTCTTTCACTGGCTGTCCTCGATGGTGGGATGGCGAAAACATTCTGTGCATCCACTGCCAGGTTAGGAAACATTTTAGCATGCTCCTTCCACCATAAAACCTCCAAAGGATCCTCCTTGGGTGTCTTGAACTCGATATAGGCTGGCACCTCATCCTCTGCTGCAAAGATTCATCACTGGAGTTCTCCACGTCGGTGATGAATGTGACGACGGGGTCAAACGTTCGATTTGTGTCCCTGAACTTCAAAATAAAAAAATAAAACATTTAGGTGTCAAAATATTACACATATACTGCACATCTGTTTCATTTGATTTATTCTGAAAAATAAAAAACACATTTTTGTTCTCACCTGATGCCCACCTGCGTGTAGGTCAGACGTAGTGTGAACTACACGCAGGTGTGTAGTTTGTAGGTTACCCGGTACAGGACTCTGATACAAGGTGACACCTGCTACTAAGTTAACCATTCACATTCACAATGTGGGGCTCCGTATCTCGCCCAAGAATACTTCTGACTGGAGGATTCAAGGATCAAAGTGCCAATCTCCCAATTATTGATGACCGATTCTTTCTCCTGAGTCACAGTTGCCCCAGCAAAGGCCACATGCCATCAAGGCCATAAATTGAAAAAAAATGCAATTTTGGTCTGCCTTGAATAGACAGATCTTTTTCCAAAAGTGTTAATTCAAAACCACAACCACAGAGTTAACAGATCAGAGTGTGTTTAGGGAAAAGTCATAGGGGTTGTTGGGATGACACTGACAAGCAATGTTCTTTGTCATTTAGATATGAAGAGAGAGACTTCACGCCCATCCGAGTTCTTTCCAGCTTGGGTTCACTGATCTCCATCCATCCATCCCCCTCCCTGCTGGGTCATCCAGTCCGCCCAGCATGCCAAAATGTAACTTCATCTCACCACCATCTTCCAGAGGTGCTCCAACAAATCATTCACCCATCACATGAGGCCTACTCTTTTACTGGGACCCAGGAGTTATAAAATCTAACTTAATTAAATTACTCATATTTACCAACTGAGCCTGTCTGCACTGCTTTATAGCAGAAGACACCAAAGGGACACCAAAAGAAAAAGATCAAACATTGATGAGTCACCGCTGTTTAAGAGTGTTTAAATTAAAAACTTCACTTTCCGTGGGTGGAGAAGCAGACATACCGAAACCACAATTTCATTTGTGCAAATGTACACCATGTCAGTGAGTGGAGAGTGGTTTCCTTTCCCTGTTACTTTGTGATTGTAGCTGACAAATGTGTTTTGGATAATTATCCTATGCAGCTTTATGAGACGGCTGTTAGATGACTGGGACATTGTGTTTGATTTTTAGCAAACTGCCCCCACAGACTGCACTGACAGACAGACTAAACTTTCTCCATCAGATATCGTCTGTAAAAGCAAAACACACTGGCTCAGTGATTTAAGCTTCTCAGGTGAGATCTCATTGAATTTATAGGATGTGGATACTTGGTTTAGTTAAACAATTAAAGGGCTGAACATGTTAAGTCTGGGTCTCACTTTCACAATCCTTCATGTCCACTTTAATCTCCTTCAAACTCACATGCTGATGATGTGGTTTTTGGACCCAAAAGCAACACAACAGAGACCAGCAACAGTTGGTTATGACGTCAATTGTTATTTCTCAGCAGGTACAGAGCAGTGAAGTCTCTCTACAAAGTCCTCAGCAGCTTGGCTGGTTTGGCAGGCCGAGCTGTGCCAAGAGGCGGATGAGGGAGTGGCAGCATTAGCCCAACAACTAATACAGTTCAGGTCAATAACAGACGAAGGCACCATGGAAGAGCAGGCAGGGGACGAAGATGTGGAGGCAGAAGAACCAGGTTAAGCACACAGTCCAAGCAGGCGAACCAGTAGAGAACAGACAGAAGGTAGATCGAGAAACCAGCAGGTAAGTACTCACAGGATGCACACACAGTGGCGAGTGTGGCAACACGGTGAAAATCTCTCAACCGTGGGAAACCACAGGTAAGCTGACTGGAACACTCGCACTGTAGCGTTGTCGTCTGAAGGAAATGCCAAGCAGAACCAAGGACGTGGAAGCAGGTCTCGTGGTCAGGGAAAGAAGGCTAAGACGTTCACCGTGAGTCAGACATGGTGTGGAGCTGACGCCATCCAGCAGCGTATTGTACCGCCGTGAAAGGATGACCTTTTTTTGTTGGTGTCTGTAACCAAGCGGTGGTATTTGACGACTTCAGAATGAGCAAACCTGGTTGTGATGTAGTGGGTCATCTCTGTTTCCAGCGTATTTTTAGCCAACAAACGTGGGTGTTTTCCAGTAACCTGTTGCGTCCGTTTTTCCACTGGGCATTGTTTTCCCAAAACTGGGTATTTTAGTGCCATGAAAGCGATTGTTTTTCTTGACTAAGACATCACTGCATTTCCTGCCAGGAAGAGCCACAAAAAGCAATTGTTTTTTAATAGACACCACTGTGTTTCCAGCTGGGATTGTGCACCAACACAGGGTATTTGAAGCCAAAACATGATCTTGTTCTAACCATAACTAAGTGGTTTGTGTGCTTAAACCCAACCACACATTAACCACAAACGTAAAGAAACATTAAGTCTGCAGAAACATACATTGCAAACATTTTTTTTCTGACAGTTGGGTTGGTTGGTAAAACTCTTTTTTTAATAAGATCAATTTATATTCATTTTGTTCTTTTCATGAGATTGTTGGTGATAATAATAAAACTATAAAATGTCACCAGTCTTATCCTCAAAGCCGCCCCCCAGAATGAAAATAAATGGCAAAAAAACTGGCAAAAAGACCAAAATAGTAGTCATGGAACATTAATTAGTCTCACATAGCCAGACCTATTGAGTGGTGTTACACCCTGAGGTCCCCATGTTTTCCGTGTTTTCAGTTTTTGTCAGTATTTCCTGTTTTATTTTGATACTCAACCTTGTCTCTCGTTTCAGGTACTTAACTTGCTGCCCCTGTGTGTTTCCCTCCTGTGTGATTGCCTGCCCCGCCCTGATTGGTTTCACCTGTCCCTTATTTCCCCTCCTCCCTTGTGTATTTCGGCCTTGTGCTGCCCTTTGTATGTTGCCAGTTCATTCTCAGTTGTTTGAGTGTGTGTTCTTGCCATTTTCCCGAATGTTCTCTGTGGATTTGACCAGATTTTTTTGCATTTTTTGACCCTGCTTAAGCCAACTGCCTTTGGGTACCTTTGTTGTGTTTTTTTGGACTGGTTATCTGTGCGGTGACTCCTTTTTTCACTATAAAAACCTTGTGTATTTGAGTCCAGCGTCTGAGCCCTTTCCTTGTGGGCTTCAGTCTGTTTAGTGCTGGTGGAAGGTATGGCTGGACCCACCATAATACCGCTTTAAAGGCCCTGACACACCAAGCCGACGGTCGGCCGTTGACCAAAGTTGGGTCGTCGGTGAGCGTCTGTCGGCCTAGTTTTTGCGGTGTGTCCTGCACCGTCGGCCCTTCGGCGCCAGCGGCTTTTCGGCTGATTGAGCGTGTTGAATCGGCGGCGGAACTAGTCAGTGAGAGAGATCACTCTGATTGGCTGTTTAGGTTTTATTTCCTCGCCCCTGTAGCGAGTGAATCTGCCTGTAGTGAAACCGGGGCTAACCGGTGCTTCCTCCTCAGGCTCCACTTCACTCAGCTGCCCGACAGACCCGCTGCTTCTTCTCACTTTAACCTGAATAACAAACCAGGGCTAGCTGGGAGGCTAGTGGAGCGTTAGCTGCAGCATGACCGGAGGGAAGCACAGCCAGTTAGCCTCTGCTAGCTTCCCAGCTAGCCCCGGCTCTCCGTTTGGATCCAACCGGAGCACCGAGCTCTGGTTTGTTATTCAGGTTAAAGTGGGAAGAAGCAGCGGGTTTATGGGGCAGCTGAGTGAAGTGGAGCCTGCGGAGGAAACACCGGGACCGTCTGGATGTAATAGTCCGTGGAGGTGCTGCGGTGCTCGGCTGCACAGATAGGAAACCCCTCGGCTGTCAGGATGTACCACTCTCTCACTCCACTCTCTCTCACGCAGGCGCAGAACGTACGTGCCACTTGGCCGTCGGATGTAGTCCGTGTAGTGTGTTCAAATGCAGCTGACACAGGGCGACATGGAGGACGTAACAGTTGGCTTTCGTCTGCGCTAGTTCTTTGATGTCGGTTTGGTGTGTCTGCACCTTAAGAGGGGAAAATGCCTTAGGCTGCACTGAGATCTCTCCATTGCATTTTGTCGATGGCAACATGCTGCTCCTCGCCCCATTAAGGCTGCATCTTGTCCAATAGACACACCAGCTAGAAGGGCTTCTTCTAGCTTTTTTGGGGCCCAGTGCAAAATCTTGTGTTGTCCTTCTGTTTCAATCACTCATGAATACACACCAAATCTGCATCATATCCCATATGCATATGAATCCAAATGTTAAGTGTCCCTGGCCCCCGTCAAAAAAGACACTTATCTGCTGGCCCATGCCAAGCACCATCAAAAGACACTTGCCATCTGGCCTCTCAAGTAATTTGCACATTACTTACTTACATGGGCCATTGATGAATTGTTTCCACCTTCGTCTGTCTTGGGCCTTCCTCTTTTTGCACATACTGTAGGTGAAAATGTAGTTAGCTAGCTCACATTAGCTTTGGTACTGTTTCATGTCTAATGTTGATCTTTGATGTTATGATGAAGAAGAGATAGACAGATAGTGGGAGATTATTCATATCTCTGTTGTATAGGCTGTCCTTATTTGTTAATTTGCACAAACCTGTGCAGAAAGTAACTTGTACTTTGAGTAATTCATTCACTTTTTTACTCTTACTTGAGTAGGTCTCTCAAATGGTAATTCAAATTTCTATTTGAGTCACTTTTTTGTGGGAGTAATTGGACTTTTTCCATGAGTACAGAGTTTCAGTTCTCCGCCCACCACAGGTAGCCAGGCCTCATAGGGTTTTTAAAGTTTTTAACTCACCCTTCAAATCAAAGAATGCATACAAGCTAATGTTACACCACAAAAATCTGTGTGATTATGTGTATAGTGCAAACCATCCTCATCCATCCAAACATATATCAGTGTGGACCTTTCAACCCGCATGTAGGTCAAACCCTTGGGGGGATGGTGTCCAAGTCTGAGAGACGTCTGTCCAACAATGCATCAGGCTTACGGGGGCAGGCGCAGGCCAAGCTGGGTGTGTTATTACAGGACAGCCGGGACAACGGAGCTTGAATCAGCAGAATACCAAAATGGATGAATGAATGTGTTTTCATGTTTGAGTTGAAGAAGAGCTGAGGTATCAAGACTGTCTCATCTCATGTGATGGAAGAATGCGTGGCACAGCAAAAAAACTGCTGTAACAGATACTGCCTGAGCAAAGGGAGACGTTCAAGAGACAACAGATATCCATCCAGTCAGTCATTGAACCATGTGGGATAGACCTACAGAGCGGAAGTAATATTTCCCTGTTGTCTTAATGTTAAATATCTGGATGATATCAGACAATCATGATTCAGCATATGCTTATATTCATATATATACTTTATTTTATACAGCTAGATGAATGTATACATAGTATACAATACAGAAGACAAGTGATAAAAAATAACATTATCTGTACATGATGCGAAAGAAAACAAAACTAACGGTACAATACCATCTTTTAGATGGTGCAGTTGGTCCTCTGAACCAAATCAGACTGGAAATTAAGAGTGAAGTCAATTTTCTGTTGAAGGATGTGTTGGCATTGTAGCCATCCACTTAAAGGACAACAGTTATCCATTACTCTGTGATGATTTATGGGTTCCATGTGTTGTTTTCTTAAGAATGAAGAATGATGGAAATGTTGAAGGTTTTAATCTCATAGATGGTGAAATTCTTTTCTCTCAGTGAATTTCTGTCTGAACATTGTAAACATGTAAAATGAGTGAGTCCAGACAGACGCCCTTTCCCTTCAAATCTCAGGGTGTGACACCAGAACTGGACATTTATCAAGTATTTTTAAGACTGCTGATCCCTTTCTATTTACAGCATGTTCTCATTCTCATAGCTTCAGTTACAGCAGCTTGGTCAGTGGCCATCAGCGTCTGATTCTGATGCACAAGGCTCCCTTTAGGGTGTGTATGTGATGCACCGGGCTTTCATCTAACTCCAGTGTAAACCCACCCAAGGAAATGACCAACGCGTTCCTATCCCAAGTCGTCACATATCACCATTTTGTCAGTGGACTTTCACGTCTACATATTACATGCTAGGTATCCTCCTGCATCTGCTGCTGACGTTCTGGAATTCTGCAACCGATGCCGCAACGTCAACAAAAGCACGTGGTTAGGTTTAGAAATAAACATCATGGTTAAATTCAACATTCATACAGGATGTGAACACCGGCCTCCTGGGTGAAAGTCCAGGATTTGTTGGACCCATCCACCACCCCTCCTGCCCACCCTGTAGGGACTTCGGAGCTCCTTATATGATGTCGATACTGGCAGGGATTCAAACTGATACCGTCCTGTGACAGGTGCCATCCGGCCACGTTATGGCACAGGTCCGCCTATCATAATGCTGTGAAAGGTTCCATCTGGCCATGTTACAAACTGACGCTGCCCGGAAGCGTATCATACTGCCACGAAAGGTGACTTTTGGCGTCAGTGTCTGATGCTGAAATCACTGACAAAGCAGCAGTATTGATAACTTCTGAATGGGAATGGACTGCAATGACGGAAGGAGGGGTGGTGGACACAGGACTTTTACGCAGGAGACCGCTGTACGTGTCCTCTATGGAACGATGAGTTTGTTGTTGACATACACCTCTTACATCACATGATTAACTTACTTAAGTTATATAACAGACATACGTATTTTAACCCAAAACATCATGTATTCATTAAACGAAGCCAAGTGGTTTTGTTGCCTAAATCTAAAGTACTTTTGATGACAAAATCTACGTTATTTTGTGAAAATTGAAGTTTACTTTCGAAAAGACAGTGTGTGTAACGAGCAGGAATTGGCATGCCATCCATGGGCACCCAAAGCTGGTGTCAGAGTAGTACCTAGAGCATTAAAGTTGAAAGTGTATGGCCACTGACCAAGCTGTTGAGATTAAGAACATGTTGCTATTTAACCACACATATTTCCAGCTGTGTTGAACATGCAGTTTTATCCAATGGAATGAAAATAATCCCTTTAAAAAACAAAATAAAATGCCAAGATGCAAAGTACAACAATAGGTGTTTTAGGGTGGATTGTCCCTTTAATTTCACCATGGATGTGTTTCATATTGAAGATATTTCTTATTCTGAAACAGTTCACTGATGAGAGTGAGTGTAACACCTCAGAAAACGATCACACCTAATACATTATGATGGCTGAGGCAGTATAATGATGGGCTGACATATAGCAGTGCGTCTGCACATTAAGAGTTAAAGGTGATGGAGCAGCCATGCAGCAGATAGAAGCCTGTGAATGTTGAGGAAATGCCATCAACCACCAGAGCAACAAAGCAAATGTTCACTTTATTTGGCAGAATACTAAAGAACGCTGACGTTACTGCTGTATGCAAAGATTTGATTGGCTGTATCGAAATAATATCTTTATCTACATAAATGGATACTGAACAAGACTAAATTAATTGAATTAATGCAAAGCTAGGGGGCACCATTGTGAATATTAAAGGGATAATTCTTTCCCCAACGGAGAACACAGCACAAGTGATTTACAGAGCCAACTTCTCGTGCACTTTTCATACATTTTCCTAAGAAAAATAATGCACCAAAATTCAGACACATGCCACGTAATGACAAACCAGAAATTGGTGCATAACCCACGTACTTTGGAAAGCTGCAATCACATGACCAATGCACTGATGGGCGTAAATTAGGAAGTGGCCCACAAGCAGTCCAATTAGGAGGCAGGTCACAAAATGTAGGACTTTCCCTCAGGAGACCAGCGCTCAGAATTGTGTGAACTTTGAGTCATTTTGAGGGACGTCTTCTTCATGTTTCTTTTCCTAAACTTAACCACTATAACTTTACCTGCCTAAGCCTAACCTCCTTAACTTTACATTAAGTATGTAACATCATTTGTGGGGTCGTAATTCGTAGGATATCATAAGAACCATCACGTGTGCAGAGCAGATATGCATGCTGAAGACAAAATTTAAAAAAAAAAGAAAAGGTTCAATCAGAGAGGTGTCTCTCACAATACTAAGGCTGCTTTTTGAAGGTTATAATTCTTTGGCAACAGAGAAGAAACAGCTGAGCGTTGGCTGGTTTGGTTTAAACACAGCGGACACAGACGCATTATGATTGCACCATACATATAGCCTACATTCACTGCATGAAATATGCTTAGCTCTAAACTAGTTTTACTTCAATAAAAAATATTTTTACTTTTTTTGGTCATGAGTGACATTAAGGAATTCTTTGATACTGATCAAATTCATGAGGAGTGAATCAAGTGTGTTGGATATATTGTTGACTGTTTTTCATTTTATAAGGATGAATAACTCGTAAAGCTATGATGTGACTCTGACTGGCAGTGAGATCGGCTGCTGGCTTTGATTATTCTACATTAGCCAACAACAGCCAAAAGCACTGACTCAAGAAAAAAATACAATGGAATAAAAAGGCATAGAAACTGCATGGATCAATCAGGTCTTGAATGTTGCATGAATGATACAGTACTGTGTGTTCACATTTTGATTAGTTCTTCAGTAACATGAGAAAAATGTCAATTCACAGGTGAGATATTTGCTTCTGATAACTGCACAGTGTGATCACCGAGGTTGTACGTCAGCGAGCTTTATCTGTTTGTCCTGGACTTCCATTTCTTTCTGCCATGCACATTTACTATACCAAGAAATTATGTTTGTGTGCAGATGTGTGTGATCACTGTCTCTGCATCTTCCCCCTCTGTTGCTCTCTGTATATGCTCAGGCATTGTGTCATCTTTCCTGGTAGAGGTAGACTAACCACGAGTCAAACCTGAGGCAGATGGTTTGACAGTTTACGTGAAGACAGCTTTTCTTCTTTTCTCTCATCCAAACAGATGTCTGTCTTTTCAAACAATGGATGGAGACCCTCTCTGTCTCCATTGGCTTTCTTCCGTGTAGCAGACGTCCCTTCAGACGTGTTCAGGCTGCATTTGAGAGTATTTTCACCCAACACAGCCATGGGATCATTATCATGCTGATTTGGGTTCTAGTTCATCTCAAATCTTCACCTGACTGACAAAAAGAAGTCCTCGGGCTGTGTCTCTTCTGCTCTAACATGGCTTCAGATTGCAGAGGTCCAGTTCCTGAGGCTTCCTCCTTCCAGAGCAGTGCTCTCTGGGTAGATTCAGACCAGTCTCGGTCACGCAGCGCACTGGCCGCCTTTTAAAGCCCCTTCCGCAGGACTTGGAGCAGTGAGACCAGCCCCCTACATCCCACATGGGACATGGATCCCCACATGCTCTCACCGCTACAGGCCTGTCAGCACTGTCACAGTCCACTGCAGGACGCCCCTCCATACTCTGGCACTGCACCAGTCTCTTCTGCAGACCATTCCCACAAGTCACCGTGCAAGTATCCCAACTTCCTGTCACCCAATGACTGACCGGCCTCTTACCCATCATCTGCTTCTTGGCCTCTACCCTATTACTGTCCGCCAAGACACTATTATGAGCTGCGTGGCTTCTCTCCTCTTTCCGCAGAGTCTTCTCCTCCTTGCTCTCCTTGGAGATGTAGAAGGAGTAGCGCACCCTGGGAGGGGTCATCTTCCCTACTGAGAGCACCTCCACAGTCAGAGGCTCCTGCAGGGGTCTGGTGGCCTGAAGAATCTCCACAGATGTGGAAGTGCCGCTGTAGCGCAGCAAGCTGCCCTTCACCAGCAAGTCACGCTCCACGGCTGACACCACATAGTTGCCGTTGAGCAGGTACTTGCCTTGCCCATTCTTCACCGCTAAGTAGTTTTCATCACTGACCATTCCTCGGTAGCCACGCTGACGGACGTCAATGTTGGAAGCTCCAACGGGCAGCATCACCACAAAGTTGTAGCCATGACTGAAAAGAAAGTTTGGAGATGTAGAATATTAATGATGCTGAAGGGCCAGTGGTTATTCTTTTAAGAAAATGGATGTAAATGTATTCTCAAACATCATCAGCGTAAAGGAGTAGATCACAGCTTGTCACTATATGTCGACACCATCTTGTTGAGTCTTTGTACCCATAATAATGTGACCATGTTGAAAGTTCCATGAATATATTAGAAGTCATTCCCTACTTATGGGACATGCTGCTAAAGTATGACCCCAAACTTTGACCCGTCCATCGAGACCTATCTCAAAGCTATTCCTAATGCTTCATTTATAGCTCTGCATTAAGCCTGTGCATACCTGTGGTGCCTGTGTGTGTTTAGGCTTTTTGGGTGCGACAGTTACAATGATACTTGAGATTACTGTGATTGGTCAGCGTTTGTGCTTGTTTGTTCTTTTACACCCATCTAACAAAGACATCGTCCCCACAGATCTTATACTAACCGCAATCAAAACTTGACATCGACATTAACCTTGACCTATCCCCGCACTTTTAATGAGAGATGCAGTATGTCCTGACGTGCTACTTACATAGGTTTGGTGAACATTCCTGAGACCTTCTTGCAGCCCTGGTTGTCGCCGCCACACACGCCGCACTTGTCAAACTTCCTGTTGGAGTCCAGCTTGCCGTCACAGCCTGCCTTGATGCATTTTCCTTGAACACATACAGCTGAGGTGTCAGGAGAGCAGGGCGTCCCATCCACAACCTGCAGGGTTTGAGACATAACATTACACCTATCTTCAGGTGGATAGCAGGAACACAGAGAAAAAGACAGAAGTGGTTGCAACATATACGGTCTACCATCCTTTGTCAAACTAAACATAAATTTGAAAGTCAAAAGTAAAACCACAAGGAGAGTACAGTGTCCTTTAGTGTAAATGACACGTTGGCTTGTATTGTGGCTACAAGCTTGTTTCTTTTCTGGTTGCATAAATAGTTGCTGACAAGCCACAGCTGTGAAGTGATACTGTCCCTGCATGTTTCCCTTTCTCACCACTCCATCCATCCTGCAGCAGCAGCAGCAGCCGTTCTCTCTGCTGCCAATAACACATCACCTCTCACTGCTTTGCTGCTGACGGAACAAGCAGGTAGTACTTGCATTGCGGATAAGGGCCGAATTTTACCAGGCAGTTAGACACAAAACCTTTGTGAACAGAGTGCTGTTTGATATTTCTACCCAAATGTTTCAACTATGCCTCCCATGAGGTTCTGACTCCTGATGAGGTGTTAAATGACAAGGAGTTCAGACTGCATTAGCAAGTGCACAGTTGATACCCATTTAGCTCAGAATATTAACAGAATTCCCCGCTGTCATGTCTGAGCTTTTTAGACGGATCTAAGTGCGGCAGGATTTTGTTTTTCATTCACAGCCTCATAATGAAAGCTGACAGTTTTGCTCTATGTATCGTCTACGGGCTGCGACCACATATGCACGGCAGCTAACAATTATCAGTCTCAAGTCAGCCTCCAGATGGTTGGGTAATTATGTTTTGCTGCCGGTAATGTGAAAGCAGTCAATATGTCATTTGGCTAGAAGAAGTTTCTCCACTTTTCTAACACATAGCCCACAAGGGTGTCTAATAAATATAATTTATGTTCTTGAACTAATTCCACTTTTTAAGCGATTAGGAAAAGAGAACAGTTCATTAAAACAGATACAGCTGGATGGTGTGTTTGCCATGAGGATAAGACGGTTAAGTGAACATAGCAAGTTGGCTACGAACCTTTGGAGCGAGGACGTAGAAGTACCCGGTCCCATTGGCACGGCAGATGAGCTTGCATTTGTCCTTGGGAGAGATGCCGGAATATTTGGGGACCCAAACCACAGAGGAGCCCAGCCTGTTGGTGTTCAGGTTGAGGCCATTGAACGCCTCACACTGCTCCTCACGGAAACTCTTACCTGAGGATGTAAAAACAATCTTAGATTAGATGGACTGTTCGTTAAGTCCTGACCCAGTCGCTATGCATTTTACGCCTTTTGTTCTCACGCAGCATGTGTGCGTTTCACAATAAAAATTGAGTCTGATCTTCTCAGTGAAATTCTTTTAAACAATAGTTCCTAGATTTCAGACAGAGACAGACAACAGCAGCTGTAATTTTACTGAATGAAATAACAACATATGTCATGATCCTGGGTTTGTTTATACTCTGTTATCATATGGACTTTGTTTTGCTTTGTTATGTGTCCCTTGTTTTATGTTGTTCTCTGTTTTATTTTGTAGATTCTCTCCTCATGTGTCATGTCTGATTTTACTTCCTGTCTTTACTTCCTGGCATTTTCCCGCCTGTTTTCTGTCACACCTGTCTCGTTAGTCCTTCCCTGTTTCCAGGGTCCATCCCAAGTCTCTTATTTTTATAGTGCTACTGCTAGCTCCTCGCTTGAACCGGAAGTCGTTCGAGGTCCGCCATCTTCTAGGCCGTCCCAAGTCTCTTATTTGTGCAGCGAGGAGCTAGCGCTAGGAGCTAGCAGCAAGCTTTAAGCAGCTACGAGCTAGGATGGTCGAGAGCTTCCTATCCGAAAGAGTTTTTCAGCTGAACGCCATGACGTATAAATACCCGCCCTCTACATCTGGCACAGATATAGAGGGCATAAGCACCCGTTACATGCATTCTTTGCAATGAATCGCTGTAATTCACGTACCTACTTCAAAGAGTAATGATATTTCATGCAAGACTGTTATGTTGCAATTAGGTTTATTTCAGTCACAACCCGTTGCGTTGTTCATCGGACTGTCGGTGACGTGTGGCTGCTACATGCAAAAGTGTGTGACCAGAGTCATGACGGCGGGGGATGGGGGCTACTGTTTTGGTCAGCGAATATAATGAGACTTGGGATGTACCCATAGTAACGCCAGGCGCTGGCTGCTTTACGGAGCAGATCCAGCGGTGCCGCCGTCATCAGGAATGGACGTCGCTTCACATGACGCTTAAGTGGAAAGGACGTCTCATGTCTCTTAAACCGACAATGCTCGCTCATCGCTCCTAGCGCTAGCTCCTCACATTTTTTCCTAGGTGGGAGGGGCTAAACAGCTAGCAAAGTCAGTTAGGTAAGATAACTAGCAGTAATTTAAGAGACTTGGGATGGACCCCCAGAGTCTTCCCTTCACACCTGTTCTGTATTAGTCTTGTTTGCTCCACCCTAGTGTTCCCTCCACACCCTTGTTGTTAGCCAATCTCCATTTCCCTCCTGTTTCTCGTTCTTGTGATTAGTCTTCTGTGTGTATATACCTACGTGTTTCCCTTTGTTCTTGGTCAGTTTGTCTGTGTTCATCCCTGCGCTTGTCCCTGTGTTCTTGATGTCGTCCATGTTCCGTATCCTGCCTGATATCTTGTGTTTAGATTATTTTCAGTTTATTTTTTGTTCTGCTTTCATTTGGACTTTCAGTTACCTGCTGTATCTGGATGTTATGTATCGGCTGAATTAAAGCTTACTTTCTATTAAAACCTCAGTCGCCCCGTTAGTCTGCATTTGGGTCCTCCTTGAACTGCTACGTAACAATCTGTTGCTTACAGATTTTATCAGCTGTAGCTACTGAGCTCATTAAACCAATATTAACTCCATGGGTTGGTTATCAACACTGCTCCTGCTGACTCGTTTGTAAAGGGGTCTCCTGAGCTTACAGACTTGTTTGCATTTTCAAACAGTATGTTTCACTATTAACTGTGTGAGAAAAGGATGCGTTCATCGAACGTATAGCGCATCTCATCTGGGGTAACTTTGGCTGAGTTTCTCAGATTGTTTACTTTCCCAAAACCACTGAAGAGAAGGACACAGGTGTTAAAAGGTAACCTGATATCATCCAGGCAGAAGGTGATTTGTTAATTTTTAACAAGAGTCTGTCAAGTCTTGATTAAAAGATTTGTTTTTGCTGTTGACTGCTCTTTCTCTAGAACATTAGTTTGGAGAAAGGTATTCGCACATCAAACTGTCTCAGATGCAGGTGCCTTGGAAAATATCAGTGAGTCTTTGAACAGAGTGTTGAACACTCTTGATGAAGGTCCTGGAGGAGCGAACCATTAGTGTTAACTAATAAATTGTGCAGCTGAGCAAGAGCAGTGTGCAGGATTCTCTGTTCAAAGACTCTCTAGAACATACCATGTGAAATTACTTTTCTCTGACTCACTTACTTCTCTGACTGTTGTCTCCCATCTCGTCTCTCCTGTGTGTGCGTATCTCACTCGCTTAAGTCTCAGTGCTTATCGGAATGCACAGATTTGATTGGCTGAGTAGCTGGGGTTGCCAGTGGCAGTTAACCTTGTACATATTCTCACTCACTCATCCCAGCCATTGGTAATTGTTTTCCTATTCTCATCTGTAATGTCTTCTTTTTTTGCTGGTGGACTATGCGCATAGGTTGCCATTTTTACATCTCACACTACTATCACTCATGTTGCTATAGCAGCCTTTCTTTGGATGTGAGGATATTCTCTGTTTGAGTAGGGGAACATAACATTACAGGTTGACGGTCGACAAGTCAGAAGGGCTTACTAATATTTCATACAAACCACTGTTAATAGTCTAACCTGTCATATTTCTCTGCCATACTACTGACTTGATTTTCAAAAATACAAAAAAAGTGTCCTTTATCAGCTCATTACAAAACACGTCTTTTAGGGTGCTTTCACACCTGCCTTGTTTGGCTTGGTCCAATCAAACTCAAGTTCATTTGCCCCCTCAGTGTGGTTCCTTTGTGCAGAGGTGGTCTCACTCTGGTTACAAACAAACTCTGGTGCGGTTCGTTTGTGGTGAGAACATGTTCCAACCTCGATCTGAGCCAACTGCAGTCACATGACACCTTGTTTGGGTTAAACATGAGTATGTTACAGTCCTGGAGGATTATTAATGTGCACCTCCTCCTGTACTGCCTTAATATGCTCATTCGGCGCATCCAATCAAAACATCAAAACCTTGACCTACTGTGCCTAGAGTTACGGATGCCAAAGTGTGATTGGAAAATTGCTGTTTCGGGCAGAGGTTTAGTGAATGATCAGTTAAAGCCCTTAAGGAGTGTCTCCCTGTGTGAATGTACTCAAACAAAGACAGGTGTACCTGTTTCAGGACAAGGGTTGAGGTTACAGGAGCGATATTTGATGCGAAGGCCGTAGCAGTATTTGCCTCCATTCTCAGGAACAGGGTTGTTACAGTCTCTCTTGGCCAGCTGAACTCCTCCACCACAACTTCGGGAGCAGTCTCCAAACGCACCCCACTTCCCCCATCGCCCATCCACCTGGGACAAAAGAAAAACAACGTCACATCAGTCTGTAATAAAAAAGACCATGGAGGAGAAGGCTTTCTTTCTACACTCTGTTACCTTGATGTGCATGGTGCTGTTCTTATCGGAGCAGACTCCTTGGTAGCAGACCTTGCCGTTGCCACAGCTGGTGCCGTCCGCCCAGGGGAAGTGTCGGGTTTGGCAGACCAGCTGGCCACGGGCCTTCCCCGTGCACCACAGCTTGGAGCAGGGCTGCATGTACGGGCAGGGCTTAGAGCCGGGGCCAAAGGCGAGCTCACACTGGCGGTGCAGGCTGTAGCTGGAACCAGGCAGGTTGTCTGAGAGAGACAGCTGCCTTTGAGGCTGGTCCAGCAGACAGTCGCCTACAGAACAAACCAACAGCATTACAAACACTGTAGCTGCATTCTCTCATATGGATATTAAAAATGAGATGACTTGATGGAGCCTATTTAAATTACCCATAGGTCACGGTCTAAAGATCATGGCACATGTGCATTTAGGGTATGTCCAACTCCACTTCGCTAGTTAAACAGCTCATAATCTGGGCACTGAGTAGAATGCAAGGGGCAAAGAGGTTGTATTTACTCCCTTAATTAGGTGTGTTTTTGGCAAAACATGACCTCAACCAATCAGTGTCATCTCCCATTCCCTTTTTTGTTGGTCAATTGCACAATCACTTTCTGCTGCATTGAAAAAGAAATACGCCTCCAGTGCGCCTGACCACATCTGATTTTCAGACCTACATGCCCATGGGCTCACAGATTGGTGCAAGTACATATGCTACTTACACAACGTGGACGCTGGCCGTGAAAAGGACAACTGTGTTGTTCTGGAACTAGCAACAACAGTTGCACTGCGCCATTTTGCACCGGGTGTTAGTTAAGGCCGTACAAAATCAACCTACTATCAATAATTAAGAACATATCAAGGATTAAAGGACTTATGTCTCAGTAGGATTTGGAAGAACTCGTCCATGCATTTATCTTCAGCAGACCTAACTACTGCAACAGTGGGCCTCATTCATGAAATGCACATGAAAAATCTTGGCACTAAAAACCTACACCGGATTCATGAACGCTGCGGAAAACTTGGATTTGATCGTAGGCACGTGTTCATGAATGCCAATCAATTGTAAATTGACAGCGCGCTCCTGCTAGTCAGCGATTAGCGTACATTCCTGCCCATGAATAGCCAGTGATTACCATATATGGAGGTGATAATTACTATGGACAGGTGCATCCTGTCGACTTGTGAACATGGGCCAAACAAAGAAAGGGAAACAGAGAAAAAAAACTTGTCCGGTGCTGAGCATGAAGTAATTTTGGTAGCGATGTGTCAGAGACAGGTAAATCAAAGGCCTCTTAGATGAGAGGTGAAACGTCTTCAAGAAACTCAAGCAAGTCCAGGTGCCTACGATATAGGCCTCTGCAGACATTGTGGTCCCCAGATTTTGCTGCTCAGTGAGCACTCTTGACTTTCACATTACTCTTTGGTACAGGCAGCTGCAGAGGTGATGCAGCAGCACAGAGAGGGAAAGGCTTTGAACCATAAGGCTTCAAGATAAAATTATCTTCTCTCTTCTACTTGGAGCTACTACCTGTCTATATGAGACGATGCAGGCACCGGATGATGTTTAGATTGAGCCAATGACTCATGTAGAAAATACAGTGGTGTTAGCTTTCAGATTGTTAAACTCAGTAAACGCTCATTTGCTTGTTACAGTCAGTGTGGTGGTCTATTACACAGAATCCACTCACAGTCACTTACAGGAGTTTACACACAGACTGAAAAAGACTTGGCATAAAGGAGCTCCCGAGGAGAAAAAGCCAAATGATATATAAATACACTTCTGAATGTTATAGCGACTGTGGATACTGCATGTCATCATCAGCATATGGTATTACACCCCAATAGAAAAGACTTCCTTGGATACACTTGTGGATAATGATTGTTGCTCTCCAGTGTAATTCAGCCATGAAGTGCTCCACATGTGTGCATTTCTTTTGGATGCATTGCAGTCTATTGAAGCTAGTGAGAATCTGGTGTGTGACACTGATACAATGAATTTCTCCCTTTCTGACTCAGACATCTTACATTGTGAAGTGTGTTTAAAAGTGTTGACCCTACTCTGACTTTGCTATTCCAAGGCCAGTTTCATGAGGATTATATGCACAGATTATGAAAAAAAGACACTCAAGAATAAGACCCTGATCACACAGAAAGCATTTTAGCAGCTGGAGGCGGCTTTTTGTAATTGTTCTTAATGAGAATGAAGTGTTTTGCTCGCTGTTTTTGTGTTGCAACACCCCATGTCATTTCTTTTTTCAACAACTTTTTTCCCGTTGTCCAATTGGATGATTTGAGATGCAGCGGGCCTTCTGTGGTGGTCACAACAGCAAGTTTACAGTTAGTTAACAGTGGAGGAGAAACTGGTGGTCGCAGTTGCTGGATACCCAGAGCTATACGGCCCGACGATTACGCCTGGAAACGTCCATCGTGGAGGAGAAGCTCCTGGACCAACGGGTGGTACTCCCCATGACCAACCCTCTTTATTAGGGTCTCATGTACCCACACATGCTGATGGCCTCTCACCCTCAACCAGAGCTACAGACAGTACCCTCTGCCTCAACATGTCAGGAACTAGATACTAATTACTGTCAAATAACTTTGCCTGGCAACAATAAAAATCGAGGCCTCTATAAGAGTACAACATAAATCAAGTATGTGTGATCACTTCCAAGTTGAAATGGAATTTGCAAACGTGACCATGACAAAATAAAGCCAAGGTCTGTTTTTTGTGGGCACAATTAGATTACATCCAGCTGAGAGCATGAGGCCTGGACAGAATTAGTGGTCCATCTGAGTCCAGAGACATATACAGGAAGTGTTTACTAACCATGACCTCTGTCCAGGAACTCGGTAATGATGGCTGCACTGCACACAGACCAGGGCCTGCTCCTGTCGATCTGAATCAGCGTGGGAGACATCATGTGGTTGTCCTTTAGTTTCCCAAATACCTCCTCACATGCCTTCACATTGTCGTGGGGCATGTTGAAGACGTGGCCTGAGGGGGCGAGGGGAGGGTGGGAAAAGAGACAGAAGGTCACGGCTTTGTTAGAATCAAGTATTTTCAGCTGCCCATGGTTTAAAACACAATAAGCGGCTAGTGCTGTGCAGATATGTTTCCATAGTGATAATTATTAACACACAGAGACGGTTTTCACCAGACATCACAACACACATGTATGTATAGGGCCAGCAGACTCCACTTGGGCTGATTTGAAGCTGATGTCATAGCAGACAGGAATGCAGTTATGCATGGGAATATACAGCATGGCATATGTCCATGTTCTAAACCAGGCCTGACAGGGGAATTTAGTTCCCAAGGAAATAATTCCATTCCCTAAATATATAGTGCTTTCCAAAAAGAAAAAAAGCACTTAAAAACTGTGTTTGAGCATATTCAATCAAGAGACAGGACCATTTTGAGAGGAAATTATGTAATTACTTAACATATGAGGACAGCGTAAACCAATGCCTCTCATGGGGCCTTAGGAGTTACTTGTGTATCTGGTTTCAAGCCTGAGTCCTGCATCTTTTAAAGCTTTCTCAGTCACTGATTATTGAAAATGGGTGGAGAAATGTCACCTGCATTATTAATTGGATTTGTCAGACAGTTTTAGGAGTGTGTTAAACTCAGGTTTTGGCCACGCAGTTTAATACCATGCATTGAAATCTATCAAAAAATGTTCAATTTTCACCTTTCACTGACTGAAACAGGTCATTTAAAGCTGCAGTAAGATTTTTTTGGCAAAAACTACAGCTAAAATAACCATCTAAATCACTGATACTTGAGGAATAGAGAAAAATTGTGTTGCAGTCAGGGGTGCATTATCATACAATGGACCCCTGGGCAAAGATATGCTAAAGGCCCCCAATCTCTCCTACATTGGAGCAAGATACACACTTTGTAGTTGATTAGCCTCATTTTGTGTCGTTGTGTTGCATCTGTTAGTTGTCATAACACATCTTTTTATGGTTTTGTGTCTCTTTGTAGTTGTTTTGTTTCTCTTTGAGTTAATTTTGTGTCTTTATTGGTTGTTTCTTGTTCCTTTGTGGTTGTTTTGCCCCTTTTTGTAGTCATTTTGTGTCTCTCTGGAGTTTTTTTTCATCTCTTTGTGGTCATGTTGAATCTCTTCCTGGTGCTAATTTGATTAGCATTTTGCAGGTGCGACCAGGGGGGCCTCGCTTACATTTTGGGCCCCTGGGCCCATTCACTAATCCTTCCATGGTTGTAGTAGACTTGCCCTTTTTGTCCAAACTACACCTGACACTCCTCTACCCACAAAAAAAAATAGAAATCAAAACTTCTACCTCCAGTAAAAAATCCGATTTAAGACATTTTGATTTACACAATATCTTTGTCTGCTAGCTGAGAAACAGCATATTCACTTACATAGAACAGCTAATGTAACGTCAATCAATATCTGATTTAGCTAGCTATCAGAAAAGACATTTTAGGAAATACACTTGGTTGGCTCTTCAAGCATAAGATGACAGATTTGATATCAGCCTCTGACTGTGGGTTAAGGAAGAAGCTGGAGCTTGGATGTGTGTTAGCCTAGCTTAGCACAAAGAATAATATGGATGAAAGATGAAGCAGCAGATCATCCCTTCCTTCCAGTCTTTATGCTAATCTAGGCTAACCATGCCCTGGCTCCAAGTCTACGCAATGCACAAATAAGGAAATCAGTGTATTTACCACAAGGTTAAACTATTTCAGTGCCTTTCCATGATGACTGTCACAGTCCATGGTTAATATGGCAGATACAAACATGAGTGTGTGCTCAAACACAACAAGCATTGTACCTCATAACATACACCTATAGCGGATTGGATGTTTTAGTGTGAAATACAAAGTGTCTCATAAAGGGCAGTAAATGAGGGCTCTGTCCAAACAAAATGCATCTGTGTTATTTCCTTTGCTTGCTTCCATTCTCCTTTTCACCAATGCATCACAGATTAGCTGGACTGTTAAAGATAAGTGTGCATTTGTTAGTTTAATGTTATCACATGAAATAATTCATGGTGACTGAACTTCAGATTATTCTAACTCTTATCTCTCACTGGCCATTTGGAGCTGCCAGCGTGCACAGTTATGTTGTGCAGCTGTACTTTCGATCATGTCCAGATCTCCACCTCGACCCAGAGACCTGCTGGTTTTGATTGCGCCCATCTAACGAGGGACTGATTTCCAAACAGAACATCAGGTGAATGCAATTAAATAGCTGGTAGGGCTGAAACTTAGCAGCGCTCTGGGACCAGGACTGAGAAGCACCACCATATAGATTATCATGAAAGTTGCAAAGCCCTGCGGCCGGGCCGGTTTCTACACTGATTATGCGTCTGTCAAACCTGACTGCAGAATTCCTTTGACATTTTAAGCTGAGGTTATACGCAGCTGTTGCCCTGAGCGTATCTCGCTCTGAAGCCAAATGTGCATTAGCATAAATCTAAAATGCGTAATGTGAGTGTTCAGTCCCTGATGATGAACATGTTCCTCTCATCTTACAATTATCAAATACAAACTTTCTTACCAAGTTCGTGAGCAGTTGTGAAAGCAGAAGGCAGGCCGTCATCTTCAATGACAGAGCAGCTCCTCTTTGGGTCACACATGGTCCCAACGTCAGCCATCCCCAGCGTGTCACAGGTCGTGGCCCCACAAAGATCCTGGTAACACAGAGACATTCATTTTAACACATTTAATTTTATTCTTATAGAAATGTTGAACAATCAGATAGGACAGGAGCCATGCTCCAAACATGTTTCGTGTGGCCGTGCCTCGAGCTGCAGAAGGAACAGACCATGAAGAACATTAACACAAAGCACATGGGACTAGTTTGTTTATTGTTGCTCTGTTCTTAAAATAAGTTGAAGCAGAGGGTCAGGGGCGATAACCCATCGCACATTTCCTCTTTGTGTTTAGTTAAAGATGTAAGAAGAGAGTTTGGGAGGACAAGATGAGTCCCACCTGCTGCACACAGCCCAAGGTAAAGTAAAATCTTTTCAACTCTTACTACAGGCTTCACATCTTACCACAAACTCTCTCGTTATCTCCTCTTTTCTCTGTGTTGTGCTCCAGTGTCTGCTAATTGGCTATGTCTGGATGGGTCAGTCCAGAACTGATCTCTAATCTGTAGGTGACGGGACAAGATTTCGGTATTGGAAGTGTATCCGTAGACAAAATGACTGGCGCACAAAAGAGGAAGTCTCAGCCCAGATATCTGATAGCTGCACCGCATCAGCCTGAAGTACGGGTCCTTGCCCCCAGAGGCTTATCATTGTCAGATGACAGCCGATGAGTTCCTAGATCGGTCCACAGCCAACCTTCCCTCCAGTAAACATGCCTGCCAGTTTCCATGTCATGGGATTATCTCTTTAGCCATGCTAGCAGCGTGGCTCTACAGATGTCAGTTCTGCAGTCCACCACGTTGGTCCTGACTGAAATATCTCAACAACTATAAGACAGACAGACCTTCAGTTTTCAAGAGACATTCATGATCCCCAGAGAATGAGTCCAAATAACTTTCTTGATCTCTTGACCTTTACTTTAGCGCCACTACCAGGTTGAAGTTTTAGTTTTTTAGTGAAATACTTCAACAACTGTTTTCATTTCATGTTTCCCTCAGAATCAGCTGTAATAACTTTGGGGAATTCTTGTTTAGCGCCATTATCAGGTCAGAATTTTAATTTGTCCAACACTTTGGTTAATTACCTGCAAAAACAATGACTGTAATCCCTGTGTTTTGCCAGTTAGCAAATGCTAGCATGCTAACACGCTAAAATAAAAAAGATTTGAACAAAGTCAACGACTCCAGGGTGTTGTGATCACAACAGTTAACACAAATCCGGTCAGTCCCTGTGAATTCTACGCGACCTTGTAATTTTGTCCAATCACTGCAACCTTAACGCAAATTTAACTATTTAAAATGGCTAAACTATAATTTCATTGTAGAGCTGCGCACAGCGTATTGATTCGGCGCAGTGTTGAGTGGCAGCTGGAGGGACTGAATTGTAAACCTTACCTGCTTCCCATTGGCATTTTCATTTTGAGCATGTTAGCATTTAGCTCAAAGCATCACCGTACCTGTGTACATACAGCCTCACCATCTGCTTGGCTGTGGTCTTTCAGTCTTGTTATTCAACACAACAGGAAAAAGTTACAACCTATTTCCCACTGGGAAAAGTCATTATTATTGAAAATGGCCAGGGCACATTGGTCTCTTTGCTTTTGTAGTGTTCAGAGCAAATACAAACACACAGGGGACGGTGAACTTGTTAACCCAGTGTAACAGTGAGGCCCAGCGATGCCAGAAGCACCCTCTGCCAGCCATGTGTATTCCACACCACTTGCTCTCAGTAACCTATTACAAGATTTTTTCCATCTCAGCAGCTGCACTCATTGTGCCCTACAAGGACAACACCGGACCTGGACTTTCCTACATATAATTGCCCTCAGTGTAAATAAGGGATCTCTCCTCCGGCACTGGGGCGATTCTTAAGTCGTTTTGACCTTGAAGTGTTTTTGTATGTTGCTATGCATGGAAGGAGAGCTGCCGTGTATCAGATGGCCAGCCAGAGCCAAACTGGACCTAATGGAAAGCAGGCACCAACGAGCAGGCATCAGAGAAAGTTAGTGACTGTGGAGGAAGATTTACTAGTCAGTGGCAACAGCTCTGGGGGCCACATGGGATTATCTGACAGCTGTGACCAGACTGAACGCTTTAGATAGTGTCAGTGTGCACCAGCTTGAATGAAAGAAGAAGTAATTTGGATTCTTATCCAAATGTTCTGATCATTATGAAGGTGCTTGTTTAGGCAGGTATGACCCAGTTCTTATTCTGTAGCAGCACACGGAGGTGAGGTCTTTCATGGAAAGAACTGGCTCAGTTGCTCTTTTCCAGTGACTCATTGAACTAAATGAAAGGGACTAGCAGAACTGTGCAGCTGAGAGGCTGCAGCGACACACGCTCATGGATGGATAACTGAACAAGAGTGGCTTCTGTATGAAGTGACAGTTAATATTTGTCTCTCTCAGTCTGGGAGTCTGTCTCTGAGAGGGGATGGGGGCTTTACATGTCTGTGCCCTGGGGCCCATTGTCTCATAATGCACAAGTTGTCTATGAGTGCAGCAGTTCTATCTATTCTTTGCACCATCATTGTGATGCACCATAGCTGCTGCTCCTGCTTACCTGTTTGGTGAACAGTATGGCAGTGTCCCAGTACTCTGCGTGCTTGTCGTTGTGTTTATTCAACTTCTTCTGCCAGGAGCAGAAGTTGCGCAGAGTCAGGGCTGCGTTACTGGAAACCTTAGGTCCCTTGTCAGCTTCATTTATCACCATGAAGCCCACCACCACTATGTTTATGGAGTTGAGAATGCTGGGGTGCTTGTAAAGCCTGGCTGCTACCGACATCAGGGTCAGGAGGTAATGCTTCAGGTCATCCCCGTGAAATTTAGCCATGGATTCATCTGCCACCACCAGCACCTCCACAAACCTGGGGATGGAGGCAAACCTCTTGGACCTCCCCAAAGTTTTTAGCACAGTCTCAGTTAAGCCATCAATCTCCAGTTCGCTCATGTGCTTGTATTTCTCCAGGGAAATGTTGTAGCTGGCGTCAGGTGTAACTCCACACCTGCTGGTGAAGTTGCCGCCTGAGTGCGCAGCGCGTCTCCGGCGGCGGATGACATGCGTCCTGTCGAAAGAGTTTCCATATCCAGACGCGACTGCTGCGTCTTCAGTCCTGGTCTGGCTGATGAAATACTCCATGCCGTCATAGGAGAAACTCCCGTGGAGACCTTTACACAGGCTGAGAGCAGCGAAGGAGTCCGGCTCCGCGTTAACGTTACCGGAGTAGAAGCAGTCCCGTAAGTCAGCGGCTGCAGAGTCGTTGGATGCTGAGGAGCCGCTCTCAGGCGGCAAGCTGCCCGGTGCAAGAAAACTAGAATCCGGTGTGAGGTGGAGGTAGAATTCCTGTTTGAATGCACTGAGTCTAAAAACTATCTGTCTTTCATTCATCTGCTCCGCGCGCCGGTTCAAATGCTTGTCATGCTTTTGGTGATCCACACGGACAGGTATGCAGAAATCTACCTCCATGCAATATGTCAGTTTGAAATAAAGTAGGAACTTTGTGAAAACAATCAAAGAACTAATGAGTATAGCCATGTTTGTTCCTGCTCAAGAAAGTCCACTCTGTAATTTGGCTTCGGTGCGTTTGCACGCAGTGGAGAAGTTGCGCGCAATGGCACGGAGCGCCGCTTGTGCGTCCTCAGAAAGCTAAGCATCCGCACTGCCTTGCAGCTTCTTTCTCATCCTGCACCGTCTCCACTCTGGCCACCAACTTATCTGAGCTGCTGAGCTTTAAAGTCGCGCGTATAACACCGATGCTCGCTGTCAACTGAAATCTGGGTACGGCGCGCAAGAGAGCTCATTGGTCATGCGTCTGGGTTTGTGCTGCAGACCGCAGCCACTTGTAACTCTCCAAATATTATTGTTGCTGTACAGCATGTGTGACAGGAGCTGGAGCATCATCCCCCTCCCACTGGCCAGACTCACTACGAAGCGGGCAGACAGGGAGAGAACATACAAGGAACAAAACCCACACACAGTGGTTTCATTTGGAGATTTTAGATTTTCATTTTACCCAAAGCACCTGCACCATAACATTTAAACTACATTAAATGATAGAGCACATTTCTCCACGATATTTCTAAAAAATCTCACTTTTTTTTCCTTTTCCATGCAAGTAAAAATAATAAGTTGAATTGATAAAGCAAACACCAAATTAACCAGAATAGACCCCATCAAGGAGGTTCAACTAACACCTTTATTTTTCTGCATATCCTCATCATGCATAAGAAAAAGTTTAAAGACAAATGCAAAGTGAAAAGCAGTCTCAGAGCGACACCTGTTTGCACTTGCAGACCGCAGGAGCTTCAGTGCGTCGCAGCGCCTCAACAAGTGTGTTGTACTCTGGCGCCATCTGACGTCTAAAGCGTCAAACTGCACCGCCCAGGATCACTTTCATTGTTTAAAGAGCTGGCATTCTGCTGGCACACAGTCTTAATAAAGTGATTTACATGGTGCCTGGCAGGACATGTGTTTAGTCTTGTAATACAGCAGATGCCTTTTTAGAAAAGCCCTCTGTTACACCATGAATAAAATGCTTCTATTCGTTTTGGCGCTGTAAAGAAATATCCAGGAATATGGTTAATAAAAACAAATCTGGACACACTGGGTTCTTTGTTTTAACATTTTGGATAAAAAAAATAGGATTATTCGAGTAATTGCTCATTTTCATTGAAGCATGACATCATTAAATACAAATGATTTAAATTGCTCTTAGGGTAAACGAGCTAGAAGCTGTTCAAATAAAGTTTCTATGATGCAGAAACACATGATTCGATGATAATATTCTTCTCATAGCTTTACTAATGTGGTTAAACATTGCTCAGTGTTCAAGGTGGCGGTCAGCTCCAAGCACACACAGTGCCTTTCTGTGTCCAGCGGTGGCCCTTTGTGCAGGGATAAAGCAGATCGTCCATGGGGGGCCCGGGCTCTGTGGGGGCCTGCCACTCACACACGGCTCCGAAATAACTCGAGTAGCGGACTTCCAGCTATGCGTAGTATAGATGTCCTGCCGCTGCCATATACCACGCTGGGTTAATAATAGGAACACGGTTGTCAAGCTATTTCAGAAGGGGGGAGTGTCGGCCTATTCTCATTGGATCCGTTTTATCCGTGAGTATCTCGTGAAGTACGAGTGGGAGGAGAATTTCCAGCAACGGAGGATATCAAAAATAAACCCCCTCGTGTCCAGGGAAGAGCAGAAAGTATAAATACCCCCGATATGTCCAGACTGCAGCGGTGCTGGTGAGTGGTACAACAAGACTTAGCTTGGGTAGGGAATTACAAACGACAACTCAGACAGACTGAAATTAAATACCAGACATACTTTGACCAAGAGTGGCTTCACAGCGCTGGAAAAATCACTTTTAATTTGAAAAGATTTCCATTTCGAGAAGATTCTCCTCCGATTGGAGAAGACGCGCCACTAACCACAGATAAAGGACATACATTGTAATAAATTCTTTAATTTTTTTTACCACATTTGATGCAGTTTCCATTGCAGAAGATGTGTTCCACTGTGTGTTTGGTCTTTTTACTCCTGTGCGTAATGAACGCGGCACTTCCCACTCCATTTGAATCAGAGGATATTGTACCTGTGCGGATAAATGGAAGACTCAGCGGTCGGTTTTGGAAAAGAAGCGAGGAACTGCCTCGATTTACCCTGAGTGCATTTGGCAAGGACTTGACTCTAAACCTTATACCAGATACCAGCTTTATCGCGCCTTCCTTCACCATACAGCGCATCAAAGCCAGAGATGTTGGCGCTTTACGCAGCGCTTCAGGTGCCCAGCCTGCCGCGGATCTCCAGCAGTTCATGAACCAGACAGAGGAGAGTGAAGGGCAGCTCAGGAGCTGCTTTTACTCGGGGAATGTAGATGATGATCAGAGCTCGGTTGTGGCTGTCAGTTTGTGCTCAGGCATCTTTGGCTCCTTCATCACGGAGGGGAAAGAGTATTTAATTGAGCCCAAACATCGCGGCGGCCTGGGGCCAGACTCTGCCGAGCAGCTGCATGTCATCAAGAGGAGGACATTCACCCAAAGCCACGGTGTTCCCCTCCTGTTTGATCACGCGGCGGCGGAGAGCAGAGCGGAGAAGCACAATGGGGAAAGTTTTACGCATGAAGGCAGTGACGCACAGAGGGAACCTCGCCGGAGACGCTTTGTTTCCGCGCCACGGTTCATAGAGACCCTGGTGGTAGCAGACTCAACCATGACCCACTTCTATGGAGATGAAATAAAGGTCAGACACGATGAACTCATTCTTTCCTGCACACACTGTTGATAGGAACCTAAACAAACCTCAGTTTAATTCCTCAGATTAGACTGTCCCATAAACAAACTGCTGCAGACGTCATCGGTTTTTTCCTATTCTCCATCCTGCTTGCAATGATTTTATAGCCTAGACATATAGTGGCAGGGATCTGTTTTTCTGTACTGCTTCATAAAACATGTTTTGGCAGTGAGGGAGCTTGGGAGGAAATCGATGGGCTCCCTGTTTTCCACAGGCTGAGAAAGAGGTCAGGCAACAGAAATGCAAGCAATGCTGAACCACATTCCTGAAGACTTGGTCACGATTTGGCAGCAGAGCCTCAGCATCATCCAGGGAAGATTCACAGGGCTTACATTATCTATTCTATCCTGTCTTTACTCTTCATTATAAAGGCATTTATTGGACCCTGTCAGGCTGTACAGCATACAACAAACACTTGAAATCACCCTCTGTCCTTAATATCAGTCCTGTTTCAATCCAGACCGAAACGAAAGACTTATCTAAAACAAAAGTAGGACAATCCATGATCCTGCTACAATCTGAAGCAGCCAAATTCTAGTCTGTTTGTACTTAACAAGCTCCTCAGCTGCCAAACCCTCTTCCTTATCCCACAGTAAGAGTGTATCTAAAGCCCACTAGGCACCAGGGTCAAGTGATCAAAGGTTAGACTGATAAATCGGGTTTATATTGGATCTTCATCACAGATAGGCTTGTTTCACATATCCTTACCCCTGTTCACCATGAGCAGGGGCGTTTTTAGTGATTCAGAAGTCCCGGGCAAAAATCAACATGTGGCTGTGTGGGAGTGGGAGCGTGCACACGTGGAAAAACTTCTTACACAGAAATATCATCACACCCTAGAAAAGGGGGAATTCAACAAGGCTGATGGAAAAGTTTGATATGCACGTGAAATTAGAAACTGAAGCGTCTAGACCTGCTGTCTATGGAAAGTGCCATGAGATAACGTTTGTTGTGATCTGGCAGCCGCTGTATACATAAAACTGACTTGACTGGAGAACACATCATGATTTACCAGCTCTCCACTAAAACACAACAGCACTGTGGAAAACCTTGCCCATCCCTGCCTCCCACGACACAAACATGGATAGTGATAACAGAAACTATTTGGAGGCAGTTGTACAGTTAGCGAATCCAACTGAATGCTGAATAACAGTGCTTCTGTTTTCCTGAAAATGGTTGCAAGCTCATGATGCAGATACACGTGAGTTGCAGTTTTAAACTCTGATGACAAAAACATGTATAATAGTTACTTAAACTTGAGTGAGTTTTTCTTTGTGATCTTGAAAAGGTCTGTCTGTGTATGTCAACCGAAGTCATGAAATTGCTTTTTGCATTTGCTAGTTATTGGTGTGTGCTGCATAAAGCGTATCAGCTGATTATGGCTTAGAGCAAATACATGGTATTGTCCAGTAAGTAACAAGAAGCTGCAGCACCAGTGAGACAAAATATATATTTGCAGGCATTTAGAAACACTGTGTGTGTTACCATCACATATACCCCATTCCCACCAAAATTAGTGTGCGTATGCAGGTTTTTAAACACGGGTACACCCAATAAAAATAGGCGACAGACTCCTTTCCCATTGCCAGTACACAAGAGCAGTGTACACGGTTCTTTAGCCTTTGCCGTGTCATGTATAATGTAATAGACAGGCAGGAAAACAGGTTAACAAACAGTAGAAAGTAGCATGGAGGCCTGTGAGGTTCTTTTTATATATCTCTCACCTATTCAGTCTCTCTTTCGAACTTGGCGCAGACTCATTTGGATCAATGTTCGAGCGCTGCTTGGACGGAGATGGACGGCATTTTGAGATCTCGTTGGTTAACAGGTTAAAATTAGCACGTTCTCCCCGGTGTTGTGTTTCCATCAACGCCAATTAGAGCTAGAGCCGATAAATACCCGTGATTACTTTGTGAATGCAGATTGTAACCATTCCTATTACATTAAAAAGACAGATGTTAGTGGGTATTAGCGAGTTTTCTGTGCAGTGGGAAAGGGGTTATAGTTTGTCCAGCTCAGAACATATATTGGAAACAACTTGTTGAGAAACTAATATTTGCCGATGAAGTGTTATCCGTTTTTGTTACTCTCAAATATTATAGAATTGGTTGGGCTCTAGTCTGTGAGCGCAGAAACACGAGCATAATATCCATCCTCCACTTTGTCTTTGCACTGTTTAAAACTCTTGAGCAAAGCAGTTAAATTATATAAATGTCCTGTCTCTCCTCCTCCACAGCACTACATTCTGACCCTGATGTCGATGGCGGCCCAGCTTTACAAGCACCCCAGCATAAAGAACTCAGTAAACATGGTGGCGGTGAAGATGTTGGTGGTGGAGGATGAGGAGGTCGGCCCGCAGGTGTCCAGCAACGGAGGTGTGGCTTTGAGGAACTTCTGCTCCTGGCAGCAGATCTTCAACCCACCGAGCCAGAGGCACCCGGAGCACTATGACACTGCCATGCTCTTCACCAGAGAGGTGAGGGCCGAGTACAAAGCTGGTTTAGCTTCTGTGGCAGCTGTAGAATGGTTGTTGAGGTCTCTGCAATAAAACATACCATCATCTACATACATGGTTTTAAACAATTGATGAGAGCCAGTTTCCAGAATTTGAGCATGAAAGTAAATTCTTCCTCTAAAGTCTTAACTCAAGGTCCAGTTATCATCTTACCAGAGCTCTCCTCTGCAGCTCAGTCTTCTTTAGTGGATGGAGTTTGCTCAGTTGTCACAGAGACCCTGGACAATAGACTGAACGAACATTGGAAACAGATAACATAGCTGTCTGTTCACACCTTCCAAAGAGGGGTCAAAGGTCATCGACCAGAGGTCAGTGGACGGTCAGAGAAAGATCAAGAAGTCCATTGGCATCTGACATCAGAGACCATTGTTGAACAAAGACAGAGGTTACCACCACCTCCCTTCCACATACAACCAAATGTGGGAAGGAGGATCAAACAGAGTGCTAACTGACAACTGAGCAAACTTCATCCTCTGAGGAGGAAGAGCTAATACACAGAATCACAATGTTTGCTTACACTTACTTCTGGAATGAAAACCCTGCGTCACATACATAAAATGAAACAGCGCTGAGCAACGTTGCCATATATGGTCAGTTTTTAGCCACCTATAAAGTCCCAACTTTAAAAAATTAATATCAGTTCAAGTGTACACTTTATGTAGAATATATTCATGTTATACTTTGTTGTCAGACAGCTCTTTCAGATGAGGAACTGAGGCCATTACGGCATAGACTCCATTTACAAGAGAGTCATTTTAACGTTATTTCAGAGAACACCGGAAATGCTGGTCTACCGCTGCCTCCATCAGTTAGTGTGTGAGGTAGAGTGGTGAAAATATTCCAAATATTGTCTACACTTAAAATATAGGCAGCTAACATATGTGTTGCTGAGGCCCCTCAACAGCAGTACATTGTTCTGCATCCATTTCACACATCTCCGCATTAAGAATCAGTTTATTCAGTGAATGGACTTTGAGTTTGAATGTTTATTTAAATTTAAGACAGCAGTGGCCCAAGAATTCATCCTTGGGGAACACCATATTTCGTATCTAAGGAGTGGTATCATGGGTTTCATGGGAAAGTTTTAGCTGCAGGAACAGCTGAATGTTCATAATATTTGGTCATAAATTATAAGTTAAAGCTGCACTTTGTTTATTTTTGTGGGTTAAAAGCATGTGTGTAATATTAAATGTATCGCTCACAATGAACCCACCAACAATTATCACCCAGTTCTGAAGTTCCCATCAGCACTTTTTTTTTTTGGTTTTCTGACCTACAGCGTTACGTTTTTGGATCAGTCTCACCGCTTATCAGCAACAAAAAAACCTCAGATAAACTGACTTGTTCGCTGCCTGCCCAGCCCCAAATGACATGCTGATAAAGTTAGCGAACAAGTGGTCAACATACGAAACAGTTTGTAGCTTAAAAAGGCAGATTTATAATTGTGTGTTGGCTCGACGGTGGGGTTTCTGCTAAGTGACATCAAGTTTGATTGATACAAAACATCCCTAAAACACTCAATAAACAAGGATTATTAGTGACAGTTTCTCCACAAAACAACATGCTAACATTATTAGCACAAGCCTATGGCATTTTACATTGTATAAATTAGCCTAGCAGCTAGCAGACTTTTCCTCTTCTCATATGAAGCCAGGGACAACAGCAACATTCAACAAAGATAACGCTACAAAATTCGGCTCCATTACAGCTCACAAGGCTCACTGACAAAACAACTGTCTTATACTACACGTTTTCCAAACAAATACAATATGCTAACGTTATTAGCACAAGCTTATAACATTTTACATTGTATAAATTAGCCAAGCTGGTTAAAGGATAAATCACACACAAGACTTCAAATGTCATTTTGTGGAGGCTTTATTGTCTTCACAATTTACTGAAAATAGAAAATAGCCAGATAATATCCAGCCAATAGCCAGGGTGGTTATAATTCTGGGGTGGTGCACATCAGGCTACGATGTAAGGTACATGTTTATGCAGAGCCTACACCGTAGGAATGGCGTTGATTCAACACAGACGTATAAATCTCACTAAAGCATCAGTATCAGACTCACATTCTTCAGGTTGCCAGACGCAGTTAACAAATTTGCCACAAGAACTTAATAAGACCCACAGTATATTAACCACATGTGATTAATGCAGCTGTAAAACTCCAGTATTAGCAGAGAATATCTGGTATCAGGCTTCACGTCTCAGTGGTTTCAGAAAACACACAGATCATGATAGATTATGATGTGGAGCCTCCCTTCACAGCATGGTTTGGACTGTTTGGTGCAAGAAACAACTCGAATGTTGCGAGTGCTTTACAGGGTATTATTAGAGCGGACAGTCCACTTACCCGTGATAGTGTGGTATATTTTATTCTCCATTCAGAAGGCAGTTACCCAGCGAGGATGAGTCATGAATTAAGCCCTGGTGGAATTCAGTCTCAGGCCAGCTGCGGTACATAGTGTGGTTTCTGAGCAGCAGACTCAACCACACAACAATTACTTGAAACCAAAGTATCTTACAGTAACACAGGTGCATTTGACGGCCAGTGTTTATAGTAGGGCGTCCCAGCTTAAATAAAAAGCCCCCTGCTTTGTGACAGTTACTGTCATATCTTGCTCTTGAGGCAGCCCAGGAGCACATGTGTGAGATCAGAGGAAAACATTGAAACAAAGCGAGCTAAAGGAAAGGAAGCCTCTGTGGCCCTCTGGGTAAATTAAGGATGCTGAAAATGGATCGTTGAGATGGAACAGTTGTAATCTTTTCCAAGCAGGGGGAACAGAGAGCAAACAAACTCTGCTTTATGGATGCTTCGACAGGAAATAAGTCCGTAGGGTTGGAGTTGTGATTGGCTGCTGTATTTGGCTGCCTTCGTCCATCTGGTATGTGCATGTTGACAAGGTGTGAGCAGACAACAGTAGATGAGGAACTTCTTTATGATTACATGTCAATAGCTAAGTGCTTTGGTAACAGACTTGCCATTTATCTGCCTACTGAGTGACGCTAGCATGTAAATCTGACCCTGGATCAGGGAAATGATGGATAGAACATATGGGCTTTTGCAGTCGTGTGTTGGATTTGTTGAGGCGGCTTTCGATCGTGGAAACCATCATTCACGCTAACCCAGTTTGTTTGTTTTTCCATTTCAGCGGAGATATGCTTTGAAATGTAGAGGACGGAAGGCTCCTCGTGGATGAACTAACTTTAGTGCCGCCACAAATCAGCTCTGACATGATTAGGACACTTTAAATGGTCAGCTTGAGTGTGCGGCTGGGGTCTGGGGTTGAAAATGTGCGCCGTGTATCCCGCAGTCAAAGGGCTGCTGCTGGCTGTTGTGAAACTGAAAACCTACCCTCTGTTAGATGTAGTGGAAACATTTTTGTCATGCATTTCTGTGGTCTTATACTGTATGTGTGTTTGTTCCTCTGCGTGCACTATCTGCACACAGCCTACGCTCTGACCCACACATCTTCCTCTGTGTCTGTGTGTCTGCATACATGAGTGACAGATGCTATTGTGGAACAAGGTGTACAAATGCATGCTGAGCTGCGTTCAAATGGCAGCTCTGAGTCCAGATGTGTTTTGAATCACAGAAGGTTCTGCCTTGTGGTTTTTAGGGGGTGAGGCCAGGCCGTAGATGCGTCCGTCTGTGTCCTACACAGCCAGGCGTCTTCCCGAGCAGGGAAAAGATTTCTGATACACCACATTGTTAATTTTACCAGATCATAGCTCTGGACAGCTGCATGCTGGGATATTTATTTGCTTTGTTTTATGACGGAAACACTGAGCAAGATGTTTTTGATTTGTTTCTTGAAAAGTCGCAGAAAAACAACTGGACACAAATAGAAATGGTGAAGGCTCGCCATGCTAGTGATTAATATCACTCGGGGCTGCCTGTACGCTTCATATATTTACTTCTTGACAGAATAATGTCAAATGGTCTCTACTTTTTTAAAAGAAACAGGCCTTATATAGGTTTAAGACAATGTAAGGAGCCAGAACTGCTCAATACTTCACCAACTGTCCATGAAAAGACCTCAACCTGGACTGATTTAAGTGAAACAGTTGAATTGGATCCAATAGAAGTTTGCATTTTCTTCTGTTTCGTGACACTGAAGCTGCGACAAGATCCTCATGGTACGCAGCTCTTGCTCTAGCAGCATATGTCCATGTTGGGTGGCGTGTCACTGCTGGTTTTTGGGATGCCGCTGTGGTTCTACTGGCTCTTGGCGCTTATGAATGGTATGCCACTCATGTTCCACTGGCAGATACCACTCCCCACCAGTACATACTGATTATTATTGACATACTGTATACCACTGGTGATTATGATGTGCTGCTGTGTGTGTGAATTGTTGATGGTGTTAAACGCAGATTCTTAGTAGTAAGTATGTCTGTAGTGTATTGCTGCTGTTCGAATGGCACATGCCTTCCCCACTGGAGGAGTGGATTCTTACTGCCGTATGTCATTGCTGTGGCGACAGTACAACTAAAACATAAATGTCGGCTGTGTGCTATTCCAGGACTTCATGGGATTTTTTGGGATTGTTGCAGCCTGAAATGTCTGATTTCACAGCAGCTTTTCAAAAAATTGCTTTGCATGTTGCAACTTTTTTAGGTGATTTTTGGCTACAGAATCGTGGGTGCAAGTCAAATCTGCAACTGTATAATACATTGAAAATCAGGGGCAACCTGTCACAGTGGCTGTGACAACATACCACAGTTCCTAGGCCACTTAGTTTGTGAGTAGTCTCGGTTTTGACTCGTGTTTCTGTTCCTTTCTTGGAAGTCCACAGTAGGCCTACTCACATGAGGCAGAGAAAAAGTTTAACGAGAATCCTAAAAAGAAAAACAAAACGGCGGGCCAAGTCAAAAGTACATCTTGTACGGTCCACTACTGACCCACTATCTTTTCTCTATATATTCCCATCTATTAACTGTTATTATACTGTACGTCTTTTATGCACGATGTTCTCTTTTTGTCATGCACACTAAACTGCCTTACAGCACCACACCTTGCGTTAATAACTTGTGCCTGTACTCTAACACAGAAAAAATAAAGTTAATATGAACATAACCTCAGTATAGTCCACGACTGTACACTATTCAAAATACACAAAGATTGCTGTCTAAACTAAAATATCATCAGAAACTATATGATATGTCATATCAACACAGACATTTTCACTAAATAAAAATATGTGCTTTAAGTGGCTCTCACACTTGTTCCAGTGGGAATCAAGCCGTACTGTTTTGAGTTTGTGATTTACACTGCACTAACGTTACCACTACCCAGCATATTTAATCTAACTCACCTTGAGTCTTTCAGCACGTGCAATATATGTTGATGCAACAGCCTCTGTCATGGTGATTCATCTTGCCTGTTGTCCACATGTTTCATCCCTCTAGTTGTGTTTTGCAGTAGAAAAGTGTTTGTCAGTCGATGACTTTCATCTGTGTTCCATCACAGAGTTGTATGTGGTGTAAAACACAGTCCCTCCAGGATGTTGCAGTGTTGCGATCACATCGCAAATTCACAGCAACAGTTCCTGTGAATTCTGCCCGATCTTGCAGTTTTGTCCAGCCACTGTAACTTTACTGCAAATTTGACCATTTGAATGGGTAAAATCTCATTTCACTGTACAGCTGCGTTCAATGTATTGACAAGCTCTGCGTCTTTCTCTCTGTTTATCATGAGGCTACTGCTGCAGGACCTGAGCTCTGTGACTGGAATCACACACACACACACACACAGTGACAGGGCTAACTGCTAGCATCACAAAGCTAACGTCATACCCAGCGGTCATTGATATGCTCCAAATCTGAGGCAGCATCACAACTATTTTTGCAATTTTTACTTCTCCACATAAAAAAACAAAACAAAAAAAAAACATGCATTGCAATTTTTAAGAAAAGCTGCTTTGAAATCAGACATTTCGGGCTGCAACAATCCCAAAACGCAAAATCCTGGTGTAACTGGAAACAGTCTACCCCCACTTTCGTGCAGAACATCAGGGAATCGCCTTTTATGGTCTTTGGTAATTATTTCTGTGGTTAAATGTGAAACATTTGTGTTGCACAAACCTGCATCTTCACAACCAGAAACAAGTTTTGGGTTTGGAGACGTTGGTGGGGTCTGCTATGATTGGTGGGACTCACAGGAAACTGGTCAAACTTTGTTCAAGGCTGAGGCTAATATACTATAGCAACACATTGCTGACAGGGGAAAACTATTATAATCTGCAGTGATACACCAAAAGTATATATATATACGGATATTTGGTGAAACAAAAATGCTTGTAATTCTTGGAATTTCCTGGCATTGAAGTAGTCACAATTATGATTTTGAAGATCCACTATTGTAAACTAACAAACAAAATCTCATCATCATCATCATCATCATCATCGTGACCTTAGTACTCTGGTTTCATTGTTTCTGTTTTTGTTTGTATTGCAGGACATCTGCGGACAGAAGAGCTGCGACACGCTGGGTGTGGCTGACGTCGGGACGATGTGCGATCCCAAAAGAAGCTGCTCTGTTATTGAGGATAACGGCCTGCAAGCTGCCTTCACAGCTGCACACGAGCTGGGTTAGCTCACATTTGTCGTCACATTGTTGATGTGGGCGTAGGATTTATGAAAAGCATGTTTAAAATGTGAGTTCTGTAATGTGTGGCATTTAAGCCTTTTGTCATTGCATCCTCTCCACACCGCAGGTCATGTGCTGAGTATGCCTCATGACGACTCCAAGACCTGCGAGAGGCTGTTTGGAGATCTGGGAGGACATTACCTGATGGCGCCGCTGTTTGTCAGCCTCAACAAGACTGTGCCCTGGTCTCCCTGCAGCGCTCTCTACATCACCGAGTTCTTTGACAACGGACATGGTAGGAAAAACTTCACGTTGTCGCCCCAGCGTGTTAAGAATTACACACTGAGTAGATCAGAAGCTACGCTGCTCTGTAGAGACCTTCTGCCAACATGGACGTCTGCCACGACACTGTGGCTCTGTTATTAGGGCCGATTCAGAGATGAATAAAACATACTGTTATTCCTCTCGTGCTCTAACTATGGCTTTCCTGCTTAAACATGTCACTGCCTTCAAATTATGGGTTGTAGGGAAAGTTTATCTTGCCCTAGATTTCCACATCTTCTCTTTCCACATCCTCCTCTCCTCACTCTCTCCCTCTCTGGTTCTTTCTCTCTTCGTCCCGCCTCCCCCCCTCCTCATCTCAGGTTGTGCATCTTGTGTTGTTTGTATCCTTACTAGACCTAACAGTGAACCCACTTTTCCACTGAGTCATACAATGGACTTCTTCCTGTTCCTTACCTTCCTCAGCCAAAAGCAACAGCTGGTGTCAGCAAAATATGTTCTTTATCAGTGTGAAAAAAAAAAACGCGCGAGGCTGAGAATGTTCATGCCGAACTGCGGACGTCATTGACAACTCCAGACAGAGAGCTTATTGAATGTAATAAAGAATCATTAGAGTACAATGAATAAATTCTGATTTGGAGTAGCTGTCAAATGTCCAGATTCAGAGCGCTCGGCTGCCTGTAAAAGCGCACAGCGTTAGTTAAATCTAAATTATTCATTTTTATAGTCAGGACACAACTTGCCCTGAATATTTTCCCACTGTTGTCATGCCACACACAAAGAGCAACACATTTACAATTGTCGCAGCGTCCACAGTCTCCATAAACCACAATATAATCACTCTCATACAGTGTTGCTTTGTGTTGTAACCACAGGGGACTGCCTGCTGGATGTCCCAGAGAGCACCATTCCGTTACCCAGAGAGCTGCCAGGCACCAAGTACAGCCTGGACCAGCAGTGCCAGCAGATGTTTGGAGAGGAGTTTGTCCATTGCCCCAACTCCTCCGACACGGATACTTGCAGCCAGCTGTGGTGTCAGGAGGATGGGACGCAGCAGTGCTCCACCAAGAACGGCAGCTTGCCCTGGGCTGACGGCACCCCGTGTAACTTCAACAGGACCTGCCTCCACGGAGAGTGCATGCCGACTCAGGAGGTGATGCAGCCACTGGTAAGACTGCTTCTCTATTTATGCGTCATTAAAGCAAGACTCTATAACTTTTAAAGACAAATTTCCACATTTTTCTCCTTGAAAAGGGAAAAGTTGAATCATTAAGTAGTGATGAAACACATGCTTGCTCAACACACTCGGGTTTCGCTGCTACAGCTTTAGTTGGTGTGGTCTGACTAGTAGCTTCGGGTGACTCATGTTAGAAAACTCTACTATGTTACTGACATTACTGAGTCATTTTGCTGATTCTGAAACTCTTTTTCTTTTTACATCTGTCATACTATAGTTTAGCATTTAGCATTATCCCGTAAAGCCCCTTTTCCATTGCACAAAAAAAAAACACCAGCACCCGCCAACATCCAGCTTTTTAATGTACTGGGAAAGATTACAATTGGCATTCAGACTCGGGTCAAATGACTCTGCAGTAGTCACAGGTATTTATCGGCACCAGCCCCCACAAAATGCCATCCGTCTCCGTCCAAGTAGTGCTTCGACAGTGATTCAAATTAATCTGTAGGAGTGTGAAAGAGAGACTGAATAGGTAAGACGTATACAAAAAAAACCATCAGCCCCTTTTCCACCAACATTTCCAGGAACTTTTATTACCAGGAATTGATTTACCTGGGTGAAAGAATTCCTGGTAATCTGTGTGGTTTGTGTTTCCACCGCACCTCAAAGTTCCGGAGAATTTATTCAAATCAGGCTGATGACGTAGATGATTCAGCGTGTGTCCTGTATTTGGCTCCGCATGCTTATTGGCTGGTTACATGCTGGTGTGAGTTTTAAGTTTATTTACTTTATTAATCCCCCTGAGGAGAAATTCACTGTTTTCACTCTTGCTTGTCAATTACACACAGGTCTGAAAGACACACACATGCACAAACAGGACCTATACATGCACAAAGTGGAGAGATGTCAGAGTGAGGGGGCTGCCAATAGAGATAGGAGGTGTGTTTGTCTCAGCCAGCAGCTAAGTTTAAACGTATTTTAAGATGAGTGTCAAACTAAGTTAGTCTACATACAGACAGCTGTCATTTGAGCTTATTAGGAACAATTCGCTATCAGCTGAACTAGCGTGCTGTCCTTGTGTAAGACATAACGTTAGTGTCGGTGGATGAGAGACTGTGGACGGAGCATATTGAATATCGCTGTCTACATGTTTACACGTTCATGCTGCTGAACACATGTATTGATAAACTACTGGCTTCTTACTCGCCAAGGGTTAATGTCACTTACAGTAACGAGTGTAGGTGCTGTCAAACTCGAGTCATTTTGGAGTTATCTTCACTTTGTTTCGACACAAAAGAACTTAGCGCTTATCAATACTACAGTATAATTTAGCCCCGGGGCTAATTTAGTACCGGGTTTCGGTACCCATCCTTAAAGGGATAGTGCACCCAAAAATGAAAATTCAGCCATTATCTACTCACCCATATGCCGAGGGAGGCTCAGGTGAAGTTTTAGAGTCCTCACAACACTTGCGGAGATCCAAGGGGAGAGGGGGTAGCAACACAACTCCACCTAATGGAGGCTGACGGCGCTATCCCTTTAATCAAAACACAAACGATGTGAAGCTTTTAAAAACGAAATAAGCCACAATGATACAAAAGTGCGGAACGCTGCAAGTGTGTGTTCCACCAATCAGCGTTCGTCAGCACACAGCCCGGCCCCTCAAGAATCCCGGGTAATCTGAAAAGTCCTACCCCCCTACTAGGTACTTTTTTCAGGGAAAGTTTGGGGGTGAGGGAAAGTTTTTTCCCCGGGTAATTTCGGTGGAAACACGCCGAGGTTTTTCAAAATCCTGGGTAAATGATAAAAGTTCCTGCGGTGGAAAAGGGGCAATCAATATTGATTACTACCCTGTTTTCCAGCCTGTCCGCGATGTCAAACATGACACACCCAAAAAAAAATCACACACAGAAAGGTCATCTGTTGCAGAGTCGTGCACACAGCTCTGGTTATCTGGCAATGGGAAAGGAGTCGATAGCGTATTTATAGCAGGTTTGTGTTTTAAAAAACGTTGGTGTATGTATCAATTGTGGATACAGTGGCTGCCGTTAAGGAAAAGCTACATAGTCTTGCTTTAGTACTGCACTTATTAATATGTTCATCATGGCTTGAATATCACCTGATTTTAAACCACTTTGCATTTTTAGCATCTTTCTGAGTAAAAGCTATAAATCTTTCATATGATATTTTAACATCTCATGTTTGCTTTAAACACAGTTTACACACAAACTATGTGCTTTAACAATATGATTAATAGCCGGAAAGTGCCTTGTGCTTCCTCCTTGCTTCATGGCGTGGCTCTACTGCAGTCCACTTGAGATGACAAGGAACACTGTGATTGGCTTGTAGACGTCCCATCAAATAAATCTGTGTTTTGGTGGATTCGGACGACATCAGTGGCTGTCGGCTGTCGGGCATTTTTGTAAAGAGCTGACCTCATAGACCTTGACAGGATGTAATGTGACAGTTAACTGTGTACTTCTTGTTGCACGTTTCATGCTGACGATGTTGCTGAGAATTGCCCGGAGGTTTCGATGACTGCTCGTCTACTCAGGAATAGAGTAATCAAGTCGGTAGTTGTAAAACGTTCGCCTCAGCAACTTTGAAACAATCTGTCTCAGCAGATTTCCATCGTTTTTTATTTTCACTGTGAGTAATGTATTCCTGAAAATTTCAGAATGATATTTATATCCCCAGTTAACTTCTCATCCATCAGCTGTGCATGCGCTGATTTGCCTGCTGGGAAACTTTTTTTTTTCTTGATCAAAAATATAAGATTTTGAGTGCTGAAGTTTATTCTTAAAACAGTAGTTGAAGATTGTGTGATTCTGATCAAAAGCTCCACAGCAGCTCCTGCGTGACCCTGCAGGTGCGGTTGTTCTGTAAACAGCTGTTTTAAAGGTCAAAAATAAACTTCAGATTGAATTTTTCAGCCAAATTGGACATGAAGTCTAATAAAGGCTCAGCAAAAAATGGAAATTTAAACAACTAAAATTCTACAGCAAGTGGGCAAACTCAGTTGAACATAGTGTGATATAACTGAGAGCTCTAGAACAGCTGCCATTGGATGTTTGATTCAGATCTTTTTATAAACAGCCCAACACAAAATTTCCATTTGAAATCTGCTGATATAGGAAAAAGCTTCCACGGTATCCTGCAAAGGGAAGTCGGCGATATTACACTTTGTCAGTGTTGCAGCTGTGGGCAGTTTAACGTAGGAATACATGAATGAATCGTACAGGCTACTGTAAAAGTATGGATTACAGCATTGTTGGAATTTGGTGAGTTTAAATCCAGCTGCTTCATCATGCCTGTTTATATTTCCTTAAAGACCATTTATACATCTCAGTGTTTCATTTTAGCTTGGTTGCCTTGATATCTTCTCCTTGTGTTATGATCACACATCTGTTTATGAAGCCAGACGTGCTGGCAGTTGGGACGTTAGCTGGTCCAAACTCATAAAACTTCTGGAAAAGACACTAATGCTAGCAAACACACACACACACACACACACACACACTCTCAGCCGTGCCGTACAAAGCTGCAGCATGGCAGGTTCCACTAGTGGTGAGTGACACATGTGGCAGGAATGTGGGTAGAGGCAGACAGCGGGCGCGTGCCGAACTTCAACACAGATTTAGCCTGGAGTATCGGCGCGCCAACACACTGTGCGGCCTCAAACCCAGAGGCCCAGACTGCGGTTTAGGCTACACAGCTGAGATTGCCTTTGGCACTGAGCTCTAACCAGCTACTCTGACTGCTCTTTTTCCTCTCTTTCCTCGCTGTGTTTTACCACAGGTGGTTGTGGACGGCGGCTGGAGCTTGTGGGGGCCGTGGCAGCAGTGCTCCAGAACATGTGGAGGTGGGGTGGAGTTCTCCTACAGGGAGTGCACTAACCCTGTGCCTCAGAATGGAGGGAAGTACTGCGAGGGACAGAGGGTCCAGTACCAGTCCTGCAACACGCAGCCCTGCGACAACAACGACGGTGAGAATGAGCGCTGTGCAGGTTTAACAAATCAATAAATAAATAATTTGAATTTAAATAAATCAGTCGTCATGCATTCCTGTGCAGAATCTCACCAGTCATTACAATCAATTTACGTCCTTCCTGTTGACAGCTGGTGCCATATTAATTACTTAATTATCAATAGTTTATCAGGGCTGAAACCCTGTTGTTTTTGCTTTGACTTCATTTTTTTTGCTACAGAAATGTTTTTGCAATTTCCCTTGAGACGTTGCGTCATAGACACATGAAATTTTCACCAGTGATTGGAAGTTGTGCGCTAATGCTTTGGCCAGATGGGGGCGCTGTAATTAAGGCCCAAAAATTAAATTTTTTAAAGGCCACGCCTCTCACACCATAAGTCCGACTGACTTGAAATTTGATACACAAGTGCAGCTCAGTGTGCTCTACTGAAAACAACAGGAACTATCAAGGCCTTACAGAAAATTTTCCGTCATTTTTAATTTTTTGGAAAACACAGTTTTGACATCCTCTCGTATATCATAGGTCCAATTTGTCCCAAATTTTCTGCGACTCGTTATTGGACAAAGCTAATCAAAAACTTTAAAAGGCTTAATGATATCTCGTTGCATTCTGAAGATAATGACCAATGAACTTTATGGCTCCGCACATAAATCAAACTAACTGCACAACTGTTGAGCAAATCATCGCAAAACTTGCAGGATATGTCTAAAGACGAACCAGCAACGTATCCTAAAGTTTCATTACCATCGGCTGCTGCGGGGCACCAAAACTGCAAAAAGCAAAGTGGCACAACACAAATCAGACTATAAATCAGAAATTGTCTATCCAATCATTACAAAACTCGCAGTGTGGGTTAAAATCCAGTGTTGAACCACGTCTGTAAAATACTTTGGAATCGATCAATAGGGGGCGCTACCAGTTCCAAACAACTGCAATGACCTTTTGCAAAAATTCGGCCATAAATCAGTGACACTTTGTCCAAGCATCTCTAGACTTGGCGGATATTTTTAACTGAGCCACTGAAGCATGTCCCCAAAAGCTTTCTGCAGTTCAACAATAGGAAGTGACAGTGTCGCCAAAACCAGTGCGGCCCAGCACAGATTTGGACGTAAATGAATGAGCATCTGTTCGATCGTCATAAAAGCTGTTGGTTATTTTTAATGCAGGCATCCTCAACTGTTAAAGCTCTTGATCCTACCCAGCTTTCAAGTTTTAAAGGTCCGTGCTGGCTTGAACCCCGGAATTGCCACTTGCGGTTATATTTGATTTGTTATTTTTTACACTTAAGCACTTTAATACTTGTGTTGAACAAATATATGTTTTATTTTTGAGTCTTTATTTTGTACATTTCTTTTTATCAGTCTCATTTTTGTGGTTGTTCTGCTCTGCTCTTTATTGAGCACTAGCTTTTTGTTTTTTAGTACATGTTGCCTTTAGAGTTTGCCACCCTGCATTTTACTGCACGTATTGCAACAAAATAAAGCTCCTGAATTTAAATTGAAATGAATTTCATGATAATTACATAATCAAACTGCTCATTTTTTCTATAAAATCATAGGTGGCACTCTGAGGTAATGTTTGGTGGGTTTTTTTCCACATTTTATTTATGATTTTTTTGTTCCTTTTTACAATAGGAAAAAACAAAGATGAACAAATAGACATGACAGAGTGTAATAAAATAAAACAAACTCAAGCTCACAGAAACAGTGCACAAATGCACGTCAGTCCATACCATGACTGAAATGTTTTGGTAGGGCAGCTTCATTTAGTGGATTTACTTTAGGGATAATTAGATTTCCAAGAGTTGACCTGCGTGTATTGTTCACTAAGCTTGACTCCATTTTTTTTTTTCCTTAGGAAAGAGTTTCAGAGAGGAGCAGTGTGAGAAGTACAACAGCCCCAACTACCTGGACTACAACGGTAACATGAAACAGTGGATCCCAAAGTACGCTGGTGTTTCTCCCAGAGACAGATGTAAGCTGTTCTGCAGGGCCAGGGGCAGCAGTGAATTCAAAGTGTTTGAATCCAAGGTACAGTATTATATACACACAGCTCGCACACAGCCACTTGCCAACGTATTGCATTCACATTTCAGCTAACATGTCCCATTACTGATCTGATGTTTTCTGATCGAAGTGAATGTTTCTTCAAACAGAAGTTTGTGTTATATTTAAATACAGAACACAATTGTACCCCTACATATTTCATCTTTGAGTATCAGAGTTTGTCAGTATTGCAGTGACAAATAATCTTGCATGACACATTCAATTAATGTTAGCATGGAGAATAACTTGCATTAATCACTGAGTACCACTGAGTTACTTTCATAGGAATGAACGTGGCCCCGCCTCCAATGCTGTATCGACTTCTCTTTATACATCCATGATTACAACACACACAGAGGACAGACATTTGCTGCTTTATCAGTGCTATGAATGTTGCATACAGAACCTTTCAAAAATCCACAAGATGCAGGTAAATGTGCTGCTTCTGATAAAAGAATCTACAAACCTACTTGTTGTGTCCCAGCAGGTGATCGATGGTACGACCTGTGGCCCTGACACCACGTCGGTGTGTGTCCAAGGCCAGTGTGTGAAGGCGGGCTGCGACCAGGTGATTGGATCCAACAAGAGAGTGGACAAGTGTGGAGTGTGTGGAGGAAGTGGGCTCACGTGTAGAAAGATCACAGGCTCCTACAACAAAGCAACGTAAGTGCTCCAAAATAATCCCTGACATATGAAAATGATAAAATAGTAACTACTACATGTAGTTCAGAGTCTTTAATATGTATTTATGCATTTCTTGTATTAAATTTGCAGAGTGAATTCAGCTGTAACACAAGTCCAGGGGCATAGTTGGGCCTAAATCTGAACATTCTCTAATCTGATGAGGGATTGTAGCATGGAAAATCCTTGCTTCCTTTCACTTATCTCGATGGCTTGGTTTTGAGGCAATGAAAACCGTTATCTTGACCAGACATGGCAAAACACTGGTTCTAGATAATTCTATTTGTACATGAGTTAGAAATGCATGACCAAAGAGGTTTCGTTCAGTCAGTGGACTTTCAGTTGGGATGGATATCTCACTTAGACTCACTAATTAACATTTCCAACATCAGATAAACCTTGCCCAAGGAATCTTTGACATGTAGCCTGCCAAGGGCAGAGGATTTAACCAACAACTTCCAATTGGTAGACGACTGCTCCATGTCCTAAGCCACAGCGACCCAAACAGATATTTGTATTTGTATGTAATATATATGGATATACATGTGTGTTGGGGTATATATGCTTCTTGACCTGAGGTAGATAACAAGATTGATACCCCTTCATAGCTGTCAGTTCAATCGAAGCCCAGTACAGATCTCTAATTCATCTCCAGCTACTTCCAAGGTGCATGAAAAAAGGAAAAATGTCTTAAGAGCTAAAACCTCAGCAACAAACTCCAGCGCGTTAAATATAAACCAGCAACCAGCAGCCAGTTTTTGAGCATTTGAGAGCGTTAGGCTAGCTTCCTTCCTCCAATTTACACAACAGACTGACTTCAGAGGGCTAGCGGTGATGAAGGCCCCCTGTTGCATCACCTGACGTCTCTGGGTCTAGGCCAAAAAGTTGCACATAAACACCCCGCAAAGACTACAGCCGATGGCCAATCAGCACGTATTTTTTGCACCTGCCTGAGAAGAAATAACTGTCCATACCAGCAGATGGCAGTAGTCTATCATTTTCATTCAAAAAGGGAAGTTGGAAGACCATTTTAATGCTAGTTAGCCAGTTAGCACATTAACAACACAATCCAGTGTTGAACGAACAGAGCATATTTACTGTGCACCAGTGAACAATAACACAAATCATCAGGAGACATTTCTGCTAAAGGCTCAGTGGCTAAAGAAAAATAATCTTACCTTGTGTAACAAGTTTATTTTGGTCTGACTCTCGTTTAATTTTGGCTGTTTGTTTACTTTCCTCACTTCCATTTCTCTTCTTGTGCAATGAGCTGAACTGCCAGTCAGAGTGATTTCACTCACCGACACGCTTTTGTCGCCGACACTAATTCAGCATGCTGAATTGGCCAAAAAAAAGCCACCAGGGGCGAAAGAGGGGCAGCGGTGCAGGACACACCGCAGCCACAAGGGCCATGGACGCTCACTGACAGCCCAACATTGACCGATGGCCAACCGTTGGCTTGATGTGTCGGAGCCTTCACACTTACTTAACTTGTCATCTGACTCCTGGGAAGAGAGCATATAGGCGTACAACACCCAAATTGTTGAACTATGTCATAAAAAAAGTGTGTTATATATCTAAATCCAGTTCTTTGTTTCCTCTTCCAGCTATGGATACAGCGACATTGTCACAATTCCTGTTGGTGCTACCAACATTGACATCAAACAGCGGAGCCACAAAGGAATCAAACATGATGGGAACTACCTGGCTATAAAGAAGGAGGGTGGCGGCTACATACTCAATGGGAACTTCTCTGTATCCACGGTGGAGCAGGACATTCCTGTGCTGGGTGCAGTGCTAAAGTACAGCGGCTCCTCCACCACACTGGAGAGGATCCAGAGCTTCAGGCAGCTGAAGGAGGCCATCACTATACAACTCCTTGCCACTGCGGGAGACGCCAACCCTCCCAAGGTCAAATATACCTTTTTCATCCCTAGAGATGTGACCTTCAACAAATCCAAGGAAAAGAAGGGCTCGTCATTGTCTTCGCATGTGATCCATCCATTCGGTGTGCCTGACTGGGTGCTTGGGGAGTGGTCTGAGTGCTCCAAGAGCTGCGGCTCCGGATGGTCCAGGAGGAACGTTGAATGCCGAGACGACGCGGGCTTCCTCTCCAGCCAGTGCGACAAAGACCTGAAGCCCGTAGACATCAGGCCTTGCGGGGATCTGCCATGCCCCATATGGCAGATGGGACCTTGGTCCGTCTGCTCGCGAACTTGTGGTCAGGGAGAGCGCCGCCGCAGCGTCTTCTGCATAGACTACACTGGGAAGACTGTTGAGCCAGAGAAGTGCGATCCGAAAAAAATCCCAGAGCCAGTCTCCGGAGAATGCCTCAACCAAGAGTGCTTATGAAGAACATGAGTATAGTGAACTTTCCCTTTTTGGTCTGACTGCACTTAGCAAACATGGATGGATTACAGAACGGGCACATTGGGCACAGGCCTAGGGACCCAACAGGGCAGGGGCAGAGACACAATATAACCACCAAGAGACATATAACCACACTGACATTAAATGACTACAAAGAGACACATAACGACTACAAACGAATGCATAACAACTACAAAGAACATCTCTACTTTATTTTTGTGTCTCTGAGATTCTGAGAGTTCTGGTCCAGCTGTAAAAGTAAAGTTTTTGTGTCTCTTTCAGTCTGGAGGTCTTGTTTCTATGTAGGAGGGGTGGGGGGACCTTTTACATGTCTGTGCCCAGGGGCCCATTGCCTCATAATCCGTCCATGCTACCAACTGGTCACATCAAGTCACATCAGGGGCATTTGCCTGAATATTGTTTGGTCTTCTTTTGTTGACATTTGACAACCACTATAGAGATTTGTAACGGTGGAAATCTACCTCAGAATGTACATGTGATGCTATGTATAGATACGAGATGAAGGTGCTGTGTGTACGTTTTCTCCAGAAAGAGAAGTTCTCGCCCCACTTAAAGCAGAAACTAACTTTTTGGATGAAGTCTGGTACAATCTGCACTGTGTCTTGCTAAGTTAGGTATCATTTAAAGTGGGGCTGGGACAAAGGCATTAAATCTGCTGTCAGACACCAGCACAGTGTAAATATACCTCCTATTGTCCTCCACAGAACTCAGACCCCTATAAAACTCTGATCGAGCCATTTACTGCTTATTGAGGTAGATACATATGATTGGTGCATTGGAATTGTAAAGGGATGGGTCAGATTTTTTGAAGCAGAGTTGTATGGGGTACTTATCTATGGACAGTATGTTACATACAGTAGATGTGAGTTGACATGCCCCCAGTGTGGAGAAGCAGGCTGGTGTCGAACATGGAAACTAGGCCTACTGCTGTGGATGGGAGCAGCAGCAAAACACACTTTAACCACCTTTAAGAGGCGTACCTAAAGAAATCTGTACCATTTAGAATAACAAAAAACAAGTGGTAAATAAGGAACTGATGACGAACGACTGAGTTACTATTAGTTCATGGTCAGTTCTTGACGAACTCCCAGTCAAATGTCAAACACAAGCTAATCATCAGTTAATAATTGGTTAATCGGTTTTTGTGTACCTTATTGTTAAGTGTTACCAAAAAAACAATATTTAGAATATTGCCACTGCTTTACTTTAATGTCAGACTCCATTGAGAAAAACACTGATTTAAGATTACTGAACACACGAGCTGCTGGTCTACTGCCGCCTCGCACAGTTTTTGTTTTTTTGTTATTCTGTGACTTTAGCATTTTAAGAGGTTAGTTTGGATTCACCAAAGTATTAACTAACTGATCAAAGCAGGAATAGATGAGCAGCTCCTGTGTTCAACAAGCTAAATTTACTGTTTTTGTCAATGGAGTCTGGTGGCTTCGACTGATAATGATTTTACTAGGTGGGACTTTTTTAGGTAGCTAAAATGTGTTTTTTTTTTTTGCTACCCCCACCCACAGCGGTACATTGTTTAGCTTCCATGTCGGACTCAAGCCTGCCTCTCCAAACAGGGGGTGTGCCGACTCACATCTACTGTCTGTAGCACACTGACTATCCATGAGTGCCCCATACAGCCCCAATTCAAAAACTATTCCTTTAAGCCTCTGGGAAATGTGCTCCTGTTTGATTGCTTCTCTTTTCTACACAAAATGTGTTGTGATAAATGATTGTGATAAAGCTGTCGTGTTTTTACCTTGAAAATCTGCATTGTTGAACTGAAGGAAAACCCATTCAGTGACACTAAATCTGACCTTACAGCCTACATCAGAACAGATTGTTTCAATGCTGAACTAGACTTTAGAATTAATAGACGTCGATAAAGTTTGAGTTTACACGGTGTGTAAAATGAATTAGCGTAGATAATGATTGGTCCTTCATGACCAGAGAAACAGAGAGAGAATATTCCTCTGCCCTGTAGTTAAATTTAAGCCTTTCCCCAGGTGCTGTTGAGAGGAACAACGGTACAAACAACCTGAAATGCAACAAATGTTTATTTGGAGGAATTATTACTAACTTAAGTGATAAGCATACTATCTATCATGTATATGAAAAATAACAATTTTATTATTTTCCAGACTTTTATTTGTTAATGCATCATATGCAAATGCTCACAGTTGTTTTCAGACTCTTGTATGTATATTTGATTTCTTCATTCCTGTTGTTAATTTACATTATGTTATAAAACAAAAGAGATGGAGCATTAGGCCGATATACCTTCAGTGAAGGACCATACTATTTTATTATTACAGCTTCCTTTTTAAGCTATTTATTTTTGTAAAATTTTTACCTTGGACATGTAATTAACATGGCAGATGCTGCTGTCTTTGAGATTTTTGTCTATAAAATGGTCAAATAAACACATTTATGTCAATACATAATTCTCTTTTTCCTGTAGTTTATCCTCCATGACAGCCAAAAGGAAACTTTGTGTGCGAACCTTGTTCTCTATTTTGCAGAAAAGCTTCATAACTTCTGTTCAGGATCCTTCTGTTCAGACTGGTAGGTACATACCAAGGATCGTGGCAGTTTCAGAAGGAGCCATGCTTCAAAACGACCAATAAATTCCAGCGTTCAAGTTTTCCATGTTTTCCAGAGAGCTCTTTCAGACCATTGTGGGCTACTAAACCCCACCAATGAGGGTCAGACTAATGGAATTCTTTTAGGTGGGCAGGCAGCTTTTAAAGGCAGGGCAAGGCAGGTTTCATTGCTGCTTTTACAAACTGAAAGCCCTTAAGATGTTCAGTAAAATCCTCCCACATTGGAATAACTTCTGTGCTCAGACATCTGAAATAAAGACAGCCATATAAAACGTGCTCAGCAGCAGTGGTTAGGGAGGAACCTCCGTTTAACAGGCAGCAGCAGTGACTTAATATCCTACTCTTAATGTCAGTCTTATTCTAGTCACAGCTGACTGAGCTTAGTGGATGTAAAAAACCCAGTGGGTTACAAATGTCAAAAAGAACGTGATATCATATACAGATTTTGGTTTGGTTTGGGTCACCGACAACATTTATTTATAAAATCTAACATATTAGACTAATGTGAGTGTGAATGGTTGTCTGTCTCTGTATGTCAGCCCTGTGATAGTCTGGCAACCTGTCCAGGGAGAACCTGCCTCTTGCCCCTCACAAACTAAAACTAGAATTACCGCCTTGCAGTTGTATTCCTCAACGAACCCGCCAAGTTGCACTTACATTACATCCATGAAGGTCAACTTCACTCTGACTTTATGATGTCAGAGTAGGATGACCATATTTTGATTTCCAAAAAAGAGGACACTCGGCCGGCCACGACATTGCCTACTTAAATGATACTCGCAGTTTACTCAAAGATGCCTTATAATTTTAATATATTTAAAGTTTATATGTATGGATAGAAAATTCAGTTATATTACAAAATAATATCTCAAAGACAGAAGTTCAGATAGGCCCCAATAGATAGGGGACACACACACACACTAGAGTGTGGCGATCCAAGCCCGACGGTACCCGACGGGTCAGGCCGGGTTTGGTCAAAAATGTAGCTATAAATTGTATTCAGGCTCGGGTCGGATTCCGTCAGCTTTCAGTGAAAATGTAGTGTTAAAAATAAATAAAATCCTATTGTCTGTCCTTTTTATTGCTTGGGCACTGTTATTTACGTGACAACACCTGAACATAACACACACAGACACACATTGGCTGTTTGTCTCTACCTCTCTCCTCGCTGGAAGCGTCGGACCTCCCGCCTCCCGCCTCCCGCTCCCATCTCAAACACGGAGGTCTCCCTCTCCGCTGAGCATGCCCGGCTTGTTAAATAGCCTGTAACCGTAACAACTGTGTGACACAAACTCAGTGCTTTGGTCATTAAATAATGTCGGGCTCAGTTCGGGTTCGGACAGAAATATGCGGTCCGTGCCGCATTCTAACACACACACACACAAACACACGGAAAACCGGACATTATCATCAGTTTATAAAACCACCCCAGACGCCCCGTACGGGACGTGAAAAGTGGACATGTCCGGGCAAAAGAGGACGTTTGGTCAGCCGATGTCAGAGCGAAGTTGACTTCCAGCCTTTTGCATATAAAATGTCATCACTTCATCATTTTATCCTATTGGACGTTTGTGTGAAATTTTGTCATAATTAGCGAATGAATGAATGAGCGTTTGTGTCACATTTGAGGAAATTCCCTCAAAGCTTTCTTGAGATACCATGAACTTCACAAAATGAGATGGAGACTGACACAAGCTCATGGTGGCTTTTGACCACCAAATTCAAATCAGTTCATCCTTGACTCAAAGTGAATGTTTGTGCCAAATTTGAAGAAAATGTCTCTCAAAGTGTTCTTTAGATATCGCTTCCAAAAGAATGGGATGGATGCAAGGTCATAGTGACTTTGACTTCTGACCTTTGACCACCAAAATCTAACTTGTTCACTCTTGAGTCCGAGTGGACATTTGTGCCAAATTTGAAAAAAAAATCTCTCAAGGCGTTCTTGAGATATTGTGTTCATGAGAAAGAGACAGATGAGGTCACAACAACCTTGACCTTTGACATACATGTATGACCCCCAAAATCTAATAAGTTCATCCATGACTCAAAGTGAATGTTTGTGACAAATTTGAAGAAAACTTCTCTCAAAGTGTTCTCCAGATATCGCTTCCAAAAGAATGGGATGGATGCAAGGTCATAGTGACTTTGACTTCTGACCTTTGACCACCAAAATCTAACTTGTTCACTCTTGAGTCCAAGTGACTGTTTGTGCCAAATTTGAAGAAAACTTCTCTCAAAGTGTTCTCCAGATATCGCTTCCAAAAGAATGGGATGGATGCAAGGTCATAGTGACTTTGACTTTTGACCTTTAACCACCAAAATCTAACTTGTTCATTCTTGAGTCCTAGTGGACATTTGTGCCAAATTTGAACAAATTTCCTCAGTGTTCTTGAGATATCGTGGTCATGGGAATGGGATAGATGGACATCATGCCTCCAGCCACAGCTACTGCACTAAGGCATAAAAAAGTCGACTTAAAACGGCCCACTTTATTCATTTTTCCCACTTATGGCAGGACTATCATACAGTTTGTAGATTTGCAACAGGTAAGAACTACGCAGGCAGAACTAGTGTGTTCTCATAAAGACGTGATGACATCACATCACCCCAGTCCTGGCTTCTCCCCACTGGCTTCCTGTGCATTTTAGAATTGATTTAAAGATTTCACTGATCACTTTTAAAGCTCACGTGGGTCTGGCCCCATGCTAAATAACAGGAACGTCGATATCATATGAGCATGTTGGCAACCTAAGATCCTCAGATGGGGCCCTTCTGGTTGTTCCAAAGTCAAGGCTTAAATATAAAGGTGACCGTTCTCTTGCCATCAGGGCCCTTCCATTTAAGAGCGACCTTCCTGAGGAGATAAGGCTCGCAGGATCGATGACTTCTTAAAATCCGTTTTTATAGACTTGCTTTCATGCGATGTTATCTTTTTATTTCGTTTTATTTACGTTTTAGTTATTTTATTTTGTTGTTTTATTGCTTTTGGTCATTTTATTCATATTCATTTTTACTCACATTTTGTGTCCTGCCTGTTGCATTTTTTTTGTCCTCCTGTTTTAACTTTATCTGAACTAGTTTTGTCTGGCCTATGTTTGGTAGGACTGTTTGGCTTTCTGTTGTTATATTGCTTGCCTGCTTTTGCTTTGCTCGTCAAAGCCCTTTGTAAACTTTGTTTTTAATTGTGCTATATAAATAAAGTTATTATTATTTCATTTCTACAGCAAAAGGATATAGTTATATCACACTAGATACAAGTCAAGAAACGTTAGACAGTTATAGGGTTGCAACAGTATGACATTTTCACGGTACGTTAACTGACCCAGGTCTCATGATATCACAGTATTACAAAATGTATAATATTATCAGTCAGAACAACACCTAAAGGAGTGAATGGAAGGGATATTGTTGGTTGTACAAATACCTATAATCAAAACAACTTGAAACCATTTTGAAACCATTTTGTTAATAGGATGGTTTGATAATCTTCAACTTTGTATCATGGTATACTACCTGGAAACCTATCGCTGCAACCCCAGACAATTACAAAAGGGTTTGGGGCAATATGTACACATGTTCTAATGTGTCAGTTAATTGAGATAGGTGTAAATGACTTTTCCCCAAATTGAGAATAGATTAAAACATGCAAGTTACCTGTATCAGAATATGAGGAACAGTAATTTACAGGCAAACTCTAATTGTGCATGTTATGGTTAGACTAACAGGTGTACAGAAGTTCATATACAGTATATAAATGTATGTAAACAGTGGGAATTAGTGAGCAGTGTGTGAGTTGTGCTGTACATGAAGCTAGATGTGACACTTCCTGTTTCTTACTGTACAGTACCGTGAGATGCGCAGTGCATTCTGGGGATACAAATAGAGCGCAGAAAGGACAGCGGGGAGCACAAAGGAATGAAAACAGCACCTCGGAAACTTTCAACCTCAGCCCGCTGTGATGTGAATTCATGTGAGCGCTAATTAAACTGTGACTTTCGGTGGCTGGCAGGCTGACAACTGCCGGAGAGGCGCAGGGAATGTGAGTGGACGGAGTGAAGCGGCAGGGCGCACCGCTGTCTCCGACGCTGCTTTTTGTCAGCTGAGCTGTTCGCATCCCGAGGCCCAGCCGACATCACGGGCCGCATCCCACAAGGTAAAGCCCCTTCTTACAGTCTGACGGATAACGGTGTCCGCCATGTGTGTACTTTAATACGGCTACACTGTTTTATAAGTGGTGTTAAAGGCAAGGGAACCAGCTAACAGTGATGTGTTGAGTCGGCTAGCGCTAGCTTCGTAGCTAACGGTGCTAATGTGCTGCGTCGACGTATCCAGGGTTATCCATGGTCAAACCGGAAATTAGGCTGACTCGGCTTCAAAATAAAGCGAGTAAATTGAATTGGAATTATTCTCTACTTAACTTTCATCAATTTCTGTTTAATTTAAGTTAAGGTAAACGTAGGGCATAATGTCACCTCAATGTATCAGCACAAGTGTGTTGAATAACATCAGCTAAAAGGCAATTCAGTGTGGGCTTGTCTTTTATCTTGAAAGTTAAAACCGGATGTACTTTTAATCTCCCGTTTGACTTCACGTATCAGCGTGACTCTTTTAGCTAGTGTTTGCTGAGCTGTGATTGTTGTTGCAAACATGTTTGTTCAGCATCTTTTTCACCAGACACTTAACCCCCCATGCCTTGTATACATACAGGCTGTCTGCCGTCTGTTTCCACGCTGTCCACCAGCCGTGGCAGCCTGTCTGAGCCCCAGCGCCCTGTGGCCACTGTCCTACGTGATGTAAACAGAGTAAAAGTACCATGTTGATGGCTACGCCTCCTCTGCTCCATCGCCATCATGGTATTTTGTAGTGAACTGGGATAGTGTGTAACTGTTGCTTCTGACTCTTAGTTACACAATCATTGATCAATCTGTTGATCTGTGAGTATATAAAACTATTTATAAGTAAGAACAAGTGGCCCAGTGATGTCTTCATATAGTTTATTTTGTCTGACTCAAAGAAGAAAACAAAGGTGCTCAGTTTAATGAAGTGAAACAAACAAAAACTGAAATGATCCAGTCATCACATACAAGAAGCTAAATAAAATGTTCTTTTTTCCTCATGAATGTCATTATCAAAAAAGTCATTTGATCAATTCAGGCTATTTATTTATTACAGTATAGTATCAAGATACTTTGCTGGGCATTATTCTATCAAAACATGGTCGCCATGTATTGATTTTTAGTACAAGTTCAACTTTTGCTAGCCTACTAGTCTAATAGAAATAATTTAATTTTCAGTCCACTAGATACATTTTGCTGTAATAAAAGTGATTTAAGTGAGATGAACAAACTGAAAACTTATCTCAGATATACACAACGTTTTGCTTTGGGGCATAATTTGCAGTTCATAAAAATATATGTTAATGCAATACTCAGCATATTGCATGGCATTTAAAATCGCAGTAATATTGTGTCGTGACTTAAATATCCTGATAATAGAAAATGTTATCGTGGGGCCTGTGATAATTTCCACCCCTTATGTACGTTTAAGCCACCACATGGTCTTTAAGATTTGAGATTGTCTTTAATGAGGAGAAAGAGATAAAGCAAAATGTATTTGTTTTAATTTTTTTAAAGCAAAGTTTTCAGCATGATTGTACAGGGTTCCCACGGTCATGGAAAACCTGGAAAAGTCATTGAATTTCCCAGTAACATTTGCCAGGCCTGATGAAAAGTCATGGAAAAGTTTTAAGATTTTGTCCAGGAAAATGTGTGGGAACCCTGTATATATATAGTTAGATATTTTTAAGCCACCAGATGGTCTGTAATATTTAAGATATTCTTTAACCGGGAATGAGGAGAAAAAGATGACGCAAAATGTATGTGTTTTTACTTTTTTAAAGCAAAGTTTTCAGCATGATTGTACAGGGTTCCCAGGGTCATGGCACACTAGGAATTTCACATTTCCAGGTGTGGAAAATCATTGAAAGTTTTGGAAAAGTCAGCAAATTTTGTTGTTTGTGTAATGACATTGTCGCGGTAATCTTTAATGAATAACCTTCAATGTAATGTAACAAAAGGTAAATTTATTTTCTGTAGCTGTCGATGTAACGTTGCTCTAATATGCTTCTGTTTAATGTTTTAAAATCCTGTATGGTTTATCATTTGTTTTCCCCTGCCTTCAGTTTCTCCCTATCAAATATGCCTGCTTGTTGAAATTCTGTTTGAGCAGAGTTTAAGTCTGATATATTTGAAAAACTCCAGGCAAGTGGGTCAAGAAAAAAAAGATTATTATGGGTCCCTGAAAAGTCGTGGAAAAGTTTGGAAATTTGTCCATGAAAATGTCTGGAAACCCTGATGTAAAATACTCGTGTATGTATGAATGTGTCCTCTCTTAAAGATGTAATTCATGCCAGACGTGTTATTTTTTTATAAAAATCAGGTCGTTTTGTTTATTATGCATCATTGCTCTCTCAAGTTCATGTACTCTAAATTCCTCTTTGTCAGGAAGAACTTAATGGAGATCATGTAGCTGAATAACTGTCCGACAGGAGACATTTCAGCCTTTAGAAAACCCCAGGGTGGAATCTAAGCTCTTTTCTCTCAGCCCTGTTTGCTGGTGCAGACTAGGCACTCTCCTGTTGCACCTCCGCAGCCCTGGTCTATAATTCACTTTGCCTTTACTGGGCCAACATAGCCCAAGAGTATTTTCCTGTGGTCTGTGTGTGTGTGTGTGTGTGTAAAGGGGAGTGCGCTCTCCCTGCGAGAGCCCCTTTACTTGAGCTTTTGTTTGATGGAAAATCTCATGCCTCAGAGAATCCACATGTCTCGCAGACAGCTGCTGAGCATCCTGTAGTGCACTGGCCTCCACATGGGTCTGGCTCGCATCGCTGCGCATCTGCTTTGATTGTTGTTACATAACTTGGCATTTTGTCCTTCGTGCTCCCTACCCAGCTTTCACCCCCCCTTACCTTGCCTTCCCCTCGAAGAGGACCTTAGTATTTTTCTCTACCTACACCCACTGCCTTCCACAATGCACTTGCCTTATGTGATCCTGTCCCTACCGTGGGACTGGTGTTTTGCAGAGTGCTATTTGACATTTTATTTGTCTTCTTAGTTTTCTAATGGAGTGGTTCAGTGAGAGTCCACTCTCACATCTGTTATTTCACACCTGATTCTTTAACTGCTGAGGCTGGATTTTGTTTAGTTAATCATTAGACACATTAACATTGCTTTATACAAACACTAATGATGTGAAGGATTTGACACATAAGAATAACGATCTTTACGTTTTCTTTTCCTACCAGAAATTGATCTTTGACTCCTGAGATACAGTTCATGTGGTTTAGATTTTGCAAAACTGAAAGTGCTTTGTTTTTTTCCCATCTCTCTGCAGGACCTATTTCCTGTACACAGTCATAAAGTGACTCCAACATGGGGGTCAAAACCTTCACCCACAGCTCGACCTCCCACAGCCAGGAGATGCTGGAGAAGCTCAACGCTTTGCGCAACGAGGGTCACTTATGTGATGTCACCATTCGGGTCCAAGACAAGCTCTTCCTGGCCCACAAAGTGGTCCTGGCCTGCTGCAGTGAATTCTTCCGCTCCAAACTGGTGGGCCGGCCAGAGGAGGAGGACAAGTTTGTGTTGGATCTTCATCACGTGACCGTCAGTGGCTTCGCTCCCCTGTTGGAATATGCTTACACGTCCACCCTCTCAATCAGCACGGAGAATATCATCGACGTTCTGGCTGCTGCGAGTTACATGCAGATGTTTGCTGTTGCTAGCACATGTTCAGAGTTCATGAAGTCTAGTATTCTGTGGGGCCCGGGTAACAACAGCAACAATAACAATATATCGGCAGACAAACCGCATGAATCAGCACCAGAGAGCGCCTCATCAAACTGTGCCCTGACGCCGTTGGATGGCAGCGTGTCACCTGTTTCGTCTGACTGCAGCGTGATGGAGAGAAACGTTCCTATATGCCGCGAATCGCGACGGAAACGCAAAAGCTTTGTGACAATGGCATCGCCGGAGAGTCCGCTCAAATGCACTACACAGATGGTCACCACCTCCCCTCAGATCCCCAACCCATCCCCTTCTTTCTCAGACAGCACAGCCCAGCCCGTGGAGTCCTCCCTGGCCTTCCCATGGACTTTCCCGTTCGGTATCGACAGGAGGTTCCACTCAGACAAATCAAAGCTCCCGGAGAGCCCTCGTTGTTTAGAGCAGGGCACCCCGGGGACCTCGGAGGTGGTAGTCGGCCGGCGGCTCAGTGACTTCCTAACGTGTGAGAGCTCTAAAGCGGTGTCGTCGCCAGTGCCGGCAGAGGAAGAAGATGTGAGGGTGAAGGTGGAGCGTCTCAGTGATGAGGAGGTCCAAGAGGCGTCCTCGCAGCCGGTCAGTGCCTCCCAGAGCTCACTGAGTGACCAGCAGACGGTGCCAGGGAGTGAACAGGTCCAGGAGGAGCTCCTCATCAGTCCACAGTCCTCCTCTATAGGTGGGACTAGACTCCTTTTATATTTCTTTCCATTTAAATGATCCAAAGCATTTCAAATTGACCGCTTAACTTAAAAAACTATTGAGGACTCTATAAGTTGTTTGTCAAAAAAAAATAATTGAAAAAAAACAAACAGCTGCAGGCAGACTATTCACTCAGCTTATGGAGTTTTAGCATTAGCTTACTAGCTCCAGCTGATGAAATGTGTAACAATCGTTATTTCTGCCACCAAATTCATGTCTGCTCCTTAGACATGAGACCAGCATGTCTTTGTGAAATCAAGGACTCTGTATAAAAGAATGACGAAGAATTTTGATGATAAATGTGCCACCTTTGTAAACTACACTTCTGTCGTGAGAGAGGTAGTTACTAGGGGGAAAGGGACATCTTAAGTAGTTCCATGGATGAAGTTCAATCACACATCAGTGTTACTGTATCTATCACTGTTATGACAGAGGTTGCGTCCTGACCCAGTTAGCGCTGTGTTGCTTTGTAAAACGTGCCTCCCTCAGACCTTTTAATGAAAAGAAAAATTAAAACACATGCATTTTTTTCCATCACGGTTAAATTGCACAGTGAGTTTGAATCTAGCGGCGTCCATCCTTAAAGCTGTTTTCAGCCCCCAAAGACCTGCAGGCCACCCCCATCCACCATGCTGTAGACTTTAGTCTGTCGTCAGGTGTTCAGCAGACAGCCACACATTAGTAATTTTCTTTCTTCCTCTCTCCAGGGTCGATGGATGAAGGAGTGTCTGAGGGCTTGCCGTCAATGCAGAGCACCTCTAACACTGGAGGCCACGCGGAAGACGATGAAAGGTATCGTGGTCTGTTACAACTTGCAGCGAGGCACGTTGTAAGCAGTAAAGAATATTTAGACGTAAACCTCATAACTGTGTGTCTGAGCCACACCTGTTTAGATCATAAATTTTGATGTCATGTTGAAATGTCAGAGACATGATGAACTATAATATGAAGAATGCAGGTTGCTGGAAGCCTCTAGCCACAAACATGAGTGATAGATTTTATGTGGAAGGTAACGTGGCATTTAACGGGAAATCCATGAACATCAACCAATCTGACGCACATCACCATCATTACCAACTTCACAGTGTTAAACAAGTGTTATAAAACATCTTACAGCTTTCTCTGTAATGTCGGGCCTTTCCCAAACTGCCCCCTGCACCCTCTCCTGATCCACTTTCACTCCGTTCACGCAGGGTCCGCCACATTGAGTGCCGTCCCAAACCAACTAGTGAGGAGTGGAAGTGAGTTACAAAACCCTCCAACAGCGAGTCTGCACTGATGTTGTCTTACTGACCATGTGCAACGCTGTATTGAGTTCGTCATGTAAGACCCTCCGTACAAATAAAGTTCATCGACTACCCTTACAAACGTAACCTGCTCAAACTACCTATTGTCATGCAGACAATTAAATATGAGTGCTACAAATACATCTGAAGAACATAGAATTGGATTAAGCTGTGTTTTTCTGCATGGTTACGAAAAGTTACGACAGTTCCTCTTTCCGCCCCAGAGAGGGAAGTTTGTCCCAAAGCTTGCTGCTGTGTTTATGCTCTACACCTATCCTCTCAGCTGTGTCAGAGTGACACTCAAAGACAGAGTGGGAGTGAGTTTTAGAAAGGCCCGCAGTGGTCACTTGACATAATTTATAGTGAACCCTTTGGCCCCTTAAACCTCTCTAGCTATGGCCTCTAAGCATGCAAGGAGATTACCCTTGTAGAGTTAGTTTCTTGACATGTCAAAGTAAATGTTTTTATGATTTCGGGTTGTTCGTCCATCTGTATCCGTCTCATTCTCATGAACGTGATATCTCCAGAAGGCCTTGAAAGAGGTTTCTCAAATCTGGCACAAACATCCACTTGGACTCAAGAATGAACCGAGTCTATGTCCTCTTACTGCTGTCTTTGGTGTGTCTCCTCTTGAGGGCAGGCTAACTAAATACCAAGCTGATTTTGGTGCATTTGATGCCCTCATAGCCAAATGGCGCATATTGCTACAGTTGAAGAGCCCTGACCCCCCCTGGCACAACTTCTTGGTTAAAGGATTTAATGTCTTTTCTCCACCTAGAAAAAATCACGTACACGGTCAGAGGATCTGTGAAAAGATTCCACAAAACTTGTGACCCCTCTCTCCTATATTAACTCTCTAACTCAAATAGACAACTAGGACATTCGGGAAGGTGGGTGGGAGGGTGATTTCGGGTTGATTGGTGCGTAATGTGATGTTTGTTTCTACTTTTGTTCATGGGATAGAAAATTCACACTCTAAAATATATCACACTTCTGTTTTGCAATGAGTATCTGCACAGAATTTGGTGTTCAAAGGTCATTGTGACATCATAATGCTCCATATAATACATTTTTTCTGGCCGTTATTCACGAGGTCAGACGTCAGACACTGAATTGGTGATCCTGATCTTGGGTGTCCACCTAGGAACTGTGCTGCAGGGGGGAAGATGTGTGTGAAGCCACCATGTTTTCACAGACATGGATGTAAACTGTAAAAGCAACTTGACTGGTGTGCAGAGGTGGTATTTCTAGTTCTTTCAGTATAACAGTGACTTAAAAATCATAGTGGTCCCGTTTCTCCTAAAAACATATGCAAGTAGACAAGCAGATTAATCTTGGAGAGTTATTATCTTGTCATGAGAATAAACATTTTTAAGTATTTAAGTTGTATGTGCTCTTAGTTAATGTTGAAAAATGAATCTGTCCCTGTATGAATATCACTCTGATGTTTCCTCTCTTTGTGTTTCAGGTTAGAAGGTATTCAGTATCCATACCACCTCTATATCAGCCCCTCAGCCAGGCCTGGCACCAATGGCCCCGACAGGCCCTTCCAGTGTCCAACCTGCGGAGTCAGATTCACACGCATTCAAAACCTGAAGCAGCACATGCTGATACACTCCGGTACGTGGAAACTTCAAACTGAATCAAGCTTTGAGAAATTACCTTGGGCAACTTCAGAGTGTGACATCATCTTGTTTAATTTATGTTAGAAACACTAGATCACAAGCCGTGTCTAAACAAGTATTCATTCACCCACATTCAGCCGCCCCGGGACATTTTCACATTTTATTGTATTACGACATTGATAAATATAGTTGATGTAATCACCTTATTTGACCCAGATCAATAGAAAGACAGACAAATGTCAGAGATGTTAATACATTTGGCCAATACCGGACATTTTGCAGATTCTAAGAACAAACGGACGATAAAAAGATGTTTAGATGAGTACTTTAATTTAGCATTTAGCATTTCACTCCTTTAACTGACTCAAAATGGAGTTTAAATGTCCTGACACACCAAGCCGACAATTGGCCATCAGTCAATGTTGGGCCGTTGGTGAGCATCTGTCGCCCTAGCTGGTGCAGTGTGTCCCGCACTGTTACCCCTTGTTGGCCTCTGTCTGCGTTTTTTTGCCCAATTCAGCATGTTTAATGGGCGTCAGGACCGCCGGTGAATGAAATCACTCTGATTGGCAGTTCAGCTCAGTGCACGAGAAGAGAAACGGAAGTGAGGAAGGTAAACAAAGAGCTAACATCAAGAGGGAGTGAGACCAAAACAAACTTGTTATACAAGATAAATTATTTTTCTTTAGTCACTGAGCTCTTTAGAAGAAACGTTTTGTGACATTTTGCGTTGTTGTTCACTGGCGCACGGTAAATATACTCTGTTCTTTCAGCACTGGATTGTATTGTTAAAGTGCTAACTGGCTAACTAGCATCAAGATGGTCTTTCAGTTTCCCTTTCTGAATGACAATTAGAGACGACCGCCGTCTGCCGGTGTGGAGAGTTATTTCCTCTCACACAGGCACAGAATGTACGTGCTGGTTGGTCGTCGGTCGTAGTCTTTGCGGTGTGTTCTTGTGCCACTTTTTGGTTGAGTCACGGCTACTTCAAGCGAGGCAGCAGGGGGCCTTCATTGCCACTAGTTCTCTGAAGTCAGTTTGGTGTGTCTGGGTCTTAAAAAAGAAAAGTCAAATACATTCCAGGCATTTTAACTTATCAAAACCCAGTACCATAATGCCACTTGTCCACTAACAGTCACATGGGAAATTTGGGTGTATTATGCCTTTTTAGACTAGTAGTTCTCAGCCCCACTCACGCTGACTCAATTGACATCACTTATTAGACTTCATACAGCTCTCTCTGGAGACACAGAAGGCTTCATACAACTTTTCTGCACATGTATCGGTACTCCCTAAACCTGTAACACTCTCTGTATGATATGTAACTTCAGAGTTTCTCTATGATGCATTATAGTAAAGGCTTTTTGGGCATTTGTATTTATTTGGATCAATTTGTCACATTAAGATTTACGTCTTTTTCAATGTCTCATAGGGAAGAAAAAAAACGCCAATTTACATCCACTGTGAGTCGATGTTCAAAAAAAGTAAACAATGTATCTTAGGGGGAGAAACCCATTCACAGGCTGTGCATCTTACGTATTAGGAAATTTCGAGGGAACTATTGAAAGCATGCCTATTATAAGATGTTTTGGATGTTCTGTCCTCAGTTATTTTTAGCTCATGAAGACACTGTACAAACTATCGTGCTGGCACTCTTCACTCATATTACAACACATCTTGCATTTCAAATATTTTGTTACATCATAAGTTAAGTGAAATTGGAAAACAGGTTTGGTAGCTCAGCAAATGTCCTGAGATTGAAAGGGTACTAAATCACAACCGCTGCTTCTCCACCGAGTTATATCTACAGAACATTAAACACACTGGTGTTTCTGGTGGTTTAAATCACCTGGTCTGTTTGTTTTGGAGAGGAAGAGACCTCTGTGGATAATTTGGCTGGTGATGAAAACCTCCTGAATGTATGGATCTTATGTTATTAGAGAAAAAAGGTGACCACACATCAGCATGTGTTGTTTTACATTTTCGAGGAACTGCAGTTTGAGCCCCAGATGTTGCTTCTCGGTGATGCTAATGCACAGATCAACTGAACTCAGTATTTTTCTTTTCTCCCCCCAGGCATTAAGCCTTTCCAGTGTGACCGCTGTGGGAAAAAGTTCACACGGGCCTACTCCCTAAAGATGCATCGGCTGAAGCACGAAGGTAAACGCTGTTTCCGGTGCCAGATTTGTAGCGCCACATTCACGTCCTTCGGTGAATATAAGCACCACATGAGGGTCTCCCGACACATAATCCGCAAGCCGCGGATTTACGAGTGCAAAACGTGCGGGGCCATGTTCACCAACTCTGGCAATTTAATTGTACACCTGAGGAGTCTGAACCATGAGGCATCCGAACTAGCAAACTACTTCCAGAGCAGGTGAGGAGTCTGGGGACGCTGACCCCCATCATTTACTCAGATCTCACCTGGATCAGACAATTCAGTTCAGATTCTAATACCTGAGGTTCATTTGATCGTTTTTCCTTTGATGACTTTGGTTGTGTAGAATTGTTTTGAGATGATTGCAATTGATTCGAATGCTCTGATCAAGTGTACCTGAAGTATTTGACTGCATTTATTGGGGAGTTTTAATTTCACTGATTTAAAGGAATAGTTTGACGTCTTCGGAAATAGGCTTATTCATTTTCTTCCCAAGAGTTAAATAAGAGGATAATACCACTCAGAGAGTGTTATCAGTCATCTCATGTGACTCTCAGGAAGAAAGTGAATAAGTGTTTCCCCCAAAATGTTGAATCATTCCTTTAACATTGCAAAGAGATGGTAAATACTATGAATTTCCATGAGATGTGAGGATGAAGTCAAGCACACAATATGAAATGAGTTAGGTTTTCTGAATACACTGCCCAGTTGGAAACAAAAACACCTTAGCTTTACCTTACCTTTAGTGTTGTTTAAATCACTCACTGTGTAGTCCTGCTCTTTGCTCATGAGGGAAACACCTTCACCTTTCAAACACTCTCAAACGTTGGACCTTACAATAGCTGCAAAACACAACTTAAATCATTTTTGTTTCAACCAAACGAGTGGGTTGTTTGTTTTTATCAGCAGCTTTGCCCGCACAGCCTCGTGAAAGTCAGAACACAGTGTCTTTATAAAGTGGAAGAGTGTTTTTATTTCCCAGACTTTTCCACTTCTTAATCAACTCAAGCCCTCACAGGTCGGCAGGACTCAAATGGGCCATTGACTCCTCAAGAGTTTTATAGTAGAAAGTCTACGCCTGAGATCATAACAGTGTGGAAAATTCTCTGGCAAACCAGTCAGACTCTTAACTGCCATCCTCAGTCTTCACATAAAAAGATATGTTAACTATGCTGTATTCTTTTTTCCGGGGAGTTGCTGATTTGCAGAACAGTATGTCACATTCAGCTGTCGTCTGTGCTTCGGAGGACAGTTACACTTGACCTTAACTATTTACTCTGGATACTGAGCTCTGTGTTCTGCTGTGTTTCATAGTCTGTACATTAGGGATGCACCGATATGGATTTTCTTTCAAGTGATCATGATAACCGATGTCTACCTGCTTCTCATGGCTTCTAACCGATAACTTCACATTTTTGTACTTTAAAGAGAAGTGTATAACCTGTAGTTCAAGTTCACCTGAGGGCAAGAAAGGCTACGATGTAGTGAGAAAATATTCCATAGCTCTGACCTAACCAAACCTGACTGACATCACTGGTGTGAACAAATACAGATAACAGTGGTGACTTTTCCATACCTGCCAATAATCAGGCCTACTCTCACTATGCCTGCACCCATATAACCCTACACTACAGATGAACATAATGAATACAAAGATGTGAAAGTAAAATGACTTTTAACCAGTAATAAATTTATAGTTAATGGTAAGACAGAGGGAGATTATGGAGCCTAGTGTTTAATTCTCTGTTTCTGTAAGGAGAGACCAGGGGTGTATCATACCATCTCGTTCACGATATTAATGGTGTAATTTTTTAACGTAATTTTTCTAACGTCATACTGTTACCCACGACAACAACAAACATGGCTGAATGTGTAATTATTATTACTCGTGGTGGTTCCAAAAAGAGGAGCAGCTTCAGTAGTGTGGAATAAACTGTGGCGTCCTGAATGTTTTATGAACAGCCTCAGACTTCTCAGACTCTTTTAGTGACTTGATTTTGTCATATAAGCTTCGGTAATGTAAACCTACGTGACGCTTGCAGCTCGATTAAAAAAACTCCATATATGTGACTGTGTGATAGTTGTGGTATCATAACAGCCTGTCACCGGTTACAGCGTGATGATTAGAAGAGAAATGGCAGAGCGTAAAGGTCCAGACACAGATACAGATAATTGCTAACTGTAGCATAACATGGCTAGCGGTTATTAATAAATTTAACAACAGAGTCGAGCCTTTTAAAATCTTGGTGTTGGATAGTATCCGCTGCTGCTAATTAGCTCGTGTTAACACTGGTCCTTCAGCGCTGTGTCTAACCTGTGTCAGGAGGTCAGAGATCAGACCCTCGGCGCAATCCTGTTGTCTTCCTCTGGAACCGTGAAAGACGTTCACACTGCGACATGTTTTGCCCTCCTGACATCATGCTGCAGTTGTTGTTCTTCTCTGTGTTTATTGGCAGCTCACAAACCAAGTTTAAAGGTACGTGCACCGCCACCCACCATGTCAGGTGTGTAGATGCTGCCCTTGTTAAAGCTCCAGTAGGCAACATTGTTTTGGTATAATTGAGTAAAAATTTTACAATATCCTCTAAGCATAATGTAAATCAAGTGGTCAAGGGAGGGATGGGGAGGGCTGCTGCACGGAGAGGGAGAGCCGAGCCTCGGGGATATATGTGCAGGGCCGCGAGGGAAGGATGGGGCGGGCTGCTGCGCGGTGAGGGAGAGCTGAGGGAGAAATAGAACCAAGTAGGATAAAATACTCCCGTGCTCGTCTGGTAGGAGGGGCTCAGGGCGGAGACGAACGACATAAGACTCAAAAATCAACCGTTTTCAGGCTTTCTACCTACTGCAGCTTTAAGTCAATGAAAGCAGTCTGGCTTCGTATTATCGGCGCTATTTACTGGCTATGATTTTAGTTATCGGAATAATGCATTAGTATGAAAATGTCCCCATATCAGCCAATAATTTATGGGACAGATATATATCGTGCATCCCTACTGTACATGTTAAGTTGCAGGACAGGGGACTCTGATACATACAGCCATGGTCACACTGTGCAGTCACACATTTTAAAGGACCTAGGAGTTAAACTGTAATTGTGTAGAGTATTGTCACATGAAGAGCAGGAGGGCCCGAGCCAGGCTGGGAATACATAAGCGTATATATTCAAAATTCATCTAAGAGTTAAGGCAACACTCATCTCAGTGTTAGTGGATGTTAGATGGTTGTTTATCCATGTGCGTTTCTCTAATTGGGTGTTATATGAGGCATTTGTATTGACACATAATCCTCTGGTCCACTAAACATGTTGGCAACATTTAATGGAAACAACCACCCTAACCCACTAATTACACTTAAGCCATCACAAAAAGTTGTTGCCAGTGCATCTTAGATTCCTCAGTTAGGCCTGTTGTGGCCATTTGCACTAATTGGTACCACCCAAGATGGCAGATTCTGGTTTGGTATTTTGAAAAATCTGTCTGTAGGTGATATTCAAACATGATAACCCTTCACTAGAGGCAGCTTAGTCTCAGGTATCAACCTTCAGTGACACCAGCTGTTAAACCAAAGAGTGACAAATTCTTTTTACTTTAATCAAACAAAACTTTTTGAATTAAATTTTATAAATTTTTGGCCTTAAAAGTCATTAAATTGTCTTAAATTTGAATTTGTGAGCCTTTAATTCCTGCAAATATTTATCTAATTTCATTTATCTTTATTTTGATTCAAGATCTCCACATTTCTGATGTTACAAATCTTTAAACCTACCACTGAATATAACACTGTATTTCTACCATCAGTCTTACATTTGGTTCAGTTATCTTGAAAATTTAAGTGTCTGATTCATTTAGACAGTCTGTAATATCCATTCTCCAGCACTCTGTTTAATGATCATCTTCTTTGCCATATTCCTCCGTCTCCCACTGATCCCTGCAGTTTATAACTTGCACCTTTCTGTGTACTTTAGTTTGTTGGTAAGGTCTAGCAGTCTGGAAGCGTGCAGGTCCACACACATTTGCAGACCATAAATTCCAGGATGTACATATTTATACTATTTTGTTATTAGAGCAAGATGGTGAACATTTATTTGTTGTATTGCACCATCATCTGCACAAAAGCATGCTTATAAATGCACGCTAATATGCTAATAAATGCGCACCATCTTGCTCTAATGAAATAGTATAAATATATATTTCTAGATATTTGGGCTCCTGACTGAAATGGATGAGAAATGTACTGCAATGTTTCCTTCATCATTTTGACCCTGATAAAGGGCTCAAGCCAAAACCTTTTGATCCTACGATGAAGTTGTTCTGTGTACTCTAAGTGTTGCTGGAGTTTTGAATTCTTTAAAAAAAATGTATTATTATCTTCCAGACAGTTGAATTGATAAACAAAAGACAATAACTAAGAGACACAAAACTCAACCAAACCAAAAGACATAACAGAAGAGATGGAGTTACGTTGTAGGGATGGAGAGGGGGGATCGGGATTGGGATTAGGAAGGAGTAGCAGTTTATTTAAATCCTGGTCTAGATTGAAATGATATGCTACACTTGATGTTACAGTCATTATTATTAACATTAATTCAATGAAATTAGTTTTGGTCCTTCAGATAAGCCATATTTTATTTGGAACAAAGTCTCCTTGTCTCGATGGTAACCCCAGATTTGCAAAAACTCTGGCAAGATTTCATGTTTCAAGCGATCACTTAAATCCTTTCTATTCAAACCCTAACCAAGTGCTTTTTGTACCTGTGCAAAATAAAAATTAAATTGTCTCACTAAATGTGGAAGATCTACATCTTAAACTGTGTTCAATATAATGTTCTCAGTGCCACTGTGCTCAACAAGGCAGCACGCGACAGAACAGGCAGCGTGCTGTCTGCCCCTCCTCTCCCCAAACCAAAACATTATACTACAGTAAGACACACTGGGAGGCAGCTATGCTAAGCTAGCTCACTGCAAGATGGTTAATAACGCCACTGCCAGACCAGAAACAGAAGATCTTCCGATAACCACGGGTCTGGCGTTTAGAGCCTCTTCGGTTTCACTGTTTGTTTCAGGCTGAGAGAGTGAAAGGTACATCAGTGACGTCTGTTTGACTTGTGTTTATATGATTGTGTCATTTAACGGAGATGTTTATTGACTTATTTATTAGATTAAAAGAACTCGGAGAGCTTGTGGCACGTAGCAAACTCACCGCTGACGCACGGTGGGCGCAAGAACCAACACTGATACTATGCGCTCTTAATTCAGTGGTGACGTAATATTTATATAGTAGGGAAGAGGTTATGTTAAGGACGACTCCGGTGCGTCACCGGGTATGCTGTTACGCCCACACAAAAAATCCTGGACACAGAAATGGTGAAAAACAGTTTAATGATGTGCTGCACAGTTTTCAGACTTTTCATGTTTTCAACAAGTAGTTTAAATGTTTAAAGGTTTGCAGCACAGGACACTAAACTATAACATGAGTATAAAGGTATCAAGCAGGGTTGAAACAATTAAAAATCTTTGTGGAGGGAGTTAAAGTTGTTTTCTGTGGCCTCTCAAATTAATCAAGGGCTGGAAAATGATTTAAATCTTTTTATTTATTTAGGCTGTTAATCTTACTTATGCACAGAGCATCAACAGAGTGGCTGAAGGAGGGAAGGAGCGAGAGACACTTTGTCCGCGTTATACACGTCTTGTATATGAAACGTCTGTCGCTGAATGTTTTAAACCGATCTGTCGCCTGCAAACAGGCGCTGACTCAGTGTCACACAATAGACTACAACCACCAGGAAGAAACTAGTAGTGCAGCGCTGTCGTGTACGTGTACTATTGCGGTAACTTCATTCATCTCACAGACTGATTTAGCGTAGCACATGCAACTTATAGACCGAAGTCACACTGTAGACAAATGAAGAGACAGATTAAACAGAGGAGCAGCTCTGTGTCTCTGAGTGTTGATGAAGAACTTGTGAGAGAGGAGAGATGCTCACTGGTATGTGTTGTGTAAGGCAACTTGACACTGAGTAGGTTTACATGGACAGTTTAATGCCCTTTTCATTTAGATTGAAAGTTCATTCCTATTAAAAGTGATCTTGTAAACACCTAATTCGGAATGAAAATGGCCAATGTGATTGAAAATTCAATCCGATATAAGGGGCTGGAATATTCCGTTTCTAATTCTGAATGAAAGAATTTCTCACACTTGTATACACTCATTCCTCTTTAAGTTCATTCCGGTCTTTCTGCGCATGCTCGTTTCCTTGCCCTTCTGACGCGGTGATGTATATAGCGCGTATAGCAACGGGCTGAGATAGAGCAGTCGGACTCATTGCACTCACCGGTTTCCATTCGCCACAGCACGGTCTTCTATCTCCCTTCTTTGACCTTCTACCTCCCTTCTCCTCCTCAACAGATGAAGCATTAGCAGAACAAGGTTGTTGCCGTACTGCTACTTCAAGAATATAAGCAAAACAAGCCCGAAAAAGGCTCTAAGAACGGCGTCGTCAAGCATCTTGTTATCCGGAGCGAGGACTACAATGTTTTCTTTCAGTAAACGTAAACACACAATTTCAGCCCCGCCCCCTATCCAATCAGAAACCTTCCCTGCCCCAAACCTTGCGCGGACCCGAATGAAGGCGATTAAACTGATCTCCTGTGTAAACCCTCATTCGGAATGAATATTTCCCATGTAAACTACCTGGAAAGACTTTAATTCCGAATGATTTTATTCCGATTTATTTAATTCCGAATGAGAAGCCATCATGTAACTGCACCCGCTATCTTGATATAAACGGTGTTGTCTAAATTTATATCTTGCTCTAAAATAGATCGATATATCATACATTTATCGTACATTATATCGCCCAGCCCTAGTCACTCTCCTACCATAAAATGAGACAAGAAAATTATGAAGCTGCTCACAAGAGTTTTGCAAGTCTTGGGTTGCCATCCAGCCATCACCATCTCCTTCTGTCTTCTCTGCTTCTCTGGTTAGAGTTAAAATTTAAACTGTCTGAACCCAGCTGTATCCCAACTCGGCCTAAGGTCTGTCAGTCCACTAAACATCATCACACTTGTTCTTATATTTTGAGGCATTCTGTTAAAAGACAGCCAAACAACGGGGACAACAATATAACTTACTTAGATAATGATTCCTGAAGACATTAAACATCACAGTTTGACAGTGTTTTTACTGATCAGGTTCTAGTTATCAGTTCTCTCTGATATAGAAATCTGTGTTTCTGTCTCATGTATGTTTGTGAAAATGTTTTAAATTGTCAACATGTGCAGTTTAAAGCAAACATGAGGTAGTAAACGACCGGACATTGAACTCCTCTCATTGTCTTCGTCACTGCAGTGATTTCCTCGTGCCCGACTACCTGAGCCAGGTACAGGAAGAGGAGGAGGCGCTGGGAGTCCAGTATGAGCTAGAGGAGTCCCAACATCACCCCGTCTACCCGGGCAGCACCTCCACCTCCACCACCACTGCAGCCTCGTCCTCCTCCTCAGTCCAGATGCCCGTCATCTCCCAGGTCTCCTCCTCTACCCAGAATTGCGAGAGTTCCTCCGGCTTCCTTTCACCCGAGCCCCTGGACCCCCTGGAAGCCCCAGCCTCCCTCAAGATGGACGCCGACGAGAGGGCCGCCATGACAGAGGAGACCAAGATGGACACAAGTGTAGGAGGCAGTTCCCCGGAGGTGTTTGAAGAAGAGCAGCAGCATGCCCAGGCCAAGGAGCTGGCTTCCATTACCATCGAGTGATTCAAGCCTTCTACTTGCCCATCATGTCTTATTTTGCAGTCATGTCATATGGGAATATGTGTTGAGACGCCCCAGCGGCTGTAAGGGACAACTCGGATGCGTGGACATGTTGAAACCTCATGTGAAGCCATCAAGACGCCAAGTTTTCTGAAGACTTCAGTTGCCTTGATGATGATTTTCCACATGCAACACAGATTGCACTTATTGATTTCTTGTTTTAGAACAAACCAAATCCAGCAAAGTAAATGATACGTTTCTTTGTTTTCTCTGAAATCATTTCCCCCGAAACTTGACTGAAGCAATCTCTCTGTTGGTGCCGTGAGATTTCAGTAGGTTCGCTCCAACACCAGGCCTGAGTTTCAAAGTGGTATTTTTCAAGTGAAGCTAGTGAACAGTATTTTTCAAGAGTCATTTTTAGGAAGGTTGTTATTTTTCCCATATGACGTGAACGCAGCACTATCTAAAGTCATTTCTGTCTTAGCCAATTTGAGGTCTGTTAAATCCAAGCCTTGCCCAACTTATGGAAAGTGCCTGAGAGTTCCCATTGTAACAAAGCAACGTGTAGAGGAAAAAGAGGTCTTGACTTTGCCAACAGTGACAAATCAAGTCTTTGCAAACTGAGCTAAATATAAAAAAAACAAACATTGTATTTCATTTGTAGTGATAATGCTAGTTTGTATGGGCAGAGACTGTGTTATTCCTTCAGTGCCGTCGCTATAGGCAAACTGTTAAATGTCAATATTATCTATATTGCAATAGCTTGTACTGTAGTTTTACTATTTGAATGCTGTGTATGTTGGGTGTTGTGAAATATGATATGTCTGGTGTGTGTATGTGCATTTCTTTTTATCTACATGAACACAGTACATTTCATTTTTTAAATGTTTAAAACTTGAAATTATATTGACAGAGTATTCCCTTAAGACGTTTGTGCAGTATATCATTTTTCTGACCTATTACAAGTGATTTTTTTTTTCTTCTAACTTTTTAAATGAACACTGTTGTTAAATCAAACCTCACATCTCCAAAAAAAACTAAACGCAAGGAGTTTAGTAAAACTTGGATCAGCACTGATGCAGCTTTGGTTTCAAAATCCAACCCAGTAGATCATAAAATAAGACGGAAATTTATGTGATACACACAAATTTGGAGCGCGGTGGTTTATTCAGGGTTCCCATGGTCATGGAAAACCGTTTCACAATCCTATGTTCAAGGCCTGGAAAAGTCGGAATTAGTACAAAAATCATTTAAGGTTTTGGAAAAAACTTTTGGAATTCAATTGTTTGTAATGAAATTAATTGTTACAGTAGACAGGTGGATATTCTCATTTATCCAGGTCATAGTTATCTCAAGGCAATTTAATTGAACGCAACTGGACTTAGTTTTGTCTTAGAAGACGTTTCACCTCTTCATCAGTTCATGCTTGTCTGACTAGGCTGAAACTAGTCTGACAAACTAGTGTGGAAGCACCCAGGTATTTAACCTCTGGGGAGGTCTTCACAAGGCCAATGATGTCATTGGTTCGTTAGTGCTCCAAAGGTGTGTCAACGACGGTCGTTGAAACTCCTGCTGCGACGGTGGTCGTTGACACACCATTGGAGCACTAACGAACCAATGACATCATTGGCCTTGTGAGACCTCCTCAGAGGTTAAACACCTGGGTTGTTTCCACACCAGTTTGTCAGACTAGTTCCAGCCTAGTGAGACAAACATGAACTGATGAAGAGGTGAAACGTCTTCTAAGACAAAACTAAGTCCAGTTGCGTTCGATTCAGTTGCCTTGAGATAACTGTTACAATAGGTTTCTGGGGATAACCTTCCACATTAAGTAATATAATGGTGAATTTATTATATGTAAGTTAGCCGTGGGCATGACGTAGCTCTCGTTTCAGCATCGGCATTGCGATGTGGAATAGTCACATCGAAGGACATGTAACGTCGAGTAAGGCAAATTAACTCAAACAACTTAACTGATGCTTTATACAAATTGAAAACTAACAAGGTCCTCATTCTCCATGACTCCAAACCTTCTGCTTTTAGACGTTACTTGTATATGTGACGTAGTGTGGTGGTGTTTGTCATGGGAAGTCCTTGAAAAGTCATGGAAAAGTCCTGAAATTGTGTCCATGAAAGCGTGTGTGAACCCTGAACATTCCCAAATGGGCTCTAAGATAATAATAATGTAGCATTTCATCCCAGTTGAACTTCGGCCTGTTTGTCAGACGGCTTTTATTTTCAGTTTTAACGTCTGTTTGTGTTCTGAGTATTAATATGTGACATGGCTTTCAATTTTTTCGGTCGTCCTGGTTTACCAACAGGTACACTGCTTATACTCTAGGATATTGCATGACTGTTGAAGTGATGTTTTCACTTAGGTACAACATGATTGTCTTTTGAAAGTTTCATCCTCGTGTGACTTTGTGAGTGAAAAACCACGACGATTACGTTCTAGGTGTGGATTAAACCACCAGCATTCTGTTTGTTTTTTTGTTTTTAAACCTAAGTTGTCACAAAGGGGGAAAACTACATTGTGAAAAATTCCCTGATGAAAATGTAAAAAAACAGTAACTACGTCTGCGGCCGGGGAAGCAGGAAGTGATGCAAACAGATAATGATGGCTGTCTGTGATGGCCGGTTTACAGTCAGAACAGATGGTATGTGATAATGTTGCTTTAAAAGCAATAGGAGCGTGCTCGTGAGTGAATGCAAATACTGTGAGTTGAATCATTGTAAATGATAAATATATTGCGTTAGGCGAGAGCTTATCGTTCACCTTAACTGAGAGCACGGTTTGGCAGTTGACGTTATTAATTTAATTTCTTTTTTATGGGTCAAACTTCCAACTCCTGTTACCTGTGTTGTGCCAACATGGTTGTAATTGTCTACTTGGACATTGTCGTGCCTGTATTTTAGAAGATAATGACACCCATGGTCGTAACCCATGAGTTGAATGCTACTGACTGTGACTGGGTTTGTTGTTTTTTGATTTCCTGTCGCCCCCTGAAAGTCGTACAAAGAGCCAACATTGAGGACTATCCCAGCAGGATGTAAGACCTCACATACAGGGTTGATTGTAAATGTAACGATGAATACTGTTGTGACGAGGGCGTCCCGATCATTGAAATTCACTGAGAGCTGTCTTAATAAGAGCTTCGTCACCCTGCGCCATCCTATCAGTCACTTTTTCAAAGTTGTGCCATCTGCCCTTTTTATCTGGGTACAAATCATGCTTTTTCCTACAGGACCAAATGTTCTCTATCTCATTGGGGATTTGCCATGGCAATCAGTAATTGCACATAATAAAAGAAAGAGATAATCATTCTAAGTGGTCCATGCTATTTAGCAAAGGGGTCCTGCTGTTTTCGCCCCTTAAAACACTGTATGATGTTGTGCATTTAAGAGGCTAGCCTTAGTAAACGGACCTATTAACTCTAGTTGCACAATATCACAAATTTTAAAAAAACGTTTTTCTATTCTCCATTTGTACGTCATGCTTTTCATCTGTTGTGTTTGGTGTCTGTATTCAAACGACTTTTTTATAATGAAATGCTGCTGTTTGTCGAAACGCAAAAGTGCCCAAAATATTTTTGTGAACCAATGGTGTGCAATAAATGGACAGGTGTTGTTTTAAAAAAAGATTTCATTTTGTCTTTGGAATGGTGAATTATATATATATATATATATATATTAAAAAAAACAAAAACAAGAAATAAAGAATGTATAATTTTGTTTTACTCAAATGTGACTGAAGGTGAATCAAATAGGCAAGGACCCCATTTGATCTGTGAAACAAGGAACAAAGCTTTGATATCAAACGACTGGTTCTATTCAGCTCCTTTCTGTTTGTTTTCGGAAGTTGCATGTTCATATCGTTCTGTGAAGTGGAGAGCATGTCTTCAGTTTCTGATGCATTCTGTCAAGGCCTTATTTGTCGATGACTCTTCATCCAGCGTAGCTTTGATCTGTTGTTCAGCATGCCCTCTTCTGTTCTGTACGTTCTCCCTTTTATGTGCAATGTTTTAAGATATCTTGATTATATACAGGACATGCCTTCTCAATGTACACTTGATGTTGTATATGTTTTCCAGTCCTTATGGTTTATTTAAAAGTAGGAAAATATAAGAAAAAAACACGGTAGCTCTTCATAATAGCATATATATTTTTGGTGACTTTTGTATTATGGTTGCTGTTTCATGGCATCTTTGGATATTCTTGTTAAATGTGAATAGAACAGCTTAGTTTGGGAGTTTGGGGGGCCTTGGTAGTCTTCACTTTGTGACTGTCTGCAGTGTGTGTACATATATAAATATACAGTATATACACTCATACTATGTTGCATATTCTTTATACTGTAGGCTACTTGATTACAACCTGCTTTGAGACAGATGTTGTATTTTGTGTCTTTGATACTGTATTTAAACTGTAGTTTGGAGAAACTGTACAAAAACATCCCAGATAGTAATGCAACCTGCACATTGTATAGGGAGAACTGACGTTTGTGGTGTTGAGTGTTTTAACTGGATCATATTCCACAGTTGGCTGTTCAAAACTGACAAGACCACTCTGTATTTTAGAGTTTATGGTTGTTCTGAATCTTTGCTAGTGTTCTGGCTTTGCAGTCCTGTTATTAAAGAGTCGTTTTTGTAAAAGTATAAAATGTAAATAAAAAAATTATGTCAGAATAAGTATAAAACCTGTCTGAAGCTGTTTTTTGTCACTGAAATATGAGTTAAGTTGAAGTACAAACACTCTGTGTTATCACAAAGCAAATGCTGTTTTTAAATGTGTACAAGTAAGTAAGTAAATCTTTATGTAGCACCTTTCACAGCTGGAAGTCACAAAGTGCTTCACAATAAAAATACAGTTAAATAAATAAAAATCAGCAAGTACAAACGGCAAAAGATACAGTGCAACAGAAAAAATAATCTATATACATTCTATATAATTATTCACAATTGTCCAAACGCCTGCCTAAAAAGGTATGCCTTTAATTGCACCTTAAACATATGGACAGAGGCTAAGGATCTCAGGTCCAAGGGCAGGGAGTTCCAAAGCTTTGGGGCCACGGATTGAAAAGCTCAGTCACCTTGAGTTTTCTGCCTCGTCTGAGGCACAACCAGGAGCCCCTGGTTAGAAGACCTCAGTGACCGGCTGGTGACATAAGGGTTGAGGAGCTTGCAAATGTAAGCGGGGGCTACTTTGTGTAGCGCTCTGTATGTCAGGACCAGGACCTTGAATTGGAATCTAAAGTGAACAGGAAGCCAGTGCAGGGATGCCAGGATGGGGGTGATATGGCAAGACTTATGTGACCGAGTGAACAACCTGGCAGCAGCATTTTGGACAAGTTGTAAACGGTCCAGAGATGTTTTACTGAGGCAGGTGAACAGTGAATTGCAATAGTCAAGCCGGGATGAGAGAGGCAAACAAGGAAAAAACTTTGAGTTGCTGCAATTTAATTATTCTATTAATATCCGCTCATTGAAGCAGCTTAGTGCTTTATTAAAGCCCCTACAAGGAACTTTCATTTTGAGTTGATTTTGGCGACCCTGTGGACAAAAGCAGTAGTGTTTTGCTGGAATGAAGCCTACATTTCCCATGAGCTCTAGCGCGTATTGTCGTAAAGACGCTTACCTGGCTCGCGCATGTGTTTGTTTTGGGGATGAATGAAACAGCAAGACAGGAAAACTTTGCCCCCGCTCCTATCGGGGATCCCAGCTCACCTCTGCCGCGCCCAAGCTCCACCTCTCCGGCGTAAGCGCCACTGCCGCCGGGGTAAACGCGGCAGTCCGCTGGTAAGGCTGAAGGCCTGTTTGGCGAGCACTTCCACGGCTTCTTGGACTGAGTATGGAGCGGTGCCTCGCCTCTTTATTTCTCTGCACTCGCTGGACCCTGTCGACGCCTGGCTGGTACCTGTCGTCGGCCCGGATGAGGTGTTCCAGCCCCGCGGCCCCTGCTCTCCTCGTCCCCGCTGGCGCAGGGTGAATCTGCGCAACCTGCTTCTGTGCTTTCACAGAACTTTTACCCGATGATTGCTGCTATTTTAACTCCCCGCGGACGTCGGGTCGAGGAGGAGGAGGAATAGCGACTATTTATCAGAGTCACTATAAATGTAAGCAGCTAGGTAAGATGACGTGTGCCGTCTGAGTGCCGTAAATCGCTTCGTCCTGGAAGCGACCTGGGGCGGACCCGGAGACAGTTTCCTAAAGGTATGGATATACACTATATAGAAATAGCTTATCTTCACACCGATGGTCTCATTTGCTGTTGTAGGTCACGCACAGACATCAGCAGAAACGAGAGACTTTTGCATATCCAGTTAAAAGTTCCTTGTAGCGGCTTTAAAAAAGAGCTGCTGGGCTACTTTTAACTCCTGCTAACAGGACTCTGTTACAGTTTTTCTATGTTGGTATATGACCGGGATTTGCCGTTTGGCTGTTTGATTCAAGACACTTTCTGTTGTGTTTCTCAAAGTCAAGGATCCCTCCTTAGTAGGATGCGTCCTTCCAGGGAAGGAGCCTGCAGAGGCAAGGCAAGAGTCCTCCCTATCATTCAGTGAACACACATTAGAACAGGCTAACGAGTGTCCCCAGGTGTGTGTCATTAACCCTCAGTGGACTGAGGAGGTTTCAGGGTAATGTTGTCTCTAATTTTGTACAGTTTGAACAAATGTAAGTAGTATTTTTTCAGGGAGAATATTTCTGGATTATACTTAAAAACAAACAAACAGGTAGGCTAATTAAACTTTGTGGCATTTAGCACTCCGTCCCTCCTGTAAATTATTAATTTAAACACTTTTATGTTTTATCTAAATCACGTTATTTTAAAAAAGCTCATTATTCTGCAGTGGACACATTGGATTGCGTAAATTGTGAGGTTACTGTCAGTATTGTTTTCATGCTTGTATGATAAATACTCCTGGAGATATTAATCCAAGTAAATGACATATTTATCTAAATCCTGCCAAACTCCGCTGGTGCAGTTTTTAATTAAGGAGGCCCCGCCTTCACTTCCAGCAAACTGTGTACAAAGAATTGTGGGTACTTTACACCTGCTGAGGATCCACACTTGCATCCTTCGAATTTCTCTGAATGAAGGACTCTGACCTCGGTGAAATTCGGAAGCATCCTTGAAATTCAGTCATTTAAGGATCCTTCCTTGACTTTGAGAAATACCCATTAACTGAAGCTTTGCATTAGTTCATGCAGGACACAGACATCATACGCCCCAGCTGTAATCAGCTGACAGCTAGCTAACTTACAGTGTGAGGGGCGTGGTCTTTCAAAAACTTTTGGAAGTCAGTTCTGGCCGTATCTTATACATGGCACCTTAAAGACTGATAAAGGATTTCAAGGGCATTCTGGCTGTCACGCTGTGATAACACTGTCAGCATCTTAGCCCCAGAAGCTACGTAATGTGGAACGATTTACATTTTAACATAATGAGGAAAGTTGCTGATTAACTTACCTCACAAGTTGCAAAAATCTTGATACTGAACGTATACGAAAAATATTCACTGACAATGTTTTTGTTTGTTTTCTGACAAAAATAGGCACTCTTGCAGTTCACTATCCACTTGTAGTGATTACAACATTATTGTTTTAACGTAATTATGAATCAATTTAGTAATACACAAATGTGATTTCTGGGAGACAGGATTGCCAGGACGTTCCTAGAATCCGTATATCTGACCATTCTCTGCTGGAGTTTGGCTCAACCTGCGCTCTCACAGATGTTCTGAGGATGTGTTCTGGCTCCTACAAGGAGTTAAAGTGCTCAAAACATCGTTGTTTTGCTTTCGAGCATTCAGTGTTTTAAAGTTCTGCACTCCATGCAGGCGCCGGCCCAAGGCACTCAGAGTACACAGTGTAGCAGGGAGTCACATCTTGATTGCTCCTCATCATTATTTCTCATCTTGGAGTGTTTGTCATCTTGGAAGGTCAACACTAATATTCATTTTGGTTTTGGCTCAGAGATGGTTGTCTTCCTTTTTAAGTCCCAAACACACGATGAGCAGTCTGATCTGCACTCATGCTCGGGTTGAATCCAGAGCTGCAGCAAAGCTTACCTTCAAAGAAAGCTACGTTGTGTTGTGTTGACAATGCCTCAGACGTCTATCTGCAATTCTATCCATGACAGACACAAGCTACAGCGTCATTCACATTCAGGCTGAAACCTAATAGACCTTTGATCATTGATTACTTTGATACTGGCGGAAAAGGTCAAGAATAAACCTCCACACTCACATTGTTGACATTGTCTCCACTGATCTGAGGTGTTCTGCTGCCAGGTCAGTCTTAGTCATTCATGTTAGTGACGCTGAAGGCGAATGTGAGTGACGAAGATGCTTGGAATTTTGAGGAGTCAGGAGTTTGTAATTTCTACATTCATGCACTGTGCTCCAGTGGACACTCTTCAGCACATCAGTGTGTCAAAGCAGCTCAGACAACACGTTCTTACTCTCAGTGCAGGCCGTGGCATAGGCAGTATAGGCGAATGCCAAGTGCGCCGTCATCCACAGGGGGCGCCACAAATGGGGGAGGGAAAAAAATCAAATGTTAATAATCAAAACTATTACTTAAATTATTTTGAAGTAGTCTGGCTGAATCCAAATGTCTGCACTTCACGGCACTTGTGGACTCGCAGACTTTCGGGGTATGTTCCCAAGACGTCAGGGAGTGCCGAGGGCTCCAAATCCACAATTCATCCAGTCCAAAGTGGACTTCTGGCAGATTTTCAGAGAGTCTGCAGACTTCAGCAGACTTCACTGATTTAATAACCCGCAATACGGATGTGACGCTGTGGGTTTTAAACGTATGACTGTGTGAAATAGTTACTGATAGTCAGGCCTATTAAAATGCTACCTGAATTGTGTGGGCCAGAAATAATATTCAACCACAGCATGATACAGAAATGTGGAGAAGTCTAGGCTGTAGAGGGACTAAAAATGCATTTAGTGTAACGATTGTTACTTGTCTGAAAAACAACAAAACAAGGTCTTCTAATGTCTGTAATTTCTGTTTTTGAACGCATGATGACAGTAAATACGTCACACTACATACAACTGAAGTCTACAAGGGCTCAGTCTGCAAGTCCAGAGGGTGGACATTTGATTCAGCCTCTGTCTCTGTGTGTTGCTGGGTGTTGACTGTTGGTTCCCTCCTCCTGCCAATCCACCTGATCCTCTGCAGCTGATGTTCCCACTCACCTGCACCTCATCCACCAATCAAGCCACCGCAGTATAAAACCCCTGCTCAGACCTCCAGACTCTGCCAGATTGTTCAGTCTCCTACGTGGTACAGATGTCAAAGCCTTCTTTCTGTGAATTTTGTTTTTTGGTTGCTTGCATTTTTGGGCATCAGCTAATTTGTTTTCTCTGTCTCAGATTCTCCACGCCAGCTCAAACCTGCCAGCACTATTTAGCATGTACAGCACTGTTTAGCCATCAATCCCTCTGCCTGCCCTGCTCTGCCCTACCTCGCCCTCCTCAGCCAGACTCCTGATTGCTTCAGCCAAGCCTTCAGCCATCCAGCAACATTTCACAATAAACTGTCCTGAACCTCTCTCTGTGTCCAGGCTGTGCTTGCTTTTGGGTCCTAAATCGAACTGCCATAACAAGAGAGGCCTTTTTTTTCCTGCGTTCAAGTATTCAAACTCTATTGAGTAAAAATGAGTAGTGGGTGAAGGTAATTTATAACGTTTTTGTGATGTGTTCAGTGTAATCTTGTAAAATGGTGCCAGGGGGAGGCTCACCTAGGGCAGCAAATGTGCCAGGGCCGCCACTGCTTGCTCCCAACTTGTCAAATTTGGCAGCTCAGTCAGCAGCCCTACGCTTCAAACTGTGAAGCTTTGGCGTCAGTTTTGGAGGCTCGTCAATTTCCGCTTGTTGGACATTTGTTTGACCGATCTACCACCATTCCCTCCCTCGTCTCGGTCTTTATACATCATTGTCATGGATGTGTTTACATTTGAGTTAACTGAAAGCCCAGTGCCTCTCATGGAGATGTTAAAGGGTGCCTTGGAAGTCTCTGCAGTCCACAGCAGCCGAGGATGCCAATATGTTAAATTGCACTGCTGTCTCCCTAAGAAAACAAAAGCATCAACAGCACCAAATGTTTTTACCGCTAATCATGTGCTGTCACAGTGAACAGCCTCTGAGCCATTCATCTGGTTCTTCTTCATCTGCATTTTTGTTGATGAAATCTGAGTTCTGTCTTTGTCTGATGAGATGACAGCCGCTGCCAGAGCTAACTACTGTGTTTTTCTTTCTTTTATAACAAAAAACCACAGTTATTGTCTCCGTAAACATTAAGGCATCACTCCCTGTGTGGCTCAGGATTTTCCTGACAAAGACATATGTGTACCATTTAGAATAAGTTTAGAACACAAAAGGCTGTCTCAGACTGGCTGCATCGATGTGACCAATATTTATAAATCAGCGGTCAAAAGTAGAAAAATAGATGTTACATAATTATGTATAAACTAGAATTACCACCCTGCACTTGTATGCCTCTGTGCACCAGTCACGTTTGTCTCACAGTTTACATCCATGTGTGTGAAAACATGGTTGCTTCACACACATTTTCCCCCCGGCAGCACAGAGGATCTACACAATCAGCACAGTTTCAAGGTTAGAGTCACAAATTCAGTATCTGACCAAATGTCTCCTCTTCTGTTCCTAAGATATGGCCAGAAAAATGTTTTATGCAGAACATTATGATGTCACAGTGAAGTTGACCTTTGACCTTTTGGATTTAAAATGTCATCACTTCACTGTTTTATCCCGTTAGACAGTTGTGTGAAATTTTGTCACAATTAGCATATGAATTCTTGAGTTATGGCAGAAAATATGTTTTGTGAGGTCACAGTGACCTCTGACCACCAAATTCTAATCAGTTCATTCCTGAGTCCAAGTGGACGTTTGTGCCAAATTTGAGGAAACTCCCTTGAGGCCTTCTAGAGATATTGTGTTCACAAGAGTAAGACAGGCATAAGGTCACAGTTACCTTGACCTTCAAAGACCATGTTCTACTCAGTTTATCGTTGAATCCAAGAGTTAGCTTTTACGCCAAATTTGAGGAAATTTTCTCAAGGTGTTTGTGAGGTAGCTTGTTTATAAGAATGAGATGGATACAAGGTCACAGTGACCTTGACCTTTGACCACAAAAATCTTGTCATTTGAGTCCAAGTGGAAGTTTGTACCAAATTTGAAGAAATTCCCTCAAGCTGTTTGTGAGATAGCTCGTTAACAAGAATGAGATGAATGCATGGTCACAGTGACCTTGACATTTGACCACAAAAATCTTACAATTTCATTGTTAAGTCCAAGTGGACGTTTGTGCCAAATTTGAAGGAATTCTCTCAAGGTGTTCGTGAGATAGCTCTTTAACAAGAAAGAGATGAATGCATGGTCACAGTGACCTTTGACCACAGTTTCTTACCATGTCATCGTTGAGTCCAAGTGGACGTTTGTGCCAAATTTGAAGAACTTCAATCATGGCGTTCTTGAGATATCACATTTACGAGAATGGGACAGACAACCTGAAAACATAATTCCCCTGGTGGCAGCTATAACCAGGGGGAACTGGAGGGTGAACGCCATGCTTCCGTGATGCTGCAGTCCCAGTATTTGCAGTAACTGCCACATGAATGCAGTGCAAAGCGGCAGCGATGAGCTAGGCAGTGGGATACACACATGCACTTAACATGCACGTAATATAACATAGCAAATAATGGTTTGCTGTTATATTAATGCTCTAATGTCACAAACAGAACCTTTAAACATAGCAGCGGGGCCCGTGGGCATACTGTTGGAATTTTAAGAGCTGAAGTCACTGTAACTTGGTTTCATCCACATCCTTTAACCTCACCAACACTCTCTCCTGAAGTCATTTCTCCAGTCTTTAGTTGTATTGTCTTCTGTCCTCTCTGTGCTGCTGTTACTAGAGATATGTCTGAACTAACCCCGACCCCTCAACTCACTCTTTTTTTTTCACTAAAAACTACTGTTCTTTTCAAGACATATAAAGTGAGCCACATGATATAATATTGAGGCTCTTTTCCAAAGCTGTATTTGTAGTTCTGCTTTCACTTTGGCTTTCTATACATATTCCACGATTATGCAACTTAACTTCCAACGCCAACACATGAAGTAGTGTACTCTGTATATAGCAAAGCATAAAGTAAGGCTACAGAGAACAGGCTGGATGGACGTGTAGCGTGACTTTAATGCTGGAGAGCAAGGGTTCACACTTTGTCATTAACCTTTAATGCCAGTAAACAATATGTTTTTATTATTCACCATGATCTTAAATATATACTCTGCATGATTTTCCTAAAACAATGTTTAGACTCATACAGAAGTAATTCACCCACTACAAGTGTGTGGCGGTGTGTTTATCTGCAGAGACTGTCTGCATTTTCTTTTTTTCTTCTTATTTTCTGCCTTTGGAACATTTATGGGCGTGTACCCCCGCAGTGCTCAGGTAAGGTCGCAGCTTTGTAAAAAGGTAGCAGTCATGTGCTGGACCATAAACAACGGGCATCCAAAGCCATTTTTACATCGAAATCACGCTGGAAGTCTCTTCTTTATGCCTCATTTGCATTTTTACACAGGAACAAACAACAGTGGCATCATTCTACTTCATTGTGTGATTATACACTGCATCGCAGCTTTGCGGAATCAAAAGAGGTGTGGCAGGCGTGACATGTAACACTACGGCATCAGCCTCTAGTGTGCCATTAAAACATATGCGTTGGCAGCACTTAATAAACAATAACAATGGCAAAACATGTCAGTAACAATCATTTACCATCTCTGTTATATGGCTGATCTCGTCCTCTGGTCAGAGGGCAAGAAGTTCCCGAATCTAAATTTTCTCCCAATTTGTAGACATTTACGGCTGCTGTTCTTCTTGTTTGAGTTAGCTCCTAACTGCTAACGGCTACTTTTTAAATCTCCACCAGTGGGTCACACGCATAACACAGCATCAAAATATCACACCCGTCCTGCCCATGATCCCGTCCTGCAGACTGTCCTGTTTATACAGACACCATTTTGGCACTGTTACTACCTTAAAGGCTTGGCTTAAAGCCAAGACTACTCTGTCCCCCCATTCCGCAATCGTACCTTATACACAGAATGGCAAAGTGGAATATTGGAGCAATATTTCTGCCCTGAATAGGCAGTGGAAAGGTGCTCAAGAGACATAGCACTGAAAAATGGAAATATAACATCTTGCATAGTTTACCTTTAACCATGTGTTGCAGCCTAACCTTAACCGTTTCATAGATGTCGTGCAGATATTGTAAGCGAGAATTTCTAAAACCTTCACATCAGACATTAAAAAAACTTAGTCACTGAAGGCAATTATCTAATATCAATATTCTTATTTGTTGATGTGGTTGGGAAGTCATTATTAAGGAAGATCCCATTTTAATCGCACTCTTCCTGTCTCTGAAAGCACACTTCCATCGTTGTGTCCAACTTGGACAGGAAAGTTGCAAAACAAGAATATGTGGAATGTGGATAAAAGAGTGTTTCCTCTATTTTAACTCCTGTGTACACCCGTCCAATCATTCCAATCTAAAAAAAGACGACAGTCGGATTTTTGGTTTGGAAAATATACAAAATCTGGGCAATCCAGCTCATCCCCCATCTGAACATTGGAGAAGAGCTTCTCATCACTTTGAAGGGTGTTAGAGCAATTTCTAGCAAGTCCTAGATTCCTAGTGTTTCTGCACCGCATGACCTGGCATCGCAGGAACCTTTAATTAAAGGCAGGTGTGCTGAAGTGAGTGCTGAGCGTGTAAGACGCCACAGGGTTACAATCTTTAACCGCCGTGTTTTTGGTTAATCTTAGTTTTTATTGTTTGATGAAGTCGTTTATCACCCCGTTGATTTGAACTTTGTTTTTTTAAAGACTTATTTATTTGGGGAATGTTAGTTTGGGGATTTTTGTTTCCATTTTTTTTAAATGCGACAGTCAAGACAATCAGTTTACAGCGTCATCTTGCAACTCTCCATACATCCTGCAAAACAGTCAACTCTAAAACCAACTGAAGCACCTGGATCATCAAACAGTGAGTACAGTTAAACCAAAGACAGTGAGTTCATCATATCTCCCGTTATAGCATCTGTGGGCGGCTATTTTTTAACTTATTTGGAATAAAGGGGTTTGAACAAAATTCTTAAGTAATAATTGGTCTTAAATTCTTAAAATTAACCGTTACGCATTGCTCCTCCAGTGAAACCTTGAAAAAAAACCAACTCAAAATGTATCATCGTTGCTTCAACAGTCTCCTGCAATAACTGCACCATTAATCCAAATATTCCATAAAATATTGCTGTTTTGAAGTGACATTTATCTCACAAAGCACCACGAGGGAACCTTCAGTTGAAAGAGCATGATTGATATAACAAGGTCTGGTATAAATCTGTGTTTTGTAATCAACTTCTTTGAAGAAGACACAGAGATTGGTGGATGACACTGTGTTTTTGGGTTGATGATGGGTAAGATGAAGCTGATCTGTTCCATTTTGCAGAGCCAGATTTTTGTTGATTTTGGCCTCTGGTAGACTGAAGACCATCAGAGAGAGTTCTCAACCCTGACTTTTCAAAGATGAAGGCGATTGCTTAAAAGTTAGAGAACCAAAACGTACTTACGTGCCCGTATTGTTGATAAAAGAACTTTGCAGATTTTTTTAACAGCTGCAGGCTAATCATTCATTATTAAGGCTAAAACTAAGCTAGAGTTGATCTGCTGGGAAAAGACAGGTGGATGAATATGAATTACTAGGTGATGGAAGCCATCATTCACCCTCCTTCACCCTGCATGCATTGCCTCCATTACAACCCCATTGCGTAAGGCTGGGCTCTTACTTTGTTCCTTGTAAACTTTTACTGCAGAGCCAAAAATGTGTTTGCAGATGCATTTATGACTTGTTTACATTTTGGGCTTATCTGTTGGACGTGCATGGCCGGAGGGGGATTTAAGACAAACTGGATACAGCAGTTTGCGAGGAGAGTGATAATGCTGCGGTGAGCCTTGCTGCCAGGAAAAATAAAACACACTGCATGACTAATACACATGTCATACATTCCCAATCAATGGAGGGGTTGGATTCAATGGAATATTCCACAAATCACGTCCTTGCCAGATTCATTAGGCTTTTGTATCCGCAGAAAATAATAGTTTGTGCTCTGTATTTCATGGAGTGACCCCAGGACCTGGGTAATGTGACTGGCCATTCTTGTGGCTGACGTCGTGCAGTTATGCAAAGAGTGAATACATTTGTTCCGTTATTTTCCAAGATTCAGGGACAGCGATGACAGGCGTCTGAAAAGTACTGACCGTGCTGATTTCTCCCTTTTCCACAGCTCGGCTCATGCCTGTCCACCAGTAGCTCTACTGTACCAAATACCTGCTAATAGAAGCAGTAAGAAAGTCTATCTGTCCACCTACAGTATTATGTCAGTTTCCATTCATTTCTAACGAGCTTCTCAGACCTTTATTTGCTGTTTGATTCTTTCCACTACAGCTCAGAATTTAATCTGTTCTCTCGTTTTGGAAAAGTCTCACTTTAGCCAGACATGGAACATCCAGCCTTCATTCCAGTGTAAATTCTTTGGAGTCACGTGATGTCCTGCAGTGTGTGGATGGAGGAAGGAAGAGGAGGTAAACATGTGAGAGGGCTGTTCAGAGGGCCTGTAGCAATTAACCAACAACTCATACCTGCTGCTCCGCCGTGTATTTATGGCCTCTTAGGACTGATAACTTCACACTTTGCTGATTCAGCATCCAATTATTGTGATGCCAGCGGATTATCCATCCCTGGGGGGAAAGCTGCATGTCACAGCAGCGGTCCATGGATGCAAAGAATGTGCAAAAACAAATCTCAAACACAAGCACTGACATTTATACAGTGTGTCCTTTTGAGTGAAGGTGCAAATTGCAGCGAGACGTGCAAAATGAATGTAATTATAACTTATAACAAGCTCAAAAGTTAAACTGAAATGAGTTATAAAGTTTTATGGCAACCAGCAGGACTGATCCTCTGTGCTGCTGGTAGAACACCTTGGTTGCCCAGTGAGTCCTAAAACCTGGAAATGAGTTCGCATTTTAGCTCTCCCGGTTCCCTCATTTCAAAGTCAGTGGGTTTTTTGAAAAGGGTTGTTGGTTAGATGCCTGAGATAAGGAATTTTGAAGCCTTTATGTGTCTTTAACAAGGTGGTTGCTAACAAGCGGCTAATCGAGACTACAGAACGTCACCACGCTGACCACGACTTTACAGCCTCATTGTGGTGGTGACATTCAGACATGCGACTGTAGTGTAGTTTATTGATAGCCTAATGATAGCTTTTTACTTCTGGCAATTGCATTTAGGCTTCAGAAATCATAAAAATTATGTTAATTTGTGAAGATTATCTTGCTAAACAAAATGTGTAAGTATCATAACAGTTTATTTGCCACAGAGTTTATCTTCTGCAATAATCCAAAATCCAATGGAAAGTCCTATGGGCTTTTTGACGAGGTAATAAGGTGACGCTAACTTCTGCATTGGCCTACAAAAAAACATCATCCCCGGAGTCCTCTATAAGTCTTTGGCTGAGGACACTTCTAAACCAGCAGGTGGAGGGGGTGGGAGATGTTATTCAGGTTATACAGTCCGTCCCCAGCATACAAAAGCATAAAAGATAGAGCTGGCTCTGGCCCCTCCGACACATTCTCATCCCAGGTCATCAAATACCGACGCCTTCTCACGACTCCTTGAATGTGATACCGACGCCGAAGGCACCCTGTGGTGTTTCCAAGAGACACACCCTTTAACGCCAGTATGTGATGCACAGCTGTCTCCTGGGTAAAAATGTGGCCAAAGTTGTCCAAAGGTTACTGTTAGGTTTAGGCTAGGTTTAGAAAAAACATCACGTAACGCACTGTAGATATGTCATGTGAGTGACATGAGTGCATCAATGTAGAACGCAAGTTACATAACGTTATATTAAAACAGCACTGACTTCTGGTTTTATATGGGACATGAACACCGGTCTCCTGGCTGAAAGACAGTAGCCCCTTTTACACTGCCAGATTTTCCGCCAATGTTGGGCCGTTTTGCCGGCAAGGTGAAAGGGTTTAGACACACAGGGCCGGATTGGCGAGTTGATCCGAGGTGCCCAATTTTCCGCCTCGTAGGGTAGTCATATTGGTGGAACCCTTTTAGTTTAAACAGACCGAGGCGGCCTTCTGCAACGGGAGGGGCTGTTGAAGACTTGTGAGAGGAGCTGTTGATGACGCCGCACATGCGAGCCACTGGCAGTGCAGGAATTAGCGAGCAGCTAGTAGCAAGAGCGAAACACAAACCTGACAGACACTGTAAAGATGAGCAACTGAGGAGACAAGGAATTGCACGCCCTCCTTGCTCTCGCAAACGAAGAGGCCATTAACCGTCAGATGGCGGGGACAGTGAAGAATGGGCCGATTTATGAGAGAATCACTGAAGGACTGACCAGCCGCGGCTTCCCTCCCACGTCACTGTTTACGTCACACGCTGAGCTACACGTTTTGTTACTTGCTCACGCCCCCCATTGCCCCGAAAAAGGTGCATTCTGGCATTTTGCCGCACTCCCCAATTTTGTTTTTATACTGCCAATGCTGAAAGAAGACTGATTGGGCTTTCCTGCAAATTCCTGTTTAAATAGGGCTATTGTTTGTTCAACACATTCTCATCCCAAGTTGCCACATATTGCCTCTTTGTCGGTAGACTTTCATGACTACATATTGCGTGGTCGGTGTCTTGCATCTGCTGTTGACTTTCTGGGATGTCACAACCAACAACGGAATGTCAACACATGGTTAGGTTTAGAACAAACAACACGGTTTGGCTCTACATTCATATCAGGCTCCGGGGTGAAAGTCTGGGGTTTGTTGGACCCATCCACCGTCTCTGTCACCCGCCCTATAGGGACTTTCCAGCTCCTTATATTCCATCAGGCATTATCGGCAGCACTTCAACCTGACATTGTCCAGTGATCAGCGACGTATCATATTGCCACGACAGGTGCCATCCAGCCGACTGGCAGCATGATGCTGAAATCACTGACGAAGTGGTGGTATTTGATTATGTTGGAATGCAAATGGGCTGGTTTGTTTGACCCATCCACCACCCCTCCCCCCCTCCCAGGCTACATGGACTGTCTTGCCCTTGATACTACATCAGTTTCTCTGGACGTCAAATATTGCAGCGGATGTGTTTACATTAGAAATAGTTAAAAGCCTGTGGCATCTCATAGAGACGTCAAAGGGTGCCTGCGGCGTACCACATGCTAAGGGGTGTGACAAAGCGTTGTTTTTTGGCCCCTGTGTTTCCAGCCCACACTGTCTAGATACACTCTGTGAGGTGTTTATAGGTGTAAACCATCTCTACACCTTCCCACGGAAGGATAAAGGGGTCAGATAGACCAGTCCTGCGGAAGTCCACAATCAGATCCTTCATCTTGCTAATGTCCAGAGTAAACAGGAAGGGGGAGGGGACAGTCCCCTGGGGGCCCAGTGTTGCTTATCATAGTTCCTGATATGCAGTTCCTCAGTCTTACAAACTGTGGCCTGCTGGTCAGGTAATCTGTTCTCCAGGATACACGTGGTGTTTTTACCTGCTTGGCCCTGAGCTTGTTCCTACCAGCAGAGGCTGCATGGTGTTAAAAGCACTGGAGGCCATGTGATCACTGTTAGGAGAGCTATCTGATTAACCGAATTGTCCCCTAGCCCACATTAACATTACAGCGGCCAAACCAAAGCTTGTGTTATATAATTTTCCATCAGACAGGACCTTGCATCAAAGTAAATTGCTTTGTCTTTTGAATTTCTGCACCTTAAATGTCAGAATGATATTGACAGAAACGCCAAACAATATATTCTCTGAGGATCGTGACCCTAATTAAAAGTACGGTCATGCTTTCCTTGCAGGACTCCTCTTATTGCGCTTTGTCTGTGCGGTGTGTCTGATCATGGTGTTCCAGACACTTCCCTTTGCCATTTTAAATAATTTCTCAGTTTTTAGACCAATGTGTCTGCAATTAGGTCATTACTGTGATGTTTTTGTTCTGCACATCCCATCAGTCAGGCCGTGGGTTGGTTCTGTGATGCCTTTTAGTAGCAGAGTGTGCCGAGGAAATATCTTCATTTTTAATAGGACCTCAGGATTTACGGTCAATGCCAAGACAGAAAACAGTGTGCCATTTGTGTAGAAATTTTCAGTGCATCTGATTTTCATGCCCAAATCTTTCACATACATGCAATAGGATCTGTGTGCAAGTACGGTGACGCAGCGCTAAACTGGAAGTAGCCAGATTGGCCAGTGGAAGTCTCTAGTGCGCCTGCTCTATGGGCCGCACAGTGAGGACGCAGTGACGATCATCTCTGGATCGTCCAGGTAATTTTATAACCTGCAAGTTGAACCATTTTGGTTCATGCGCCACTGAGAAACTCTCATAGGAATGAACAGGGTCTCACCTTCAAGCTGTAACCAGGTGTCTTAACACATTCATGATTAGCATGCTGACATTAGCATTTAGCTCAAAGCTCTGCTGTGCCTGAGCACAACCTCACAATGCAACCAGCATCTTGCCTTGTTTGACAGCAGCTACAGTCTTCCTAACCTTAACCAAGCATTTTAGTTGCCAGGCCCTGACCATGCATTCTTCATAGTCTGTCTGCTATAACAAATACTGTAGCTGTCATGTCATGTCGTTTCAAAAACACTGTCACTGAATGTACTTTTCGTTTTTCCAGAACTGTCAGCGTTATATCAGCATTCCTGTCTGGTGGTACGGTCGATTATTGGATGGATGTTTGCCACTTGTAACTTGTGTCTCTGCAGGCAGCAATCTTTCCCATAAGCTGTCATAACTGCTCACGCAAACTAGCCAGTTTATCGTCTGTTTGTCCCAAACAGAAGCATGCAGTTTGACAAAACACTTACTCCATGCAAGGGAGGACAAGATGGCTTGCATTTGCAACACTCGATGTAAAAGCTTTTGATTACTGCTGAGTGATGGTAAGTACTAAAACATATTTATTTATTTATACAACATTGACTCGAAAAATCTATTTCAGATACTGTTCCCAAACGTACCCACCCACCTGTCTATTCGTCAGCCAGGGGCACATTTTTTCACGGTATCAGCAAGCCATCCAGCACATAATGAAATCAACCTTAAATGCACGTCTTGGTCATTGTACAACATGGTTGCAACCTTGACTTCCTGTTTAAGTCCCTAGAAGGTGGCTTCCTGCCCTGAGACTCATATGATTTCTATGAAAGGAGAACTGTCTCACAGACAGAAGCAAGAGCTGTCAAAGTAGAGGTCCTGCTGTGTGATTCAGTGGCTGCTGCCCGCAGACACGCCACATATTTCTGCTTGAACTTATGGACACAGATTTATTGTTTATAAAAGAATCAATTTGAAGCCGCTCTGCATGGACCCTTTGTTGTAATTGACCCGTACAATCCGGCTGTAACTCTTTTTGTGGCTCTCAGGGTTTGAACATTGTTTTTTGGGGAAAATAGTTCCATGTGTTTCAGTGTTTTCACATAAGTCTTTGCAGAGAGGAGCAGTTAGTCTGCAGCATTAATCGTGCAGTGTTGAGTCCCAGCAGATGATTTGTGTCACTGCATGATTGCAATGGTCTCCTGTGATCAAACAACAGAATGTACCCTGTAGCTTTCATACTGACCATTGTTTTCCATCTCCTGTCTCTTTTGTCATCTTTTTTTCTCATTTTATGCCTCTCCATTTATTTTGTTTTTTGCTCATTAGTGAACTGTACAGGACTGCCAAGTTATGAACCGTAAATATTCTCCATTGTTCTCTGTTTCAGTTTACTTTCTTTAAAATGAATGATGACACCCATCAAGTGAAAATCCATGGAATTTGTTGTGTGTAATGAAATTAATTGTTACAGTAATCTTCTGGGGATAAGCCTCCACACAATGAAACATAACAGCAAATTTATTTTCTGCAAGTTGGCTGTTGACATAACGTAGCTCTAATATGTGGCTAACTTAGGGTGCATGACACATTGTGTCAGCATTGACATTGCAATGCACAATCGCTGCATTGAGGGACATGTCAAATAGGGCAGTTAACTCAAAGAACTGATTTGATCCTCGATACAAATGGAAAACTTGCACAGTTCTCATTTTCCATTACTTATACCGGCCAAGTCTTACGCCTTTGTACATTACGCGTAGGGCTGCCACCCAACAGTCGACCAAACGTTAGTTGACCAGAAAGGTCATTAGTTCATTGGTCACTTAGTCGCAGAAAAAAAAAAAGTTAAACTCTATTAGGACACCTTCTTAAAGTAAATCAACAAATTAGATTGATTTGAATTAAAATAACTCAAACCCTATATGACTGGACCATGTGTGACTTTAATTTGAAAGGACAGACACAGGAAGTGTCCACACTCAGCAGTCAGACAGGAGTCAGGTTAATTTCCAGGGCTGGTACCTGCGGTTATTCCACAGGCTAGTTCAGAGTCCTGCACGGGTCCAGTTTTCAAGATCCGCCCCGCCCCGACCCGACCCGACCCGACCCGGCGACGTAAAAACCTGCACCCGAACCGCAAACCCGCGCATCAGGCCAATTAGTACCGCAACCTGGTTCGACCCGTTGAAACACGGCCCACAGCCCGACCCGTAACCCGGATTTAAAGTAATCATTTTGGGTCATATTGGCTGAATGTTGAACAGCATATCGCCACAGTTAAGGTGCCAGTAAGTAAACAACGACCTGAATGAAGCAGCTCTCACAATAAAAACCTGACTTCAGCTCCATCATCAACCCTCTGTGTTCTTCTCCCATACGAGTGTAAAAGCACTCATTTGTTACATTTAATGCTTTTAAACTTTTAATCTATGTAAAGGAACTTTACATGTATAGCCTAATAATAGACTTACATTCAGTCCAGAGTGACGTTCAGCAGTTACGAGCCGTCACGTGTTTTTAGAATCCATCAAGGAGAGAAGTAATCCATCAGGGAAACACTTCAGAAACATTATAAAGTGATAGTTGTACGTTTTATCCACTTATTTCCCAAATACCTAAATAATTATTTACTGTTTTGGAAGCGGCG
>NC_065507.1:5594447-5630856 GCF_006386435.1 Epinephelus moara | reverse complement strand
CAGGAGTCAGGTAAATCAGCTGTTTTTGCGGGTACCCCAGGACTCTGGGCTAGTTAATAACATGTCGGGCAGGAAATCCAAAGTGTGGGATCATTTTGAGAAGGTGAAGGACGAACCCAAGGTGATATGTAAACTCATCTTCTTTTAGACGTTACGTGTATATGTGACGTACTTTAGCAGCGTTTATTATGGCAAGCGAGACTCTCCTGCATATGTGTGTCTAGAAAAGTACCGTAACCAGGCCGGCAAGTGCAGCAGACACAGTGAAGTGAATGCTTTTCTGGAATGAAAATTGTGTTATGGGTGCCTGAACAGTCATGGAAAAGTTCTGAAATGTTTTTGTCCATGAAAATGTGTGAGAACCCTGGTTAAATCATTACACTCACCATGCTCATTCCTGAGAGCTGGTGACACAACAACAATGCTGAAATAAAATGTTATCATAATCGAGAGACAAGATAAGATCAAAGTTGTAATTAACCAGAATGATTTTTACCTATGTAAAAACTGCTTGATTTCCAGTTAAGAAAACCTGTGTTGTCATATCAGAGAAATGAGCCAGGTGGTTACTTATCCAGTATCCAGTTATCCAGAGTCCACTTCTCTTTGTACAGAGCACAGATTTGCTGCTTCTTACTTCTAAATGGTCACTTCCTGTTTGTTGAGATGACGCCTTACCATACGCTCTACCTGCCACATTTCATTTGGACAAACGAGGTAAATCTCTGACGTCTTAGGTTGGACAGGGTGTTCTTTTCCATTTCAACTCCATTTTGTCATTTAGGCTGATAGAAATATTGTCTAGTGTAATACCAAACTTTGCCAAGAAACTTGAAAACAGACATTAATGGCGTTATAAATGCCAAGCCTGGTGACTTATCAAGTACAGTGACAGCATGGCTGTGGTGCTAGAGACCACGTCAGCCTCAGATGATACACTGTACTTCACTGCTTCTGCATCTTGTCTTTGTTCTGCAGCTGTTTGGCAATTTAGGCGTCTTAAATGTCAGATATCTTTGGAACATTACAGTGATGTTCTTGCATCGTAGAGTAAGGCATGCTTTATGAGGCTGTCTAATAGCACTCCTAGGTGCTTACATAAGCTTGATTTATTAAAGAGGCATTTGGCTCACATGGACTTTCGGTTGGTGTTAAGTGTTGCTGTCATACTGTACACTGCGGTTAGCAGGACTACGTCTTTAAAACAGAGGCATCAACCTTATAGGAAAAGTGTGTATGGCACGTGTGAGTGTTTGGGTAACGTGTAGGGGCTCTCCTTACTAACCTGCAGGATTTCACTGCAGAGCATTCCTTCAGACTGCTGCCTTATATGGTCTGTCATCACCAGGTTACGGGCCCATTGTCTGCCTGCCTGGTTATTCGCTTCACAGTCGACACAGAGGAGGTTCACACAGTGAAAAGCATCAACATTAGAGCACTTCAAAACTTGGACTGGCTGCGTACTGCAGCATAACGTCACTATCTGTCAGTTATTGTTCCAGAAGCCTGCACATAGTCATCTAAGTAACGCTGAACTGGAAGTGACGCTCTGTTTTGACGACTCTGGGTGTTCATTTGCAAAAGTGTCATCAGGCATATGCCAGATCTTCTCCTCATACGGATGGTCAAATGATTCAACAGGCATGAGTAAACTCTGGCAAAAGCTTAAGTAGGTCTTGTGTGTGTATTTGTATGTGTGCTTACTGTATTTCATTAAGTCTGAGACTGTCTCATCTAAATGAAATGTACCCATAGAGGATCACTGTAGAGACACTGGAGACAATATGTAGATTAATCTCACTTATTCAGATTTAAAGCTGCAAAGTTGTAGCTGTAGAGTTTGAGGCATGTCATCACTCACCCCACAAGCTTCATCAGTTCAACTTAATGGTCATGATGTCACAGTTCTGAATTTCTAGTCATCTAGTTCACATTCAGTATTTTTCCATTCACCCTGGTTTTCCCACGCCTCACCCAACTCATCAAGGCAACTCAGTTTACCTGTTCCTCATTACTCACGGCCCAGCCTAACAGTCTTTGCCAGATTGTTCTTTACCACTCATGTAAGACTCTCTAGGACTTTATTCCGCACTGATTCCCCGTTGCCGACCCTGCCTGCCTCTGACCTATCTGTCTCGTTTGAATCCCGGTAAACATACCAGCCTTCTGTCCCTGACCTTGAGATCTGCTTCTGCATCCTTGGTTCTGGTTTGCCTGGAGCTGTTTGGCATTACAGTCCGATGACATCACCACAGGGTGAGTGTTTCCATCCGCTTACCTGTGGTTTCCTGTCATCCAGAGGAAGCATGCAGAATGCTCGGCTTCTGAAATGCTCCCAGTGTGGCAGGACAAAACAAAATTGTGTAGTAGCCAGAGCACAATGCACCCAGTGGAATCCAGGGCTGAGTCTTCTAGTGGTTCTGTGAGGCTGCTATTAGGCACAGTGGTGCTTTGAGTTAAACATCTAACATCAGATAACATGCTGATTTTCAGCAGTTAGTACAGACTAGATTAGCACTAAACAGAGGGTGATGGAAATGTCATTAGGTTTGTAGGCATTTGTTTATAAAACAGAGTTTTGATAAAGTTGAAAGTTTATGACAATCCATCCAAAGGTTATTTTACTCAAATGCACACATGTCGGCTTGCTGGTGACGTTAGATGGAAACTCAGGGGATCACTAAAGGAATGAATTCCCTGGAGACCATGACTGTTTGTATAAAATCTCATGGCAAATCCATATACTAGTTGTTGAGATATTTCCTGGACCAACATGGCGGACTAACCTACCAACTGACCAACATCCCCAGAGCCACGACTAATAACCTGTTAGTGCTCCCTGGTGGACAAACCATTTCTCAAAGATCACAAACATATCTTTATGACTTGTCTGTTTATTTTGTGACCCTCCTGAAACGAAATAGTCATTTCACTGAGAATAGTTGCTCACGCTCACCCTCCTGTCTAGCTTTCTTTATCTACATAAATCTCAGTTAGTATGACTGTATGAAAATAGTTGTTAAATTTATGCAAGATAGGTATGAAGTGTTAGCCCACTACCCAGCCAACATTTCTGAGTGGCTCCCATGTGGGTAGTAAATGGGCTGAAAATGGGCCCCCAATGGAAATGTCCACGGGGTCCATATTGACCTCATGTCACTTGCCCAAATGGGTGGGTTATCCAAGTGGTCCTAGATAAGATGTTCATTTTGGACCTGTTCTCTCTTGATACCCAGGTAGCACTAGAATAACCCATGTAGGGCCAACTTGGGTAAACCCACCCATGTGGGCTATTGGCTTAGGGCCAAAAGGGAACCCGTGGACAGTCCCATTGGGGACCATTTTTCAGCCCATTTACTACCAACATGGGACCTGCATCCAAATGTTGGCTGGGTTCTATACATATCATTATTCTCACCTTTCAGACATAATAAAATATGATGACTAAATGAGCATATAAGAAGTAATGCAAATATAGATGTTTAAAAAAAAAAATATATATATATATATAGGCTACATTTAGCCTCGCGTCACCAGGCTCTTCACGTACGGGGAATTCACCAAAGTAAAACTTTAAATTCTGGCGCACCATCGATTTACAATAAAAGAAAAAGGTTAACTTAATGGCTTTCTTGTAAATTATATTCTTTAAATTATAAAGTTTCACTGCATTTTTATTAGCTTGGTGCTTTTATTTTGACGGAAAGGCGCATCCATCGAATTCTGGATCCTGTCTCTCTCGGCCTGGTTCCAGTTCCTTACCAGAGCAGCCACTAAACGGCCCCAGACTAGGCTACATTATCTGATTATTAGCTGATAGACCTGCATAGCTTAAGAACCACCACACGACTCAGTAAATATGTCACGATCCAGGGTTTTTTGTTTGTAGTCTTATCTCTAGGATTTTGTTTGAGAGTTCTTCCTCCATTCATGTTTAAGCTGTTTCCTGTTTTATTTTGTAGATTCACATTTATGTGTCATGTCTGCTTTTATTTCCTGTCTTTGTGTGTTTTCCCGCCTTAGTCTTACTCAGCCCCGCTCTGATTAGTTTCACCCACCTGTTCCTACTCCCCCAGTCAGTGCCTTTCCCTCATTCACCCAGCTACACACCTGCCCTGCATTAGCTTCATTAGTCCTTCTCTGCTCCAATCAGCTCCCTGCCTGTTCTTCTGCCTCATCACTTCATTCCCCTCACCTGAGCTTCTCTGCCCTTTTTCTCCACCTGCTCTTCATCCCCTCGTCAGACTGGTTTGTATTTAAGTCCTGGTTTTTAGTTCAGTCTTTGTTGGATCCTTGATTTGGTTGTGTGATCTTCTTTATTTAACTCCTGTGGTCTGCTGTCTCCTGCGTTGGGGTCCACCTTCTCCACACCACATAACAAAGCACCTGTCATGGTGACGTAAATGTGCTCTGAAGTCATTAGGGCTCATACAGGTCGTGGATGTGTAATGTAACAAAATAGTCGATTCCTCAAAGAACAGCTGATGTGGTGCGTCACTTTTAACGTTGTTGCCACATGGATCCGGTCGAGCGCGCCCAATACTTAAAGGGATCATAAAGGAAGCATTGACACAACCTTTCCTTAATTTTAAGAGTTTAAACAGCTTTTATAACGGCGGCCATTTAGATACTTCCAGGTCATTTCATGCACGTAGGAACCATCCTAAATCCCAGTTCAAGACTGATGATTTGTGACGAAACAAAACTGTTTTTAGAACGTAGCAGAGAAAAGTTGCAGTGGTGTCAACTGGCTATGTGACTCAATTCAAGCCGGCTGATGGTGTCACCTGCAACTCAGCTGGTCAAATCACCAATGGCTGGTTTTAGAACGTAAAGCACATCACCTGTTTCAACGGGAACTGCCCATTGGTCCGACATCCCATTGTTCCGACCATATTAAACCCATTGTTCCGAAGTCTGTTCCGAAATCATCATGATGCCCTGTGGTTAAGGTCTGGTTAGGTTTAGGCACAAAAACCACTTGGTTAGGGTCAGGAAAAGATCATGGTGTGGGTTAAAATGAAAAAGAAAGTGACAAACACATAAGCCGTGAGCCTGCTTCGCCTCAAGCCTTTCCCAGCTTACCCAGAGCCGGTCGCGGCGCTACATCAAAGCAGAAATACGCCCGCCGGGAGCCGTTCAGCACCGCGGATGGCGTGTTCGCTTGCTGCGGCAAGTGTCAGCCGAGCCCTCTGGTTGCTGCTGCTGCTTGCCGTATGTGCTTATGCCCCCCCGACACACACACATTCTCATTAATTAATTAATTGGCGCTGGTTAGTTATGTTATTGTGGCGTTTATTATGAATACAGTCCATCTAATGTTCGTTTTATTTGTTTTTCACTGTTTCATCACTACTACAAATGCAGCTGTAGTCAGTATCTCACTATCACTATCCTCATTCATATTTTAAGAAGCTACAAATTATATTCAGCCACAAAATAAGCCTGAAAAGCTGAAATGGAGTAGTAGTTGCCTGTTTCAACTCATCTTGTCGCAAATCTTTTGGTCTGTATGGAGCTTAAGCAAAAAGGACAGTTCGACTGCAGCCCATCTGTTCAGAAGGCACTAAAGAGCAGGTCTCTTCCCCAGGTGACGCCATGTACCCAGAGGACATGAACAGGTGTCTTTAATCACTTATCAGCTGCTAAATACCATGTTATCACCTCCTCTCAGGCAGTTTCACATCATGTAGCTTTAACTGGAAAAGCACAGGTGCAACTAATAACATTAGGCTGCTAATAAGATTGAGATGTCCCATTAAACCCAGTCAGTGAGCATCCATACACATGCCCATGGCACATGTGTGTGCAATTCAGCTGTTCATTATATTACTAACTCAACCTGTGCTGTTCTTTTCTCTGTCTCCTCTCTTCTCGAACCTGAATATATTTTGTGTGACAGCCTTAATCCAGACTGCGGGAGTTTGTTTCTTGAACAGTGAGCTCCAGCTGCGATCACAATCATCTGCACTGATGCATAAGGGCAAACCCCATTTTCCCAGTATGGTACCTGTTATCTGCAGTGTGAGGGGAGCCTTGTCCAGTCAAGCCACCCCAACCTGCTCTGGAGTATCACTTACATTAAAGAACAGAGCTGACATTTATAAAGAGTCATTTTATGGCCCAGCACTCTGTATCCCAGCAGTGTATCCCATTAGTGCTAATGCTCCTGAGCTGAACGGTGCGCTATAAGATGGATCTCTGAAAGTGGGAGTGATGGGAGCAAGGCTGGGGTCTAAGATACAGGGTTCCCAAGGTCATGGAAAACCTGGAGAAGTCATGGAATTTTTAGAAAATCATTGAAAGTTTTTGAAATCTCATTGAATTTTGTTGTGTGTAATGAAATGAATTGTTACAGTAATCTTCTGGGGATAACTTCAACATAATGTGACATAACAGTAAATTTATTTTTTGCAAGTTAGATGTTGATATATCGTAGCTCTATAAGAGTCAACTTAGGGCTGCATGATTTCAGCATCGACACTGTGATGTGCAATACTCACACTGAAGGATGTGCAATGTCAAGTAAGGCAAATTGACTCAAACAACTGATCTGATGCTTGATACAAATGGAAAACTTGCACAGTTCTCATTCTCCATGACTTATAGCGGCCAAGCCTTCTGCTTTTAGATGTTACGTGTATATGTGACGTAGTGTGGTGGTGTTTGTTATGGGAAGTGAGACTCTCCTGCATGTGTGTGTGTAGAAAAGTACTGTAACCAGGCCGGTGAGTGCAACAGACACAGTGAAGTGCATGCTTTTCCTAAATGAAAAATCTTATTGTCCTCATATGTGTATTTATACAAGGACATTACATTTTGGGTTTATTTGACTTCTTTCTACTTAACTCAGAACTGTTGTACTTATTCGTGCACACTTCTTTGTGCCATTCATGTAAAAAATAAGATGGCAGCCATCCCTGCCAAGTCAGTCTGCAGCCGATCCCAGCACGAAAGTGGACAAGGTCCAAAACCTGATCACATTTTATGGTTGAAACTTGTTTATTTATGATTAATAATGTTTGTAGTTTGATATGGCAACAAATTTGACCAAATTAAGCAACACTATTAATTAGAAAGTAGTCGTTTGAAGACATTAGGACTTTATTATCATCTCCTTTGGGGACACTGAGGCATAATTATCGTCAAGAGTGTTTAGTTTTCTATACTTATTGGGTCCTACTGATCCTAGAAAGCTAGGAGAAAAACTGGGGTCTCAGGAGGTTATGAGTCCTTGAAAAGTCATGGAAAAGTTTTGAAATTTTGTTCATAAAAACGTGGTGTGGCAGGGTTCAGCCTTAGAGACAGGGTGAGGAGCTCAGACATCCCGAGGGAGCTTGGTGTAGAGCCGCTGCTCCTTTGCGTCAAAAGGGGTCAGTTGAGGTGGTTCAGGCATCTGATCAGGATCCTCCTGGGCGCCTCCTGTTAGAGGTGCTGACACACCAAACTGACATCAAAGAACTAGCGGCGACGAAAGCCAAGTGTTGCGTCGTCTATGTCGCCTCACGTTGTCCGTGTCAGTTGCATTTGAACACACTACACGGACTACGTCCGACGGCCAAGTAGCACGTACGTTTTGCGCCTGCATGAGAGAGAGCAGAGTGAGAGAGTGGTACATCCTGTCAACCGAGTGGTTTCCTGTCTGTGCAGCCGAGCACCGCAGCACCTCCACGGACTATTACATCCAGACGGTCCCGGTGTTTCCTCCGCAGGCTCCACTTCACTCAGCTGCCCGATAAACCCGCTGCTTCTTCCCACTTTAACCTGAATAACAAACCAGGGCTCGGTGCTCCGGTTGGATCCAAACGGAGAGCCGGGGCTAGCTCAGAGACTAGCGGAGGCTAACTGGCTGTGCTTCCCTCCGGTCATGCTGCGGCTAACGCTCCGCTAGCCGCTCCCAGCTAGCTCCGGTTTGTTATTCAGGTTAAAGTGTGAAGAAGCAGCGGGTCTGTGGGGCAGCTGAGTGAAGTGGAGCCTGAGGAGGAAGCACCGGTTAGCCCCGGTTTCACTACAGGAAGATTCACTCGCTACAGGGGCGAGGAAATAAAACCTGAACAGCCAATCAGAGTGATCTCTCTCACCGACAAGCTCCGCTACCGATTCAACATGCTCAATCGGCCGAAAAGCCGCCGCCACCGAAGCGCTGACGGTGTGGGACACACCGCAAAAACTAGGCCGACAGACGCTCACCAACGGCCCGACTTTGGTTGACGGCCGACCGTCGGCTTGGTGTGTCAGGGCCTTTAGAGGTGTTCCGCACATATCCAACTGGTAGGAGGCCCTGCTGCAAAATCCAGAACACATTGGAGGGATTACCTCATCTGGCCTGGGGACACCTTCGGGTCCTCCAGGAGTAGCTGGTAGGCGTTGCTGGGGAGAGCGACGTCTGGGGTGCTTTGCTCAGCCTGCTGCCCCCGTGACCCAGCCCTGGATAAGTGGATAAAAATGGATGGATGGAACCCCTGAAGAAACCCTGGGCAACAGCTCGCTGTGTCCGACAAGTGCACTGGATTTTGATTTAAAGTCTTTTTTAACAGCCCCCAGGAAACTAAATGACATGATGACATATGGCAGGCCTGTACTGCATGAAGTCACTGCACACTCTGAATGGTCACGTTTCCATTATTTCTATCTATAGTTTGTGTAATGTAGTGTGAGGCTGCCTATTTTCCACATCACTGTTAATGACACTGGGGATCCTGTATAGAGAGAACTGATATTGAAACTCATTTGTCCCGGTTCCCTAAATAGAATGTAAAGTTTCTCTATATCTCATTTACACATGAAAGTGTACTGCCAAGTTTTCATTCTCTGCAGGACAAACATGACCTAGAGCAGAATGACTTTTTCAGACACCTGGGGTATTTGCAGTTTTCAGTGGTCCTAAACTACCTCCATGGATTGGAGAGAACAGTGTTGGAAACATATTATGAGATCTCTTAAGACCGCACACCAGGGAAAAAACAAAAATACAAGTCTGACATGTTGGAGACACTGTGGCTCAATGTAAGCAAACTAATTTCACATATGTTGTGACTGTCCCAGACTGACATTATACCAGAGGGACCTTCACAAAACATTAAGCACAGTGTTTAAGACTTAAATACTCCTGAACTTGGAGACTCTTTATCTGGGTCACGTTCTGTTTGTGAAACAGATGAGGGATACAAAGCTGCTGCAGGCCGTCTTGGCAGCAAGTAAAAAATCAATCACTAGAAAGCAGCTAAATCCAGTATTACCTACTTTGGAAGATTGGTACGGTATAATTTTAGAAATATTCAAGATGGAAAAAGCTGACCTTTTCTTTGAGGATCCAAAAGAACAATCAAATCTGGAATAAATGGATTGAATTTTTAACCCTGTTACGTGTAGACTGTGTATGACTCCACTACTGTGTCACCTTCCTCTCCTCTTCTCAGTAAGACCTGTAGAAGTGTAAAGTCCCATTGTTCCAGTTAAGATTACATACAGAGTTTTACTTGTAACTTCAACAGCAAGTAAAGAAAGCAGAGAGTGGGAGTAGGGATGTGACACTTTACTAACTGTAAATGATTTCACACCGAGGTTCTTGAGAAAGTTACACGAGGGGGAAATCCAAGTAGGGTGAGTGGGAGGGGTGGTGGATGGGTCCAACAACCACCAACTTTCATCCAGGATACCAGTGTTCACTTCCTGTAAGATTGTAAAGCCAAACCCTGATCTGTCTTCCTAAACCCATCCATGTGGTTTTGTTGTTTACCGCAAGCGATCCACAAGCGTTGGGGCAGCACACGTGTATTCACACCAAAACCGAACAGAGGCGTTGTGCAGCGGCCGCTGCTGTCCCATAAAAATACAAACCACACCCGAACAGTCGGTGGCGGTAGTGCACCGTGTTTGCAAATCTCTAATAAACCCCAAAGAAGAAGGAGTTTGGACCCAAAGCCCAGGTTGGACAGGTTCGCGCGCCAGTGATTCGTCAGCGCTCATCCTTGGCGCCGACTGACGCGCGTATACCGCCCCCGTCAGTTCTGACAAGAATCGACACGGCCCGCTGAGGGCAAAGTTGTATCCGGTACTTACGGTACCAAAAAAAAAACAAGTATCGACATATTTTTTGCATGTTGACATCGACTTGGTACCGAAGTATCGGTTCTCATGACAACCCTAGTTGTCATAGCTGTAAATGCAGGGTGCTAACTAAACTAGCAGCTACTGTAGGGTTATGTCCAACGTCTCGTCCAAATATGGTCACAACAAGATGATGACTGCCAAAACGCCGACCTTGAAGCCAGAGTCGACAAACCAATGGGTGACATTGCACACATTCTGTGTGTCCATTATTTATACAGTCTATGGTTTTAGTGGACTATAATGGGGACAGTTGTTTTCCCCAAAACTGAAACAGACCAGAGAAGGAGTTTTGAGAGCTGGAAATCTGGCCAAGCAATCACTGAGGTACTGGTATTGATCAGTGCCCCTCCACTGACAGAGCAGGGTCTTCATGTTACACAGCAGGAACATCTGACTCACTGCCACTTAAAGAGCATCCCTACAGGGCGATCTGTGATGCATATCCAGGTGTGTTCGGGTGCATTGTTAGTGCGGCGGCGAGGCTGCTGAAAGAGGCTCTCTATTCACACCGAGCCGCCTGATCACTGAGATGAGGCAGGAATTTAATGGTGTTTCCACATGAGCAGATGGCTTGAAAGGCCATGAAATGAAACAGTGAAACTTTTATACTCCTCTATAGCCTACAGCTTTTCCTCTGTAGCTTATGTATGTTATTTGCTACCTACTCACACCCTTGGAAACTTGCGTCTCCTCACCGGTTACAGCAGGATCCAGGCTCGGATGGAAGTTTTCGTTTCCTTTATATTTGACTTTTTTATTTTAGCTCCTTGATTTAATTTTGTATCTGGAGACACAGCTTCTGGCAAACTCACAAAAATTATCAACGCCGTCCTCTAGTTACCGAATTACTCCAAAACTTTGATGTTTTTAGGAGAGGGGGAGCCAGGAGGAGAAAATAAATTTCATTGCAGATTTCTCTTGCAAAGCAGGGACGTGACTGAATACATGAGATTTAAGCTCACATGTGGAGACACATGCCAGCTATCTCTTGTAGCAAAAACAAGTGATTCATACTCTCCAAAATAGTGTAACATTACCTGTTTTAACTTACTGTGAATGTTTTTTAGTCGTCGAAGTCAAATAAAAGTGATGCCTGTGTGTGTGTGTGTGTGTGTGTGTGTGTGTGTGTGTGTGTGTGTGTGTGTGTGTGTGTGTGTGTGTTCTCACTTGCTCCTTATCTATTAATACAACATGTATTTTCAAAAATGGAAAAGTGTTTTGTCATTGCAGTGCTTTTACACACATTTTTTTTAAATTAAAGATGTTTTTCATTTACCAAAAATGCTTCAATATCTCACATGTGGCACATCTCACATCTTTTCCTTCATAAAAGCTTCGTAGTAAATATTAATTGTATGATTTATTGTTTTCTTTCTCCAGAACTTTAGTGTGAAATCATTTACAGTCAGTGAAGTGTCACATCCCTCCTCCCACTCTCTCCTTCCTTTACTTGCTGTTCAGACTACAGGTAAAACATTTCTTTTACGTTTAATCATTCCAAGGCAGCGATGAATCTGGGTCACAAGATGATTGAAGAGATAAGAAACATAAATCGTATCATTTCTGTTTTTATTAGAATTACACAAAACTGTAGACTTGCATTTTCTACAACTCCTTGAAATGAAACTCAGTGTTTGGCATAACTGCTTACAGTCTATGTCAACATGTAAAGACAACACATTCTCACTCTGACCTCATCACATATTGACATCGAGATATGATGTGCAAGGTACCCTGGGGGTTCCGCTGGTTGTTGCTGCTGCTGCTGGAGGATCATCTTGAGCAGAAGATAGACCCTAATGCAGAGCTGTTGAGTACAGGAAGTGGCCAATCAGACTAAACGATGGTCAAATTACTACCCAAACTGTCTATTGTGGACTGCCTGGTTCAACTTTGACCTAACATACATACCATCGCTTTTGTGCACCAGTGGAGAGATGCTGTGCAATGAAAGATTGTGACCATCATTTACGTTTTTTTTCTACAACACAATCATTTAGACACTTTTGTCCAAATTCTATTCACAATTCTTCTCCTCACACATCAGCCTTTGGTGGTGTCTTGCTCAAGGCCACTTTAACACACACACACACACACACACACAGAGGAGGAGTTGGGGAGGAAATCCTACAACAGATACCCACTCTACCACCTCAGCTTTGTGTGCCCAGCATTAACCATTTCACCATATTCCCACATGTCAACAGTGGTGCAGTTATTTTAACTGATAGAAAAGATAGCTACAACCATAAATGTAAGTGTTGTAATGAACAACAGTTTTCCTTTAACATGCACAGATGGCCGCAGGAGATTGTTGTTTGCATGATCCTGTTCAAATAGGTCTAAAATAAGAACCACAATAACAGCTGGAACAGTTGTTATTTTTGCAGCAGAAAGCTAAGATCATCACGTCATGACCTTGTGTTACTATAGCTTCTGCTGCGGTGCAAATGTGCTGCTATACCTTAAATGTTTTTTTCAACCTGGGCCCTATTTTCCGATCTACTTTTGGCTAAATGAGTGATAGGATGTTCAATATGTGACATTTCTCCAGTACGAAGCTAGGGCTGACCTGCCTGCAGCCCGTGAGCACGGGCTATATTAAATAATAGGGCACTCAGACAGCGTCAAACAACGTCAACATACGTCCACTGAAAGTGCATTTTTTTCACACAGATAGGCTCGGATTGTTAGTATAATTATCTGACAACATAACGGAAAGGAGAAATGAACGTCTGTGTTTACCTTTAGCTGGATTCAGACATGTTCCTCTGCCTGTTGCTCTCCAATATTTTAACCTTAAATCAAGAACAAGCTGGAAAAAGTGGTCAAGTTGTGCTTTAAGATCATAACCTGCAGCATCTGTATGAAGAGAGGGTCGCCTCTAAAGCTCAGATTATTGTCTCAGACTCTCAGCATCCCCTCCATGTTGAGTTTCAGATGCTTCCATCAGGGCCGAGGTTTTGCCTCCTTAAATGTAGCATGTAGCGTTGAAGCGTTGTAAATGATGCGTTGCAGATCGTCCTTTGTTCTGTCAGCTGTTGGTGATCTTAACCAGCACTGACCACAAATGTCCATGATTTATCCTTGACAGTGTGTGATACTGGAGTCTGTGTGTTATTTATTGTCCTGTCTGTTTTGTTGTACTCATGACCTCTGTTGGTATCTCAAATTACCCCCCGGGGACATTTGAGATACCTCCACCTTTTAAAAAGTTGGTATTTCAGGAGATCATTGTTTGCATAATCATGTATATATATCATGTGTATACATATTGATCTAAACAACATAACAGCTCAAACATTTATTCTTTTTGCAGCAGAAAGCTCAGGCTTCTGTCCTCTGTTAACACATTGTATGGTTGTGACGTGACGTCATTGTGCTACTTCACGTGTAGTGCAAAACCCCGATGGTGGCACCAAAGGAATGAATGATGAAACGATCAAAAAGTTTTTGCACTCTGCTCATAAAAATGAGCACATCTCAAAAACTTAATAATAAACATAGACCAAATCACTTATGGAGTGTTAAGAAATGTTTTCTTTATGTTTCTACATTTAAGAATCTTTTGGATCAGTGTGGTTTGTTTTTATTTTGTAAAATTTGATGAAAAATGTCAGCACAGTGGTTCAGTGGTTAGCATCGTCGCCTCACAGCAAAAGGGTTCCTGGTTCAAGCACTAGAGGGAGTTTGCATGTTCTCCCCGTGTCAGCATGGGTTTTCTCCAGGTGCTCCAGCTTCCTCCCACAGTCCAAAGACATGCAGGTTAATTGGTGACTCTGAAGCCTAGTTCACATTACACGATTTTCACCACGATTTTGACGTCACAGAGGATCTTGAGAGCCACCTTGGGTCGGAGGTGAGTCGGCAGATAGTCTGCCACGACGAGTCCTCGTGTGTGAACAAGCCTACGAGCAAGTCGCCCCCTTGTCTGTGACTGGGACTGGATATCTGGCATGCTAGGAAACTGGAGAAGTGTGACACGACTGACAAAGAGCATCAGCCAATGAGAGGCGGGATACGTCCCACGTCAGCACGCAGGAGGACGGAAGAAATGTGAGGAGGACAAGCTGCAGGGTTGCCAGGTCCAGTCGCTTCTTTTGGGCTTGTTTCCATAGCCCTGGTTGCTTGTTTCTCTCCCAAGATCTGGCAACACTGACAACCTGGCAAGCAACAACAACAATGGCGGCGTCCACAGGATCACGGGGAGCGCGTTGTGTTTGGACCCAGGATAATAAAGAATATCCATGCTTTTACGATGTGTCGTCTCCAAGTTTGGTGACATCACCGCGTCATCTGGGGCTCTGTCGGTGAGGGCTCAGTGGAGAAATCTTGTGGTGTGCACACACAGGTCGTAACGCAGTTGGCGAGACTCCCGCTGACAGAAACACACGTCGCCAGGTATGAACACTGAAAAGATTCTACAGTCTCTGCGACGCAAAATCAGGGTGAAAATCTTGGATTGTGAACTAGGCTTAAATTGTCCGTAGGTGTGAATGTGAGTGTGAATGGTTGTCTGTCTCTGTGTGTCAGCCCTGGTCATCGTCTGGTGACCTGTCCAGGGTGTACCCTGCCTCTCACCCAATGTCAGCTGGGATAGGCTCCACCCCCCTGCGACCCTCAACAGGATAAGCGGTTAGAAAAAACAAAATGGAATGATTAAATGATGAAAAAGTCTGATTTTTGTATTTCTTTAATGACACAGTTTCAATACTTTTATGAGTTACTGTGGTTTATTGACCTACAAAGTCTTTTAGATTTGGTTGTAAAGATTTTAGGGATTTGAAGTCCAAGAAATGACATCACAATAAGCAAAAATACCAATGTAGGCACTGGCGGACTGTTTCTAGAGACTTCTGCAGAGTTCAAAGGGTTAAAAGAATATAGAAAGTAAAAAGAATTACACACATTCTGGCTGTGTTGCATGTATGTGTCTATCTGTCATGTGTACTTCCTGTCCTCTGGAGAAGGTCTTCTGTCTCTTATGTGTCATGATTCTTCCTCTCCGGGGATCAACAGGCGAGAATGTCACAGGCTTTTATTAAAGTTACTGTAAATGGCATCACAACAAGCTTCCAGAGAAAGACAATAAAACCCATAATAGCCTGTTTCAGTAGAGTGGAACCTGTTAGCATTTTTCTCTGATCAGCAGAGGTTTCCAGTGCTCGGGGGGAGCAGGGATGAAATTAATGACTCACAACTGAGCTATTCAAAGTAATTTCCAAGAATGTGTTATTCTTGTAACAATACTGGAATGAGCTTCTTGGCTGCACCGCTCTCAAAATCGTATTTGTGATCCACTGTTTTCCGCCGTTGCTAAGGACACTATCTCTGCTTGACACATGAATCTGACATCAAACAATGGTCTCATCTTCCCAAATAATCCTCCCAGAGATCTCAGGGCACTGCCTGGATAGTTTATGCAGCGCAGGCGAAGCATATGTCAAAGCGGGGGCCTGTTTTTTCACTCTGTAGCATCATCGTTTCATTCACATTCTGTGACGTGTTTTCTTGCACAAGCTGTGAGTGATTCAACCTGTTCACATACGTGTTGAAAGGAGGCTCTTAAGATGACAGATTTGTGACATTAGGCACGTGCTGCAGATATTAAAAGCATGCTTTCACTTTTTCCCTCATTAGTGCGCGGCCATTGTCTGCGACGGCTGCGTTTCATTTGGAGACAAGGTTGAAATTTATATCAGACAAATAGGACCAATATTTGGAGCACATGAGGGATTTCTTTAAGCGATGCGGTGTTTTCCAACCCACCAACCAACCATCAGAAAAGGGTCTGGAGCAGTTTTTTCCATTCTTTCATGGCAAAGTCTTTCCATTGCATTTCTGGGAAGTCATGGAAAAGCCGACCTGACAGCAGTGACAGTAAAACGCCTATGACACCTGTGACATTTTCCAGTAGTCCTGGTGTCAGCCAGCACATGTGGCCAATTTGTGGAGGCCAGAACCTGCATATGAGCTTCAGGGAACATGGAGGGATATTTTTCATCATGATAACCCTCGAAGAATGTGTAAGGGATCGTTATGCATTCTGAAGACATGGCAGTAAATGTGCGGATTTTATAACCTTATTATTTGGGTGATTTTCAAGACTAACTTGATTCATTTTATTAAGCTTTAAAGATCAAGTGGAATTTTCTTGAGTAACAAATCCATGAGAAATTAAGTAGGTCAATAAATTCATATTCATGTCTTTATTATTATTATTGCTGTTGTTTCTTATACATGTTTCTTATATTGCTTTCCTTTTGTCTCTACCTCTGCATGTCAGACAAATGACAAGGCTTTAGTCAAACTTTAAAGGGATAGTTCGGATTTTTTGAAGTGGGGTTGTATGAGACGTCAGTCGGCACACCCCCACTTTGGAGAAGCAGGCTGGCGTTGAAGCAATGCAATGTACTGCTGTGGATGGAGGTCAGCAGCAAAATTCCTTTTAGCCACCTAAAAAAAAGTCAATATCAGTTTAAGTGTTACAATATATTGGGAGTATATTCACTGCTTTACCTTTCTGTCAGACAGTGATTTCCAATAGGACAATAAAGCCGTTCTTTCGCCCTCTTTAGAGCCAGAATCCATTTAGAAAAACAGTGATTTAACTGACCCTTAGCTAAGTCCCGCCCCTGGACGCAGACTGGCCAATCATAATGTAGCATTGGTCCGGCTCAGACCAGGGGCCGACAACAACACAGCTGTTTCGTTTCAGATTTCCTTCATTTCCAGGCTGGTTTTGTGGATTTGGAGCTAAATGTTGTGCCTGGGGAGGTTGGAAAAAGATTTGTTTCTTCCCTGTTCCAAAACCAAAATCAGACCCTGTAAAGTGTAGGGTTAGCTAGCTAGCTACTGAAGATATAGCCTACTGAATGTATACACATGCTGCTTTTGCTTTTTGATGATAATTGTAATACTGAATGTTGTTCGAATTCCCCCGGAGATCCCTGCCCGTCCAGCGGCGGTAGTCCGGGAGACACACTGTGATGCCACACAGCTGGATCAATATCAGTGAAGTTTCCCTTTATATTCATTGTCTTGTGTGGATATATCCTTCAAACACAGACTGTAGACCCCTCTGTCTGCTTCCCTCTGGAATCACTCTTTATTCTTTCTTTCTTCAGGGAGTGAAGTCACACAATACCACAAACTAAAGCCCTTTTTAAACAGGAATTGTGCAAATTTGCAGGAAAGCCTAATCAGTCTTCTTTCAGCATTGGCAGTATAAAAACAAAATCAGGGAGTGCAGCAAAATGCCGCCTACCTACTTTTGTTTATACAGAATGTGCCTTTTTCGGGGCAATGGGGGGCGTGAGCAAGTAACAAAACGTGTAGCTCAGCGTGTGACGTAAACAGTGACGTGGGAGGGAAGCCGCGGCTGGTCAGTCCTTCGGCGATTCTCTCGTAAGTCGGCCCGTTCTTCACCGTCCCCGTCATCTGACGGTTAATGGCCTCTTCGTTTGCGAGGACAAGGAGGGCGCGCAATTCCTTGTCTCCCCAGTTGCTCATCTTTACAGTGTCTGTCAGGTTTGTGTTTCCCTCTTGCTACTAGCTGCTCGCTAATTCCTGCTATCAGCTGTTTCCTGTTTATCCACTGCCAGTGGCTCGCACATGCGGCGTCATCAACAGCCCCTCCCACAAGTCATCAACAGCCCCTCCCGTTGCGGAAGGGCACCTCGGTCTGTTTAAACTTAAAGGGTTCCGCCAATATGTCTACCCTACGAGGCGGAAAATTGGGCACCTCGGATCAACTCACCAATCCGGCCCTGTGTGTCTAAACGCTCGCAGCTTGCCGGCAAAACGGCCCAACATTCACGGAAAATCTGGTAGTGTAAAAGGGGCTAAAGAAACTGAGTCAGTGACAAAACGAGCTCTCCTCTTTCAGATTCATCTTTGTTAAGATAAATCTAAAGATGTTTCAGATTGTTTCCAGAGTCTGGTTTTCACACTAAACTTTGAGCAAAACAGACTCACGAAGAGGTGATTTAAATGCTTAAAATTCTTAAATAATTTACCCAAATTATCCGACAACTTCACATTTCTGATGAGCCCAGCATCTGAAACGTGTTTCCCAGCTCACATAGATAGCGGAGGTGTGTCGAAGGGGCTCTCTGAAAGTATTTACTAGCAGATTTACAGGTCCTGTAATGAGCACAATTAAAGTTTATGTTCCTAAAAGCAGTGTGGAACATGTTCAAGAGCGACGCAGTCGAGTAAGGAGGTATTTTAATGTAAGCAATTTTGTGTTTTTGAGCTGTGGTTTCCCTCGCTGTAAACGCAGCACCTCCCAATGATTTGTGGGAGAAAGGTGGAAGAAACAGAGAACAGTAAAAATGGTTGAGCTACAGCCACGATATATCACGAGTAAAAAACTGTTAGAAAAGAATGGAAGGATGAGTTTTCTGTGGAAGAAAGGCCCGTTCCTGCCAAGACAGCTGTCTTATAAGTACACTCAGTGCAAATGTTTTAATATGAGCCATTTTGAAAGTTTTCCACATCGCGAATAATTCACTGTCCACGCTAGTCTGACATTTTATCATGTTTGTACCTGGATTTGTGAGTTAGCAGATGTAGCTCATAAATAATCAACGTCTTTTCTCTTCACATCGCAAGTTAGGTCAGTTTGCCTTGGCTGTCCAGCAATAAACTCACATAGCTGCGGTGCAGAATATGCACGACTGTGTCATTATTTGGCAGCCTGGAGTCAAAGAAAAGACTTGTAACTTTGCTCAAATTGATCTATCAATCAGCCTGTCTGCAGAGGGCTCTGCTTGTTGTCCTGGCTGATAAGTGCAGGGGGGAGGAGGAGGAGGAGGAGGAGGGGGACTGAGTCTGGGTCTGGATCCCTCCTCATCTCAGGAATGCGTGCAGGTTCCTCTCCAAAAGTGCTGACGTCAGGAGTGGCCTTGGATTAAAAACAGCCAGTTTAATAAAAATGACGGGCAGATAGGCTGCGTTATATGGCTGATGTTCTTAAAAAGCACATCTCAGGTATGTCCACCTCAGCAAAGTCAATTTTACAGTTTGAAAACAACATTTAAGTTATGATGAGTTAATTCATTCGCAGGCCTGAGCAGGGCTTTTTAGGTCAGTGTGTTTTATAGCAGCTTATGTCGGAGGTGAGCACTGTTATAAAAGACATTTATTGTTGTTACTGTAACTGTTTCATTTTTATTGTATTATTATTTCATTGACTCTTTCACTTTTCTTTTTTTTGTCTGCACTTCACCCCCTGAAAATGCGTCATTTCCTTCTACTTTGATTTTCCGTCTAGTCGTCTTTCCCAGAATTCCTCAAGGCCCCAGGGAACATCCTGGGCTGAGTTAACAGTTTTCATTGAGAACAATTTTCTACTGAAAGGATAAGGCCGGTGATATTCCACGCTGTTATTGTCATTCGATCCCACGAAAATGTGAAACAAAATCGATCATGAATCAATCCTACTAACAAGTGCTGTCTGATACATCTTGTTCCTCTGTGCCACAGAGCTCCAAACACACATCAGTGAACCACACTGTTGCACTGGGTGTCCATCGTTACCACCAACACACACACACACACACACACACACACTGTAGTTTATTTTGTGTCTGTTTGGATCTTTTTCAAAATAAAACTATGCTGTGTTTTTGGCATTTTCGGGATTATTTTGATTTACATCCTCATCAGGAGCCGGTGTGCATGAGCCTGAATGTCACAGTGTAGGAAAACTGGAAACTATTTAGGGAGTTTTCACTGTATTTGTTGACAATAAGAACAATGTATAGGGCCAAATACATGGATGAATTACTGAACGGGCCCGCCTTCACCTGCAAAATGTCACTCAGATTCACATGCACTGACTTGAAAAGACTCACAGTGACCACAAAGAGGCACAAAAAGACAACTAAGAGATGCAAAGGAACTGCAAAGAGACACAATATAACTACAAAGACAGGCAAAACAACCACGCAGAAACAAAAAGACTACAAAATTACACAAAACTACTATCCTGGAAATCCAGAGTTCTCGCGAGAGCACAATTTGAATTTGCTCAGCGAGTCACTCTGGCAATCAGTAATGATGCTCATTACCCATGCCGTTGGAGCCGAGCTGCACCAATCACATCGGTGTATCTGATATAGGCGGGCCAGAGGCGAGCTAAACAGATGACGACAGCGCTGCGACGACGAAGTCCGGAATCAGTCAGTAAACATTGCAAGATGGCTACGGATGAACACCAGTTGTTTGAAACGGCTTTGGCCGCTACAATGAACGAGTTAGACTTGGCTTTTTCTCTAAAAGAGGAACAGAAGACGGCGCTCGAATCTTTCCTTTGCAAGAAGGACGTTTTTGCTGTTTTGCCGACCGGATACGGCAAGAGTCTAATCTACCAGTTAGCTCCGCTGGTAGCTAAGCTCTGGATACGTCACCCCGTGTATTGTTCTGATTGGTCGTAGTGTTATCCAATTGCGTGCAGTGATATTTTCAAATGCATGCTTGGTGCCGCCCCTCGAGTTGGGCCATTTTCATTACTCATGGCCAGACCCTAAATCTTTCTAGATTTGGGTCTGGATTTCCAGGCTACAAAACTACAACAAAGAGACATACAACATCTACAAGGGACAAACATGATGAAAAATGACGCAAAATTACCTCAAAGAAACCCAAATGACTACAAAAGACACAAGACAACACAAGAGAGACACAAATTACTCAAAAAAAAACAAAAACACAAAACAGCCACAAAGACGCAGACAATGACTACAAAAATGGGCAAAACAACCATGAAGAGACATAAAAAGACAGCAAAGAGACACAATATAACTACAAAAGCAGGCAAAACAACGACAGAAAGACACACATGACTACAAAAATGGGCAAAACAACTGCAAAGAGACACAGAAATGACTAAGAAGTGACAACCATGACAAAAGAGGACACAAAACTACCTCACAGAGACACAAAACTACCTCACAGAGACACAAATGACTGCAAAAACACAAAAAAACCCAAAGGAGACACAAAATAACGACAAAGAGACAATCACAACCAAAAAAGGAAGCAAAATTACATTAGTAAGACACAAAATTACTCAAAAAAGACCAAAATGACCACAAAAAACACAAGGGAACCCAAAGAAGACACAAAATAACTATAAGAATGAACAAAACAACCATCAGATTACACAGAATGACCACAAAGATGTGCAAAACAACCACATAGAGACACAAAATGACTGAAAACAAAATGTAGGGGTAAGTGACAAAATATCTTCTTAACTGTGCCTTTTTTCTCAGAGTCTGCATTTCCAATAGGACCTAGGTGTTGCAGTAATAGTGGTGCAGCTGCAGAGTGACACAGTGTGAGTGGGTAGTTTATTGCCATGGTAATACTCTCACGTCCTTGAGTGATCCAAACATAAAATGGAAGGAAAGGGTTGTAGACAAAGTAATAAGTTCACTGATATGACTCAGGCATGAGTAAATGTGTAATCACTCTGCACTCAGTCCTCTGTTCATCTTCTTAAAGCTGCAGCAGTTTATATTTTAATATCGATAATGGACCAATAAACTCTGTGCAACGTGAAAGGTGTTGTTGGTAGTAACAAATCCACAGAGAATTCTTACTTCACTCTGTAGTTCTCCTCGGCTCCGCAGAGAGTTTTAGCCACTTTTAGCTCATTGTTTTGTTTGTTTTGGGACTTTTCCGTTTCGGTTCACTCTCACAGCTCTCACCAGTCTTGTTTCCAGGCAAAGCAGGCAGCAGCTTTTAGAGAAATGTGTCTGATAAATGACCAACGACGGACAAAGATAGCAACTAGTAGGTGAAATTAGTGGAGCATTTAGCTGCTAGAGTCGGATGCTTTTCACAGAATCTGATGAACAAAACAGAGCTAAAAGGGAGCAAAAATTGGACTGAGGCCTACATTTATCAGACAGCCAAAAACCAGACGCCAAATGGATGCTAATTGTGCTTAAGTGCTGGATGCGTAACAAAGCAGCTCTATGCTAACGAGGTTAATATGTCGGTATTGTGTTTGCAAAAAATCTGTTCTTGCAGCTTGAAGTTATGAAAGCGAAAAATGTGCCACTTTTAATGTGGATGTCAGTCAGTGTTGAGGGTAAATGTAGTCCGGCTGAGTTGAAATGAAGTGTGCGAATATATCTGCAATTGCCGGCTGTTGGGCTACTGGTGGCCGTCTGGAAAATTACTGGGGACAGTCCTCAGGATCCTGGAAAAGACAACCAAGACCAACAGGGCCAAGAGGGCAGATGAGCTCTGAGGGAGTATTTCTGTCATCTAAGTTGGGCTTTTATCGTGAAAGGTAAAAAACTGAAGGAGTGAAGAGGTATTGAGCTGCTGTGGACACTATGGAAAACAATAAGTTGTTGGAGTCATGTTTTTATTTCATTACCTGCAGGCTGCACAATTGGTGCTTCTCAGTGTCAAGGATGCTTCCTTGGTACGATGGGTCCTTTCAAGTCGGGTCCTACAGAGGTTAGGCAAGACTCCTTCTTGGCATTTGGTGAACACACATTGGAACAAGCCAGTGAGTGCCCCGGTGTGTATAACTGAAGAGGCCCCACCTTGAATTCCAAAGCAAGAGTTGTGGGTACGTCATGCCCACTGAGGATACACGCATGCATCCTTGAAAATTCTTTGAAGAAGGACTCAGTTCCCAAATTCGAAGGATCCTTGACATTGGAAGAGTCCTTTTGCAGGATTCGATGACATAGCCTCCTTGAAATTCAGCCACTGAAGAATCCTTCCTTGACTTTGAGAAGCACCATATGTTTTGGCTTGGGGTCAGTTGCTCATGCGCAATGCATCCTGGTACATGTAGGCACTGCTGGCACACCTCCATGAGCAAAAGAACTTGGCATTCTTGGTCTGAGGAATTTATTGATTCAATCAACTACGTTTACCATCAACTGTAGGTGCTTCTCAAAGTCAAAGAAGGATCCTTAAGCGGATGAATTTGAAGAAGGCTACGTCATCACATCCTGCCGAAGGACTGTTCCAATGTCGAGGTGGAAGAAAAGTCCGTCTGTCCTGTGTACATGTGATAAAATCCCAAAGAGAACAATGTCATTTTTAATTAAGTCCAGTATAAACATTTACTTTGGGTTCATTTCAAACTTTTTTGTGTTTGCTGAACTCATTTTACAAAATTAAATTTGCTTCTACTCAGGCAGAATGTCAGCAAAGTAGCAGCTCTTTCATTCAGAGCAGCGTGTTGGTAGCCTTTCAATCAGTGCACCGATGATGTCATCTCGGAGAGCCGAGCAGCCAAGCGGCCCCACCCGCTTAACACACGTACACACACTGCTGTTATTTAAGTAAACAGCTTCATACACACTGTACCGACCATAACTCTGAACCACAGAAGCACCTGCTGAGGAGCACTTGCAGGTCCACACAGGTGAGTAAACCAAACAGACATATATCTGGGCCCTGAGGGATGACACTGTACACACAGGAGTGATTCAAGTAAACTCTGGGTTCTGTTTTCTTTTAATCCTTCGCGTCAACTCATGCGAGGAGAGAAGGCGATTGACAGGCCCACCTTTCTGTGCTTTTGCACGACAAATGAATTGAAGTTGTCAGGCCTGCTTCTGTCAGCCAGAACGTTATGAAATACAGTCGTTATGGGCCTATATGTTTTCATTCATGAGGTCAGTTTGGAAAGCAAACAGACGATGTGCAGCGTATTGAAAACTCACAGTTATCCAGGCTTGTGCACGAGAGGAATGAATGAGGAGAGGGTTAATGATGCCTGCCACGGTGAAAAGAGAAATACTTAGTGTACTGAGACTGAATCAACATTTGAACTTCTTCAATCAAGAGAGCAGACAGCCAACGCCTGCCCCCACTGTGCAGACTCCTTACCTTACATAAGTCAGGGCCTGAAGACACATCTGGAAATCAACTCCCCCAACATCAGACCTCAGTGCCCATTGCAAAAAGGCTTCACAAATGGACCACACGTTGTACATCACTTTGGTTTGGACATATTCTTTTTCAATCTCGCAGGCCTCACTTCATATGTCATTGCTTTCTGCATTTGATTTCTTTCTTGGCCGGCTGGTCTGCGTAGCGTCAAATGAACAAAACCTCAGCTACAGACGCAGAGCTGCTGACGACAGACCATTAGCTTTAATATTGTCTCAGGTGTTCCAGCACTTAACATTCAGTATTACACACAGAGTGAGATCAAGACTTCAATTATTAATTCAAATACTTTAGTGGAAGTAAAGACATTTGGGAAATGTGAATTAGTGAATATAATACAGCACTGAATATCCATAGTATTCTGCATTCCTGCCTGTAACATCTGGCGTTAAAGAAAATCATTACATAATATTTATTTTTTTTAAAAACAGACACGTAGCAATAAAACTCAAGCAAATTGAGAGTTTATTCATTTTAAATCTGCAATATTTTTTGCCACTTGGGGGCAGTGTAGCAAGTTATTTAAAGCAGCTGTGCGGAACTTTTTACCATTTATAAAACTGTCCCTAGTTCGTATCACCCCCCCTTGAAGATTCGCATATTTATTTGAACCCAACAGTGACAAAAAAAGCCTTTCTCTATATGGCTATTTAGCGTAGCCTTGGTCGGGACGGACACAGCGGAAGTCATCAAACCAGAATACGGCACCCGGAGGCGGAAGTAAGTCTGCACGCCTGCAGCGGCCCGCAGCCATTAAACTACAGAAGAAGAAGGAGCCGTGTTTACGAGTAGGATTTAAGAAACAGGCTAAATGACATGATGTTGCACACTCTTGTATAGTAGGTGGCGGTATGCACCTGGAAGTTGTTTGCGATCCACCAATAAATTGAGAGAAGAAGAAGAGCCGTGTTTACAGAGAGTGTTCTTCGAGTAAGCGGTACGCAACGGGCATTGCTGAACACATAACAGTTTTACCAGATGTATCTATAAGGACTTGGTTGTACTTTCGATGTCATGGCGGATAAAGAAGGAGCACCATCTAAAAGAAAAAGAACAGAAGAACAGAAGAAGGCTAAACGGGACAGTGATAGGGCTCGAGCCCAAACGCGTGTAAACCTCGGTCGGGCATTCACCAAGTGGAGAGAGCTGAGAGATTTGAAAGGTTTTAAAACTGATCCCGAGTTGGCCCTTTTCCTAATCGACAGGTATGTAATTTTTGTTTTTATTTAGAGAATATACCGCAACTTGTTAGACGTTGTTTCACTTCAATATATGACGACATGGAAGTTATAAGCAAGCTAAATGTAACGTTAGCTGATGTGAACCGCTTTTGTCTAGTAACGTTACAACAAACGCCACAAAATTATCTGTGACTGTGACCATGAACACAAATATACAGCAGGCAGTTGTCCTCAGTTTATAAGCAATTCAGAGCTACACCAGAACATTTATGATTTTCCTCTCGCTCTCCAAAACAAATGCATGCGGTAACTGCCGGTTGCAGTTGAGATTTTACAAATGAAGCCGAAGGCTGCAGTCGGAATTTTACGACACCAGGCTGCGGGTGTCTTACCGCTTCGACCAAAAGGGGCGCTATAATCAACGAAAACAAAAGTTCCGCACAGCTGCTTTAAACCGTAGCATAAATAGCACTTTATAAGATTGCATTCAGATTTTAGCAAAAATTGTTTCTTTACACAGCCAGAAAACTATTAGCAAAATGTTAACATTAATCTGAAGTTGTGTCCATATTCTCCTGATAAATATAAGTCTAATATTTACCGTCTTTTAAAATGTCTGGCTTTTTAGGGATTCAATTTTCACTATGCTCACCAGCTAATTGCTAATTTTGCTTTTGCTCTTAGCAGGTATTTGGTGTGTTTTTCTAAGCTTTTTCCCTGAAAACAGCTGCCTGGCTTGATAGCATTAAGACTTAATCAAATGCTGGGGGCCAAAAGACCCAAGACAGTTAGCCGAAAAATGCTAAGACGCACTGTAAAACTGACCAGGTGACAATTATCTGTCACAATGAGTAACATTTTTCACATCACACAGTCATTCTGCCTTTCGGCAAGTCCCATCCTGAAACGCAGACAAAGGTCTGACAACTATAAAGGTATGGTCACACATGGTGCAACACCTGCTAGTTCAACTCGAGCTGCACTGACTCGTACACACGTCATACGTCACTCTCCGTATGTCATTTCCAAACGCTCCGGCTAAAGGCAGGAAATATTTAATCATCACTCCCCAATATCTCACGTAGACATATCTGCAGGGTGCGATGAGGTCAGAGTCTAGACACCAAACTCTAACTATGTTCTGCTGTTGAAAGAAACATTTAAAACATGAGTTGTCTGACCATCTGGCATCATCACCTCTGCAGGCGAGTGAACCATCGCCTGCAGCGGTGATGATGCTGGCTGTGCTGGTTGTGACTGTGGATGTATTAGCAGAACTGGATACAGCACTGGCGGCAGGGATCCTTTCATTCCTATGAGAGTTGCTCAGTGGCGCATGAAGCCACAGTTCTTCAGCTACCACGTATAAAATTACCTGCATAATAGCCATTACTTCCACATTGTGCGGCCCATAGAGACTTTAAGCACCTGAGCTCAACCGAGTGCAGCCGAGCGTCATACTGGCCAAACTGCTAACTTCCGGTTTAGTGCTCCGCTAACTTCACTGGGGATAAAATGATTTAATCTTGCTCTCTTTTAGACTTTCAAAATGTCATCGGAATGAATGATCAAATCCTGATAGGGAAACAAGTCATTCTGTGGCGATTTTGATTCCAAAATAAATGTATCCACTGATTTACAGACGTTTCTTTCCCAGTGTAATTCAATGGGGAAAAGACTTTTGGGCTGCAGTGCAGTACCACTGTTTGGCCACTACGAAAATTGGTTTCGAAGCCTGGTGCACCACCTGGGGGCCTGGTTGTGACTCAAATGAAAACCTAGCTTGCTAATAAATATCTTTATCTTATTCTATTGTTTATTTTTTACAGGCACAGCACAGTTAACAGCAGCTAATTTGCATCCATTGTCACTCTATTCCGCCAAATATGATTTTAATGGTACATTTTCTATTTCCTTACCTTCCATGCCTATTTCCTGACTCACTGCCAGCGAGGCAGCTTCTCTCACGTTGGCCTGTTTGCATATTTCATACAGTATCAGCTGGTTAAACTCGGCAACAATCAGTGTCTCCTCCACACGTGGTTGAGGCTGCGACTTCACCAGTCACCAGCGAATTTGCTTTGCCACCAGAAGCGAATGTTTTATTAGCCACTTTACTCCTTCGGAATGAAGTTAACGGGAGGCAAAGTTTGCCAATGTTAATTTCACTCAAGGCTGTGCTCCACTGACTCTCATGCAATCATGTCAGTTTTTCAATTTGTATTTTTGTAATAGTTTTTACACAGGGTAATATTGGTTATCAGGTATTAAGAAGTGCAGTGGTGTAAATGTGCCGTTGATGAATGTTGAAGAGAGTGTATTTATGTAATAGTTTGACTAGTGATGGATCGGTATAGGTTGGGCTAGACGAGCTTCTTCCAGCTCCTTTTTGGGCATGAAATGTTACTTTATGTTTCTCATTGTAAGTCTGTTCATGATTTATTGTTTGTCTCTGTTTTCGATGTTCGAAAGAAATAAATCAAATTGAATCAGAATCTTCATTTTCAGGTTGGTTTTGTGGACTTTGAGTGAGTCATGCTTCAACTTTGTGCACATGTATATAGATATAGTTACCCGCAGAGGTTGGAAGGAGATATAAGTTAAAAGTTATACATTACATCACTTAATAAGCGCATGCTTGACAAATAGCTTGACCACTAGTGGCTAACAACAAAGGGGCAGCGCTCAGTGAAGTGCAAATTGTCACACCATTGATATAAAATATTGATCACTGCAGCTTTAAAGCCACTAAGTAGAATTAGAAAATTACACAGAGCTTTTTTGCTCCTTAGTGCTCCTGTCTGACAAAAAAAAAACCTTGTGATCAGCTCATTAGGCTTCTTCACTGCTGCTTCAGTTTGTTTCCAGTGTCTGAGTGGAAATTAGGCCTGGTTAACAGATCAGGCTCCACTTTGTTTTCAGGTCTACTAAAACACTGGGCAGTGGGTGGCCTGACAGATTCATGCACCCACTATTCATGCTACTGTCCGACCTCACAGCACCGTGTGTGTGTGTGTGTGTGTGTGAATCAGAACTTCAAAGGCCTTCGCCAAGGGTGTGTAATTCCATTCAAGGAGACTGAAGCTGTCAGAGCCGCTTTGCAGCAGAAACTAGGTGAAAGAGGCACCTATTCACACGTCAAGTGAAGAGGCAATATTTATGGTGTGTGAGCGCACAGCTAACTGCACTCTCTCCCTCTCTGTGTCTCCCTCCCACCCTTGGCCTCTTTCTTACGCACACAGGCACACACACCCAACACAATACACACAACCTCTCACCCTTAAACACATTCCTGCAGTTCTTACATTAATTCTGCTTGTGTCTTTCTGCTGAACCTGCAGCGTCTGCTGACGTCTAGCCGCACCACATGCCGACCTCTGGGGCCCACAGCAAATTGGCCTGTCTGTGAACTGAGGGCAGCTTGTGTCTGTGAGCTGGGCGCGACTGGCACTGTACAGAGCGATCCAGACTGCTGGAGTCATGGGGTGAATGTAAACATTTGCCTCTGCTCTTAATCCCCTAATTAGGCCAAATTGGGGGTATGAGAATCTGAAAGTCTTGCCTGGCCACAGGAATTTTCATGAGACGCTGTAACACACACGTGAGCAATGTATTGAGGGTGGACAAAATAATTTGAATATGAGGGGTGATTTTTCTTGACAGAGTGAAGTAAACCAGGATTAGTTGTAATCTTGGCTTAAAGAGTGGCTTTTGGATCTGCACGGATCGACAAACCGTGCCTGGGTACAGTGTGCAGTGTTTACACTAATCACCTGAGTCTCTCATGTGAGAGCCTCCTTAAAGTTGCACGAAGCTGTTGCACTGGGCAGAGGTCTTGGATCAGCAGTAGGTGGGTTACACTGCCTCTTCATTCTACACATTCCCACTCCGACCTCGTCACATATTAACGTGCTTAGTCATGGAATTTCCACATCCACATACGACATGCAAGGTACCCTGGGTGCAGTGGTTGTTGGCGTTTTGGGACACCGTGTCAATTTCTGTCTGTGACATAGATTGTCTTCTTTCAAGATACACTTCAGTTTTCACAGGAAATTAAACATTTACAAACAGTCTCTTTCAAAATAAATGCACTATGTCGATACAACACTGCAAATTGACTTTTTTTTTTTACCTTCAACAACAAACGCACGTGGTTGGGTTTAGGAAAAATGAACAGCGTTTCACTTTATAATGTTACAAGACGTGAACACCTCTCTCCCTGGTGAAAGTTGGTGCATATTGGACCCATGCTCACAATGCATTTTCCCAGCCCCTCCTCTCTGTCCTCTCTCTGTTTATCAGACCACAAATGAGACAAGAATTAACAAACCAGCTGCCCACCAGTCGCTTCATCTCGCTCCCTGTCGCCGTGGACTGCTCCCCTGGGCAGACAGTGGGTAGCAGCTTGGAGACAAACCTGGTGGCTTGTGCTGGCTGGATTCAAGTTGCTGCAACCACTGACTGACGGTCTGTCTTTGGAGTTGCTATCCATTCTCCCCCTGGCGAGGTGCTCTGTAGCAGCTGGGAGTGAGGCCCTAGCTAACATTAACTACATTAACGTGAACTTGAAGCCAATGCCGTGAGCCTTTGGTTCTGGTTAGCAGAGGGCTAAACATTTAGGGGCCCAGGCACACCAAACCCACTTCAGAGAACTAGCGGCAATGTGTTGCATCAAACATGTCACAAAGACTACAGCTGATGGTCAACCAACAGCGTACATTCTGCACTTGTGTGAGAGGAAATAACTCTCCACACCAGCAGACAGGGGTAGTCTTTATTGATCATTCAAAAAGGGAAACCAGAAGAGGCTAGTTAGCCAGTTAGCACATTAACAACACAATCCAGTGTTAAAAGAACAGCATATTATTATTTTTGGTGTCACTCCCATTTAACTTTAGCTATTTGTTTACTTTCCTCTCTTCTTGTGTGCTGAACTGAACTGCCAATCAGAGTGATTTCATTCACCGACAGGCTCCGTCACTGATGCCGATTCAACATGCTAAGTCTGCCAAAAAGAAAGCCGATGGGGGCTGACGAGGGGCAAGGAGACAGACACTCACCGCCAGTCCGACACTGACCAACACCCGACTGTTGGCTTGGTATGTCCAGGCCTTTAAACTATCTTACTGATGAGTCTGTCTTTTGTTTTGGGGTTGGGACAGTTGCTACGAGTACTGCAGGATTCTCCGCCATTGAATTAGGCTTTCACCATGGGGATGTGACCATTTGTAGAACAGCCAATAGGAACACTCTCTTTGACCAAAGTCTCCTGTCATGGACTACACTTTCTGAAGCCTGAAAGCAGAGCCAAGAGGAGGTGCAGAAGTCTAATGTTCTCTCTGACAACTAGAACTAAAATATGCTCAAAGGTTATTTTGGGACTTTTGCCCATTGAAGCCTAAATAACACTGCCTACCCCAGCTTTAGTGTCATTATCAAAAACACTGCTGAGTGAAGCAGCACATTTGCAATCATTACCTCTGAGAGTTCTGGACTAAGTTAAAAGAGATTATTACCAGTCATGTTAGTTCTTATTAGTGGGAGTATTTGCACACAGCCCTTCAGTTGCCTGAGGATGCTCAGAGATGCTCCGAGAAGCTGGAACAGATAACAAAAATCACATAGTTCGGTGGAATTGGACAAGTGAAAACAGACAAAGCAACGGGTGCAGGGACAAAAAAGTGTTGACTGAGATGACCCTGAAAACCTTGAAGTGTTTAAAAAGAAGAGGATGAAGGCTTTCATCTGTTGGAAAAATGCAAAGCAGAATCATCTCCACTGCAATTCTTTACCAATGTGAGAACTCACTAACAAAATGACTTGAGTGAGGCATCCCCATGGCTGACTGCTTTAAGATGTATACCATGCTGTGGCCCTCTGTTTCATAGTCCTCTCTGTATTTCCTGTCTGCCTTCACTGTCAAACAGTAAAATGAAGACATGAGCGTCCCCAAAATGCAGAAAAATCTTTTGTCATATGTCATCTGACCACATCTAAAGTGCTTTACCTGCTCTGAAAGGCCACACTTGACACGTTCCTCCTGGCTGCATCCCACTGCCTGCCTGATCTCCATCCAAAAATGTGGCGTCTTTGGTTTGTCTTGACATAATGATTTGTACAAATGAGGATGACGCGCACACTTTGGAAACTCACTACTCTAAAGAATTCAAGGTGTTGCTCTTGGTTGTACACAAAAAAAGTGATGGAAGTATTTGTGTGAAGAAGGAAAAACGCTGAATAAACTGGGTGTGATTATCAGATTGTTTTTTAAGAAAGCTACAAACATTTGCAGATGCAGCCCCCCTATTCGGCCTTGGAAAGGTGGGTTTGGAGGGGTTTTTCACAACATGCAGTTTGCATACTGAGAGCAGTAATCTCAATAAGATTCATTTCTTTCTGGAGTAAATTAACCTAGTTAGTTAACCTTAAGGAAGTCGTTCAGTTTAATTCAAGACAGAGCCAAATCTAGGAATATAAAAACCATGTCTGAGATATTAAACTTGAGTAAATCTAATTTAAAGCCCCTACAAGGAACTTTCATTTTGAGTTGATTTGGCGACCCTGTGGATAAAAGCAGTAGTGTTTTGCCGGAATGAAGCCTACATTTCCCATGAGCTCTAGCGCATATTGTCGTAAAGACGCTTACCTGGCTCGCGCATGTGTTTGTTTTGGGGATGAATGAAACAACAAGACAGGAAAACTTTGCCCCCGCTCCTATCGGGGATCCCAGCTCACCTCTGCCGCGCCCATGGCTTCTTGGACTGAGTATGGAGCAGTGCCTTACCTATTTATTTCTATTTGAACCCTGTCGACACCTGGCTGGTACCTGTTGTCGGCCCGGATGAGGTGTTCCAGCCCCGCGGCCCCTGCTCTCCTCGTCCCCGCTGGCGCAGGGTGAATCTGCGCCACCTGCGGCCTCTGTGTGTGGCTCCCCGGACAGCTAACGCCGTGGACCCGCCGGCTCCTGCCAGGATTGGGCTGGTAAATGCTAGATCGCTAGCGAACAAAACGTTTATCCTGAAGGATTTCCTGACTTCCCGAGGATTGGATTTTCTCTGTGTGACTGAGACGTGGCTGACTGTTGGTGAGTCCAGTGCTTTCACAGAACTTTTACCCGATGATTGCTGCTATTTTAACTCCCCGCGGACGTCGGGTCGAGGAGGAGGAATAGCGACTATTTATAAGAGTCACTATAAATGTAAGCAGCTAGGTAAGATGACGTGTGCCGTCTGAGTGCTGTAAATTGTTTCATCCTGGAAGCGACCTGGGACGGACCCGGAGACAGTTTCCTAAAGGTATGGATATACACTATATAGAAGTAGCTTATCTTCACACCGATGGTCTCATTTGCTGTTGTAGGTCACGCACAGACATCAGCAGAAACGAGAGACTTTTGCATATCCAGTTAAAAGTTACTTGTAGCGGCTTTAGAAGAACGAAATGCCACCAAAGAAGCTTTGCAGCAAGTTCTATGTATTTGTTCATTCAAATGACAAAAGGATAAGGTACAAAAATTCAGGTAACACAGCCCTTTGTAATTCTGAAGTCGTCAAATACCACTGCTTTGTCAGGGATTTCAGCATCTGACACCAACGCCAAAAGCGACCTTTCGCAGCAGTATAACACACCACTGGGCGGCGTCAGTTTTTAACACGGCTGGACAAAATGTTTTGTGGTGTTAGGCTGCCAGTAAAGACACAATATAAGGAGCTGGAATGTCCCTATATGGTGAGTGGGAGAGGCGGTGGATGAGTTCAACAAGCCCTGGACTTTCACCCGGGAGGCTGCTGTTTAAATGTGGAGCTAAACCCTGATGTTTTTTTGGTATCCTAACCAAGTGCTTTTGTTGCACACTGACACACCATTCTGGAAGGTAAACATCAAATGCAGGAGGACACTTAGTACATAATATGTAGACATGAATGGCACTGACCAAGCAGCGATATGTGACAAGGATTGGTAGACAACAGCAGCATGTACAGATCAAAGAAAAGTGATACGAGCATGAAAGAAGAACGTAAAATGGGATTAAGTTTTACTTTTCGTCATTGCCACATCAAGGGAAGTTTGTCCAAAAGCCGGTCACTGTATTCATACCCATCATCGTAATGACGGGTGCTTCATCAGCTGTGAAGGTGACTACAAACAGAGTTACACTATGATGGAGCTGGAGTAGGAAGGGTCCGGTTTGAGGAAGGCCTTTGGACAAGCAACGTCTCACAAAGGTGAGATTATGTGCTTTATCATAAGTGATTCATAGCACCAGGCTTCAAGGATGAAGACTGGTTGCACGCAGCTGCTTCCCTGAGCTTCTTTATGGAAAGCAAACAGAGCCAGTCTCAACCCATGTCTATGAAAACACTAGAGGTCTTTAACTTCAAATCAAAGCTGCAACGGTGGCTCATGTTAGATTGAATGACATACCATTTGTCTGTGTTGTGCTCCAGACTCTTCCTCTTGACGTATAAAAGCATTGTGCAATGTGTTATTACTTAGTTTCACCAATGCACCTGCAAAGACGATTTGACCTCATCGGACCTCTGTTCACTGCCTCAGGTAGCTGCTTTGCTGTTGTGATTAAATTACTTTTGAGCTTTGGAAACAAATGTAAAATATCCTGAAATCGCTCTTGTCTTTATTGTGTTACCTAACCGAATGTGACGGTGCTGTGCAGCATTATCAGTCCTGTCAGTACTACAATGGGCAGATGCCAGGCTGATAAGGAGTGTTCTCTCCAGCGGTCTGGTTTACCTCATATTTCCATCTCTTGCTTCATCCACAGAAGTCTCTGCCTAAATAATGCGCCCTGCTCACTCTCACTCCTGCACATTCAAAAGGAGAAATTGTTTATAAAGTGCTGAAGAAAACGGATTAGATTCCCTTCAACTTAATATGTTTCCATGTGCTTGTCCAAGAGCTGGGTACTGTCATATATCACTACTTTTATGTAAGAGTACGCGCGCTGTCTTTGGTTGCTTAAATTCATTGGTTTTGTTTCACAAGCACATTTTCATTTTACTGTAACGTGACCAAAGTGTGACATTTTGATAAGACTGACTGCTGCACTCTGTCTCTTATCCATATTTGGTGAATCTGTCCCCTTTAACGAGTGATGATTATTAATAAGAGTTGGAATATGATGTAGATCTGCTAGTCTCACCGAATGATCGAGTGTGGAAATAATAACATGCACTAAAGATCAAGTCTTTCTGCCGGGGACAGATTCATGAGTTGTCCTCCTTGTGCCAAAGTGATGTGAAGATCTGTGCAGGCAGGCCTTGAATAAACATTTATATTACCCCACTCAGCAAAACACATCTTCCAGACTCTCCGAAGAATTTAAACTATTTCTCTCGAGTGTGACGAAGCACTATAATTTCCAAGAAAGAGCAAGTGGCCAGGGCTCAGAGACATACCAAAACTTTACCAGCTGGGATTTTGTTTTATGAGAATAATCCCTATATGTGCATGATACGCACAGGAACCCACGAAGAATCCTCTCCAATACAGCTTCCTCCTCCGTCCGAGACAGAATACTCCGTCCTCTGGAAAATTCCACTCAGCGGTCCAAGACCATGTCCTGTGATAAGAAACATGTTATTCTTGATGGCGACAGAGAAAATAACAATTTTGATTTTTTTTTAACAAAGCTGAAAGTCCAAAATGAGTTCTGAAGTTTACAAGGTTCTGCTGGTTTTGTTATAAAAACGTGACTGTCCAGCTGTAACTGACAGATATTTCTCAGCTGGCTCCAAACAGGCGCACATTAAACTGACAGAGCCCATCTGCTCAGGTTTTGTCTCAGTTGTTGCCTCTATAAGTGGTCGGAGAAACACTCCTGAATTAGTCTGAACTTAACACTTTCAAACTGGTAGATTGCATAATAGGAAAATAATATTTTTCAGAGAGGAAGAGTCAGACTTCTGGAGACAGAAGGCAGGACTGCTGTTCCTCAACATCAATTCATTCTTATGTAACAGATAGCAGTGGAAAAGGGAGGACACTCTTGGAGCATCTCTTTCTAACAAGCGACCAAAGAATGTAGACAGTCTAAGATTGAGATGATATGGATCTCTCAAGGTGATATGGACATTGGTGGATAGAAAAATTGTATCAATCCTATCAATGTGTATATTCCAGTGGAGGAGGAAGTACTCAGATTACTCACTAAAAGGTCCAGTGTGCAGGATGTAGGGGTTATATTGGCAGAAATGGTATAAAATATTCATAACTATGTTTTTATTAGTGTATAATCACCTGGAAATATGAATTATTGTGTTTTTGTTCAGGCTGTTAAAAGTAATGCACGCAAATTCATACATATTCCACGCATTTCGAAAGGCTGCAATTATGTGACCACTGCGATGATGGGTGTCAACAACACATATTCATTCCAACCCTATCACATATTGACGTGTGATCATGGAATTTCCACGTTCAGATAGAACATGCAAGGTACCCTTGACACCGTGTCATACAGTGTCTTTCAAAATAAAAGCACTATGTCAGTACAACACTGCAAATTGATGTTTTTTCCTTTAACAACAAAAGCACATGGCTGGGTTTTAGTAAAAAGACAGGGTTTGGCTTTATAATCTTATGGGATCCAAACACGCTCCCCTGGGTGAAGGTCGGTGTTTGTTGGACCCATCCAACCCCCCTCCCTCCCGCCCGCCCGCCCCACTCAGACTGTTGCCGCCTTAACTTTTGTTCCTGTCCCACCACGTTTCTCCCTGACGCCACCGGCAGCGTATCATGCCGACGTTGTAGGATGTCTTTCCATTGTCAGTTTCTGACAGCCGAAGTCACTACCCAAGCGCCATATTTCGACGACATTGGAGTGAGATTGTTTTGGAGTAATCAAGAACGCAGTCTTGAATGGATGCAGGCTAAAGCCTGATTTATGGTCCTGCGTTAAATCAACGACGTTGCTACGTCGTAGGGTACATGGCTATGCAGAAGGCTCGCCACAGCCCCCGGCGTAGCCTGACGTGCACCTCCCCAAAAATGTAACTACACGTCGAGGCGACGCAGACCCAGCGCAGACCGAGAGGGCTGTGATTGGTTTGCTTGGTAGCAACGCATTTCCGGTTCCGTATTTCCAGATTGCGCCATCCCCGCCATCTTTAAACATCTTCTGTTGCGATGTAGATGTTGCAGTATTAAGGCCCATT
>NC_065507.1:5583121-5593480 GCF_006386435.1 Epinephelus moara | reverse complement strand
GGTCCTCCATTTAAAGTGCGACAGAATCATTAAAGTACAAAGCAGGTTCATGCAGAAGCGCCCCGGATTGATCTTCACCTTAACCGTCTCCAGTGATGGCAAGTTCTAGGTAAACGCGAAAGGCGAAGCGCGTGTATCTCTTTCGGCCACTGTATTCAAATATGGCGACGCAAGACGGCAGCCTCCAGCAAACCGCGCCCTGCCTGTGTATACATAGAGAAATCATTCTAAGCCTATGAGAAAGCTTCCATTTGTATGTGAATTGCATTACACTTCAGTAAATATATATTTATGAAAGCAATAGTTGATATTTGCTAATAAACAACCACGTAAATTACACATTGTAACTTTAAGGACGTAATGTCATTTGTGGGGCACTAATTCTTTGAATATCATGCAAACAGTTCTATGAGGATTCATTGTTTTGGTACCTTAGAATTAGCCGGTTGTATCGCCCAAAACAGACAAACCAAACTCTGGCCCTAGATAGGTTCATTTGGGTTTTTGCATTTTGTGTCACCGTAGTTCGCCTACATGCTTGGAACACAGAAGTTTCAGTTGGTTGCAATCTGCAACCTCAGCACTAGATGGCACTAAATCTTACACACTAGATATTTACGTTAACGTAGCAACTCTAGAAAACAACTGATCACATGTAGCTGCAGCTGCTTTCAGAGAAAAAGCTAACCTACTGAACATGCTCAGAATCAACAGCAGACAGACACAGCTGAGTTGTTTTCTCATATGAACTCTGGATATTGTCTGGAGTTGACCTTCCCCTCCTTTAGCACACAACAGGAGATTGTCCGTGTCAGGTGCACTCTCACCTACTGGAAATACTCCATTTCGAGTGAAGGGACCGGGGAAGAGCATGTAGAAGGTCGGACATGATGCAAAAAGTACACTGTGGAAATCGCAGTGTTATGGTGACGTAGCTGATTTGGAACATCTCTTGCCGTTCCTTAGATATGTCTGAAGATTCTAGCGCCGGCCCGATAGAGCATATAAAAAATGGACATAGCTACTGTGATATCACCTGTTGATTTGTGAACTGCTGTTTGAATCCTTGAGTTTGGCATTTCAGCCGTCTCGAAGCCATCTTGACTTTTTGGAGCCAGGAATGATCATATTTGAATGAGAGGGTGGAGCAGTGGAGGAGCAAGGGTGGATCTGACTCAGACTGTGGTGACGTCTTGCAGACAGCCTGTAACTCAAGCAGCCCTGCCCTTAAGTATGCGTAACTTTGGGCCTCGATAAAATGTAAACGGTTTACGGCTGTAAACATGTTTATTTCTGCTGTAAATTTGGGCAGTTTAACTTGGAGGTCAATGTGTATTTACTCTGTTTTGGAGTCAGCCTCAAGTGGCCATTAAAGGAACTGCAGTTTTTGACTCCTCGGCATTGGCTTCATTTTTCATTTTTCGGTCAGTCCTTACCGACAGACGTCCCCGAATCTTATAGTCTCTCTTGTGAGACACTGTCATTGCTGTCTTTGTGTAGATGATCCTTCTTCTTCACTCTCAGAGGTTTGTATTCTTCTGGTTTCACACCAGTCACATGATAGAAATGTCAGCAACACTCCCACTGACCTGTTCTGTTCACACGTGCTCGATCGAACATTACACGGACTTTGTTCTAGGGAGCTGGCAGGATAAAGTTCGATAAATGTCCGATTCAGCTGACTCGGACATTTGTGTTCTCCCATACAGCTCCTGAGGGTAATGTCTAGGTAAGTTCAGGGTTGCAATGCACGTGGGAAAGAGGCATTAAAGGGAAATTTCTGTTTATTTCAACCTGTCTCCTATCGTCCTAAATTTATTTCAAGTGACTAGTGACATAAAAATAATAGTTAGCATGTTAGCCGTTAGCCTAGATACAGCCGGGGCGCATAGTAGCGTCAGCTGTTGCTGCTTGTTCTCGCGAGATTTCAAGCACGGTATGAGATCGCTGCTTGTTCTCGCGATATTCTGGCCGCACTTTGGAAAGCAGAGCTAAATGTTAAACAAACATGGCAGCACACCGGTAAGGTAAGACAACACGTTTACATGTCGTTTTCTATATGTTCTCTGACATTTATCCTAACGATATGAGGCGGTCTTTGTGGAAAAAAAGCTTGTTTAGTGGACTAACTTTGCACTTGAAGGCTGCCCGTTCACTTACGTTTTAACAGGTCTGACGCTACTATGCACCCCGGCTGTATCTAGGCTAATGGCTAACATGCTAACTATTATTTTTATGTCACTAGTCACTTGAAACAAATTTAGGACGATAGGAGACAGGTTGAAATAAACCGAAATTTCCCTTTAAGGACCAGCTAGTGAACATTTAGCAGCTTAAGAGCCAGATATTTCCCTCAGGAGTTGGTGGAGACCAAAAACAGAGCTAAAATAGAGTGAATATTGGACTCATGTTTATCAGGTGGACACAAACACGACTCTAAATAAATGCTAATGTTGTTCTTTGTCTTCTGGATGTGTAAAAAACTCTTTGATAACAAATTTGAACAGTACTTATTGAATATACTCTCCACTGCTGTTTTTCAGTGATTGTTGCAGGTCTATTGTCTTAAACCCACAGATAACCCCCTGGGCAGATCATCATTAGACATTATCCTGATCATTATGAGTAGCAGAGGCTGCAGGAATATCACAATAGTGACAGTAGCTGTAGAAGCAGCAGTTGTATCAGCAGACAGTTACTGGCTGATATCCAGCCCCAATAAAAACGGCTCAGATATATCAGCCTGACCTGAGCACAGACTGTTCTTTGTTGACAGTGGAGTCTAACACCAGCAGAGGAGATGTGTGATCAGACCCAGCCTGTGATAAATCATGACTCAGCAGTGTAGCATGATAAGCAAAAGCTGTTCGAACAAGCCCGGATGACAGAGAGATGAGAGAAACTGTACTTCTGCTCCTCCTATCCGTCTGCATGTCTCTTTCTATTGACTGTCTGATCTAATGTGTGTGTTTACTGCATAGATCCATGGATGTCTACCGCTCTATGTGTCTGAGCGTTCTGTTACTCATCTTATCTCTCTGTCCTGTGCTGACTTTTATTGTCAGTCCGTCCTTCACCTGACTGTCACTGCTGTGTCGCTGTTAGACTCTTTTCTGTTTTGACTTGTCTCTTACTGCCCTCTAGTGGACGAACCGCAGAGTGTGTCAGCTGTCATGACTGAAGGACTCCACTGGAGGTCACCTTACTTTGCAGCCTGAGGGTGTTTTCACATACAGTCCTTTTTAAACAAACGGAACTCAGTGCTCTTAAAGTGCATCAAAAAGTGGACCAACAGAAAAGGGACTCAGTTGTTTTTGTATTCACATTGTCAGGTCATTTTAAACAGGACTCAGTTCTCTTTCTGGTCAACTTCAGCTCTGATGAGTCCTCTTTCTATAATATATATTATCATAGTTTGTTTTTATTTACTTTGACGTGGCCTTGCACTGCAGTTATCAAGCCCCTCACTTTCAGATGAACTTAAAATTAAAGGAACACCTTAGTGTTTCTGTGCTGTAGACTGTTGCCGTTTGATGGATTCTTCTTTTAACATCAGGAGATGTGCAGTATCTTCTGTGGACTGAAGTACTCCTCAACCTGCATCCTTGCAAGCGCTACAGGCCACCGTAGTTTGGCCCAGTGCAACAGCATGCGATCCAGAGGGCTTAATACAACGGCGAAGAGCAAAGCCAACCTGGAACCGAGGTGGTCTGAGTTCGGTTCGCTTCAGAGCGGTCTGAGTTCTCTTGGAGTGTTCACATATGCACAAAAAATGGTGGATCACCGCTTTGAGGGCTGAAAAGAACCAAATATGAAAACACCTTTAGAACACAGTTGGCAGATCTGTATCAAATCAACGGAGACAAACTGTAATTAATACAAAAATATAATAATGAAACAATTAAACTGTCCAGAAACGGCCCTGTCTGGGATGACTAGAAGGACTCGGGGGCTCCTCCCAAAAGGGCCCCTCTAGTGCGACCTGGGCATGAAACATGGAGGTGGATGCCACTGTTACAGTAACAGATTACTTCTGATTCTCAGTGTAAAGTACCAAAATGAAAGAGTCAAATCAAGAGTTTAACCCCTACAGTGTTCATTTTTAACCCTCTATAGTACACATTACAATGCAAGTTGGTGATACTTCTTATTTATTCATTTATTTATTTATTTATTCATTTGTCATAACCTCAAAAATGTATACAATACTCATGGAAGGATGGCAGAGAAGATACCTGCACACCAATATAACAGGGCTGCACAGTCACTAAATATCTTTCAAGAAAGCTGAAAACGTATCTGTTCACTTTAGACTTTAACTCGCTCTGACTTCCTGATACGGGTCTGAAACTCTTTCTTTTTACGCTTAACACTGCTGCAACTCTTTTATTATCATACTTGATTTCTATGATTTATAGTTTTACAACTCTATGATTTTATGAATCAGTTAATCCACGTTTTAAACTGTTTTAAATGTCCTTTTATGTTGAATTGCCTTTCCAGGTGTGATGAATCAGTCAGCTGGTGTCACTCTGCCTCTGCTCCTCAGAGCTGATCTCATCTAATTAGTGGCAGCAGCTGACTGATTCATCACACCTGGTGGGAATCTATCTGTGTCTGTATCTGTTCTGTGAAGTACTCATGTCAGTAGCTCTGATGATAGTCAGGGACTGAAACTGTCTGCTGCTGTTTTTATTTTTTGCCCTTTGAGCACCTTCTTTTTGTGCACAGATGTTCTGATTAAATTGACATTTTGACTTTCTGTGTCTGTCCAGCTCAGCTGTATTGGTGTGCGTGTATCTCCTCTGCCATCCTCACTTGGTTGTCCGTTGTACTGACGCACCCAAGATACACTTTCTGTTGCCCCAAGTAGGCGCAGTTTCACAGCAGCTGTAAGACTATACAATATTTGTGGAAAATATTCAAAAAGGAAAAATGGCAGACAACATTGTACCACTGAAGAACAGCCCATACGAATGAATGTGTTAAGAGTGTGAGCATATTTCAGCAAACTTTACATAAACAGTTTATAAACCCAAACTATCACAACCCTCTTTAAATCAAGACAGTGAGTTATAATTCAGTGTTTGATATTTGTTTTGCATTTACATGTTTTCAGATAGATAGAAAGATAGATAGATTAACGAGACACTTTATTGTCCAACTCAGTGGAAATTTGTCTTTGTCTTCTCACAAAACATCAAAGGTTCATGCAGACACAATACACCATTAAAAACATACAGTTTGACAATATATATATGATACAATCATGCAGATAGGCAGGTAGGAGCAAAGAGTTACATGAATAGTAAAAGAGAGCACATCTTATAAAACAGTAGTGTTCCATGATTCATTCTGTGTTCATGTCCTGTAAGACACAGGGAATAAAGGACTTCTTATATGTGTTTCAACTGCTTCTTGGGACTTCAAATTGATGCCCAGATGGCAGCAGGTCAAACTCTTGAGTGTAATAGATGTGAGGCATCGACAATTACGTGTTTGGTCGTCCTGCGTACAGCGCTGTCAAATGTATTGCTAAGCTGTGTCTGTGACTTGCTGATTACTTGAGGTTCACTTCTAACGGACTGGTGCACAGACGCAGGCTTCAAACCCTGCATGTATGTGAGCCCGTAACAGAGTCATTGAGGCCACATGAGAAATAGAGAAGCCTCTTGGATGAGAGGTGGAACATCTTCGAGAAACTCAAGCAAGTCCAGTTGCCTACGATGTAGACAGAAAAAGACGGTTTCAGATCATTTTTGTGGAGAGAGTTGATGGAGCTGAACCATGTGAGGAAGGCTCCTAAAAAGGGAAAACATGGCCTCCAGACAGTCTCTTTTTTAAGTACTGCAACATAATTGAGGATGTATTGTGTGAGTGTAAACAGACAAATATGGGTATGTCAACTTGAGGCAACACGGCACCATAGAGGGTTAAAGCATGCCCATGTAAATTCACATTCATTCAGTAAAACCTAGGCTGGTGAGCCTCTTTGTGGCACAATATTTTTGGCATTTTGACTCACCATATTTTCCATCCACTGCCTACAACACAGCCTGACATTGTGCTCGTGTAATAAACTGTAAACAGGAGATAAATCACTTTCTGTTCAGAGGAATTTCCCAGGAAGAGGCTGGCAGAGAAAACTGAGCCTTGTTTACAACATCAAATGGAAAAGCTCTGATGGAAGAATCACTGTTGTGTTATATTGACAGCGTAGAGACATAGTGTAAGAGCTGGAGGGTCGAAACTTCACTGGCTTAATGAGACAGCACGGGCACAGTTGGATGGTTTCCAGCCTCGTCTGTGGCAGATGTCCGTTGCAGAGGAGACCTGTACATCCCTCTTATCTGTGAGTCATTAACTGATAAAAACTCCACGCAGCAGTCAGCACACACAACAAAAGTACAGGGAGCCACAATTTCGCTGTTGATAAGGAAGTCAGCTCTCAAAATTCTCTGCAAACACCGAGCCTGACTCAAAGGTGCCATGTTGAATAGGAAACACTGAACAGTGCGGTGGATGGAAAGAGCTGACGCCCCTGCTGCGTCTAGTCCTGTGAAAATCCCCTCCATTTTCCCCATTGTAAAATCTAACTGAAGACCTGCTTCATTAACTGCAAAAAAATAGTCTGATGTGATCTAATCTGTAATATATTTATTTCTCACAACACAATAAAGCTGCACAATTATAAGCCTGTATTAAAATAAATAAAGCAAGTTTATGTTTGACAGCTGAGAAGTTCTTTAAGAAGCTATATGCTGCATCATGAGCTTCCTCTCCCTGTAATATGTTGTAGTTAAGTCTGTCTCTATTTGACAAATGTTCTGACAGCCTGTTTTCATCTCTAACCAGGACAAAACAACTGCTGTTGTTGCTATATCTGGCTGACATGCTGCTAACTTGCTTTACTTCCTCACCCGTTGCCAGGCAGCCAACTCTGCATGGGTATGTATGCAATAGGCCTATCTGTTGCATGGCTAACTTCCTGTCGCGTGGCTCAAGTGTTAGTGCACATGACCATATTGCTAACCTGTAACTGCATGTATATTATACATAATGACTATTGCATTTTATCTGTTTACTGTCTATTGCTGCTCTGCATGTCTGAATGTGATGCTAATCTGTGTGTTAGTGCTTCATGTTGCTAACATGCTGTTTGTTGTTGATGTGTTATTGTTACTGATGCTCTGTGGTTGCTTGCTGCTTTGCATGCACCTATCTTGACAATTTCAGTTAACGCTGTCTTTCTCCTGTGAATTTTACCCTTTTATTGGTGTCAAAACATCTCGCAAAAGGACTGCAGTTGAAAATTAGCCAGCTGGCTAACACTGGCACATTTACTGAAGTGTTGATTAATGAGTGCTGTCCTCGTAAATAAAAGAAACGAAATGAAAACATTAAAATTCAGGTTCTGTTTTGTTGGCTTTTACATGTCTGCGGCTCAAGACAAAGGAATACTTCACACCTCTATTAATGTACTTTGTGATGTAATGTACTTTATTTAACGACCACAGGTGAATCAAAGTGCTTAACAAGAGATTAAAAAACAATTAAAACACAACACACAACAGATTCATGAATAAAAAACAACAAATAAAAGGATAATAAAATAAAATAAAATAAAATAGGAGTGTCACCACATTACTGAGTATTGAAAGCCATCCTAAATAAATAAGTTTTAAGTTTAGATTTGAAGAGGCTCATAAATAAATAAGTTTTAAGTTTAGATTTGAAGAGGCTCAGGTCAGAGGCAAGACGTATGTCAGTGGAGAGTTTATTCCAGAGCCTGGCTGCGGCAACAGAAAAAGCTCGGTCACACCAAGGTTTGTATTTGGAGGGCTCTTCCAACAAGAGTTGGTTAGAGGACCTCAGAGCCCTGCCACGCTCACGGACAGTTAGCATCTCAGATAAATAAGATGGGGCGAGGCCATTAAGAGCTTTAAAAACAAACATTAAAAGTTTAAAATCAATTCTAAAATGAACTGGGAGCCAGTGGAGGGAATAAAGGACAGGACTAACGTGCTCTCGTCTGTTAGTGTTAGTTAAAAGGCGGGCAGCTGCATTTTTCACAAGTTGAAGGCAGCTAAGAGCAGACTGGGAGACGCCAATATACAGTACATTGCAGTAGTCGAGTCTAGAACTAATAAAAGCATGAATAGCTTTTTCAAGGTTATGACGGCTTAAAAATGTTTTAACTCAAAGACGTAGTTGGAAAAAGCTTGTCTTAACAACATTGTCAATTTGTCAAATTTCAATTAACTATCAAACGGCTGCGTAGGAGGGACGGTATGAATAAAACTTGTAGAAAAGACTCCTGCACTCTGTCTAACTTGCAAAAATGATGATTTAATGCTGCTGCAATGTTTCGGTGACAAGACCGTCATCAGGAAAATAGTTTTAGAAGCCATCTTAAGTAGGAGTGGCTGTGAGTTTGCAATTAGTCACATGTACAGGTTCATTTTTATGTACCTTCAAGATTTGGATATGTGTATGGAGTCTTTTCTACAAGTTAAATATCTACGACTGCAACAATTATTTTTCTGCAGTGATTAATGAATCTTTGTTGCTGTTGTTGTTGTTGTAATATCCATAACATAAAACAACACACAGCGTGGTGCACACATACATATCTGAGGGTCACAAAGTTATAGCTAAACCTCCCTCTGGCCCCCAAACCAGACTCACCATTGGCATATTATCTAATATACACATATACAATATATATACACACACACCCATACACATCCACACAAGTGATTTAATACATAAAACAGGCAAACGCATGCAAATGTGCATTAAATCGGAGCACAGAGGTCAAAACAAGTGGGCAAAAACAGGTGATAGCATAAAAGTTAAAGCAGATAAACAATAATATCAATAGTTACAATAGTTTAAATAGTAATTAATGGAAATATTGATATAAATATATGGTAAATGATTCTTTATTCTGTAATGTGGTCTCGTCTGGGCCAAATCAGATCCATCCATCCACGTTTATAGGCTCACTCCGCCTCAACAGTTTTATTCCATTCCCATATTTCACTGAGGCCTAGTTGTTCCCATCCCTTTAAGAATTTCAAGGTTTGTAGTCTCCTTCAGATGTTCATCTTTCTATCATCCAGCGTGTTTTAAAATTACTTAAGATATTATAAGTGCTTTGCCACACACTATCACAATGTTACTGATCTCTGATTTGCTGCTACTTAAGTCCCTTAAAATAACTATTTGTAAGTTGATTGTGTTTAATATTGTCGTTTGTCCTCGGCTCCAAACAGAGAGCACTTTACTGGGTACAGGTGTGAGGGAGTTAATCAGCTGTGGGTGTGTTTCTCAGTAACTGACATCAGCCTTGTTTCTTTAGTTTGTGGGATGTGTGACATACGGTGCACAGGCTGTTATCAATTATTGAGAAACACACCCACAGCTGATTAATTCCCTCACACCTGTGCACACTTGAGAAATGGGCAGGGCAGTTTCTATTTAAGCTCAGAGGCCGTTTACACGTACACAGTGATTTTGATAAACGGAGACATCTTCCTTCGTTTGGAAATTGAAGATTTCTCCTCTGAAAACGAGTCTTTCTAAAAACTCCAGCCAGAGTGGAGATTTTGGAAAACTCCGGTTGCACGTTTGCATGTAAACTGAGATAAACGGAGATAAACAGAGTTATAGGCAGCACCTCCCCTGAAATGTAACTACATGTGGCAGCGACGCAGACCTCCTGTCTGTTTCTGTAAGCTGAAACCATTTCCCTCAGTGGAAACAAAGCTTTTATTTACTTTAATTCACAGATAAGAAACAATAAACTGTGAAGACAATAAAGCCTCCACAAAAATAGCATTTTAAGTCTTGTGTGTGATTTATCCTGGCTTCATATGAGCAGAGGAAATCTCTGCTCACTGCTAGGCTAATTTATACAATGTAAAATGCCATAGGCTTGTGCTAATAATGTTAGCATGTTGTATTTGTGGGGAAAGCATGTGTAGTATAAGACCTTATGAACTGTAATGGAGCCGGGAGCCAGATCCAGCCCTTGTGATGTTTTCTACCTTTTTTTAACCCCTAACCTTTTTTTACATTATTACTTCCTGTCAGCCTGAACCTTGGGCCATCACAAGTTTATAACGAGCACCACCAGGGGCCTGTATCACGAAGCGAGATCAACCTTTCCTAGGTTACTGGGTTGACTAACCCTAACAATGGCAATCAGGATAATCGGTATCACGACGCTGGATATCAACTCGGTAACTCAACCCAGGGTTGCTTTATCAAGAGCCGTGAACGCGCACGCAGCGGACCAATCACAATCATGAGAGAAGCGTAGCGTCACTGAGCGTCCTCACAGAGCGCCGTATG
>NC_065507.1:5510339-5582381 GCF_006386435.1 Epinephelus moara | reverse complement strand
TCCGAACAGCTGATTGGGCAGTGGGTGGTGCTTTTTATAGGATCAGATTCAACCCTGAACTTACCCTGCTCCGGAGCAGGATAGCCGTTCAGAGTAAGTTACCATGGTGATCTACCCCGATAAGAACTGAACCGGCTTCGTGAGACCGAAAACCCAGCGTTAACCCTGAAGTTACCTCGCTGAGACATTAATCCTGCTTCGTGATACAGGCCCCAGCTCAGGGCCGTTTGGTCTCGGGGTCCAGAGCCCCTTTTTTGGGATGCAAATATTACGGCACTACGATGGCATAAATGGTCATACAAGTATGAAATTTGGTGAGGAGTATCCTGACACAAAGGGGAAAGTTGCAGAATAAGATTCTGGGGCTTGCTGCCATTTTATTTAAAAAAAAAATCACACACAGTATCCCCCCAAAAAATTAATATTTTTCATCACTTTGTGTTTAATATCACTGCTTCACTTGTACATAGAAAACTTCCCAAGTTGATAAGCTTCAATTTGAGCCTTTCTTTCTTGCAAGGTACACTTTGTTAAATGTTGCTGTTGTTTCTGGTTTTATATGAGCAGAGGAAATCTCCTTTAGCAGCTAGGCTAATTTATACAATGTAAAATGCCATAGGCTTGTGCTAAAAACATTAGCATGCTAACATCTGCATGATGACACATTCACGATGACAGTGTTGCAGCTATAATGTTTACCATGACCGCTATCTAAGTTGAGTATGTTGGCAAGCTAATATTTGCCAGTGATGCCAAACATGTAATTTGTTTTGCATGAATATCACTGCTGGGCTCTGGGCATGTGTCTGTGTGGTTAGTAATTTAAAAACATTACATTTGCTGAGGGGATTTTTGCTGCTAACTGCATGACAATGTTCATTGTTTCACCTGAATCTTTGCGGCTGCACACAGAAGTAGACTTTCATGCCGACAGCCAGGGAAAGACGCCCATTCTCAAACTTGGCAGGTTTTCAGAGTTTGCCTTTGTGAAGCAAACACACAATGCATGCTGGTACATGTAGGCAGAGTGGGACAGGCTCTGTGCAGGAGAACACTTATGTTCTATCAATGGGAACACAACAGTGCTAAAATGGTTATGAAAATCCGAATGCATAAAAATAAATGTGCATCGTGTTGAGAGAAACTAAACGGAATTTAGTAAACTTGCTTGTAGTTTCTGCAGCAGCTACTGTTGGAGTTACATCAGGCTGCGCACAGAGAAAACACTGCATGGTACACATTGTGACACACAAGGAAAGAAAGGAGGAAATGTTCCTTTAAGTCTGCACTGCGTTGACACAAAAGACCAACGGTGACGACAGGTGAAGCACTCAAGAGTGATATCAAATACTTATGTCACCTAAATAAACCATAAATATGAGCAATGATAGATTTAATTTTGCATATGTCGAGGTTCAGGCTTTAAAATTCTTTAATTTGCATGCTTTACCTTTGTATTGAAACCATATTGTTTTATTGTCCAGGGCTCAGCCAGGTGCAAGATAAAATAAAAAATAAAAAAAAACTCCATGCTGGATGCCCATGGTACTTCCTGTACAGTAAAACCCCAACTGACCATATGGAGGCACTATGTTCATAGTCATAAATGGAAACACTGAAGCAGCTCCATGTCTCTCACAGTTGCTGAAGGTTCATATCCCTGGACTCTTTTATCCACACAACAAAAGACTTTTTAAGTGCTCTGCCTCCTGAGTCAAAGACTTGTATAAGCTGGCTTTATTAATGTTTGCTCATTATTATCTACCAGTGAGCGTGGCAGCCACCACAAAACTGACAGAAGAGTTCCTTTTTCTCAGTGTGTTTTCTGCACATTCAACTCAGAATATCTCACCACTTCCTGTCTCTTTCTGTTGCTGCACATATATTTTAAAAATAAGAGTAGGTCTATCAATAAAAACAAAAAGCCCCCAATCTAATTATCTGTCAGGCTGTTTCTGCATTAGAGCCCTCCGAAAATAACGACGTCATTGCTCAAAAACCAAAGTTTTGAGTCCTCTGTGTCGTTTAAGCAGCACATTTTATTAAAGCGTGCAAAAGAGAGCACTCTGGTGATCACTTTAACATTAAAGGCTTTATATATATGCTGCTGGGTACTTTCATCTTTAATAATACATTGTTTATTATTAGTTAATTATATTTTGTTCAAAGCAACTAAAACAGACAAATAAATGTAGCAGAGCAAAAACATTTTGGGTTTACTGCACCTTTATACTTTATTCGACTTAACTCTGATCTGTTGTCCTCGTTCGTGGACACCTTTTTGTGCCACCTAGTGGTAGTAAGAGCACAATACACTAATCCATGAAAAAACAAGATGGCAGCCATCTCTGCCAAGTCAGTCTACAGCCAATCACGACACGAAAGTGGACAAGGTCCAAAACCTGATCACATGTTATGGTTGAAACTTGTTTATTTAGGATTAATAAAAGTTTGTAGTTTGATACGGCAACAAATTTGACCAATTTTAGGAACAGAAACAAGATAAGACGCTGTTAATTTGCACACTCTCACTCTGACCTCGTCTGACGTTTGGTCATGGACTTTCCACGTCCAGATAAGACGTGAAAGGTATCCTGGGTGTGTTGGTTGTTGATGTTCTAGGACACTGTGTCAACTTCAGCCTGTTACATGCATTATCTGTTTTCAAAATATACTTCTGTTTTTACAGGAAATAAACGCACTACATCGGTACAATGCTGCGAGTTGACGTTTATTTTTTCTTCAACAATGAAAACATGTGGTTTGGTTTAGGAAAAAAGAACAAGGTTTGGCTTTAGAAACTTACAGGATGCGAACACCGCTCTCTCGGGTGAAAGTCGTGTTTGTTGGACCCGCCCACCTCACTCAGACTTTTGCCGCCTTAACTTTCGTCATTGTCCTGCCACATATCCCCCTGACGCCAGCAGGCACCATTAAACTATAACAGCAACCAGCCGTGTATCCTGCCGACGTTAAAGGACGCGTTTATTCAATGGTTTCTGATACACAAGTCACTGCCCAAGTGCCAGATTTCGACAACTTCAGAGTGAGACCGAGCTCGTTAATTAGGAAGTACTTTTTTTAGGACGTTGAGACTTTGTTATTGTCTTGTCTGGGACTTAATCATTAGCCATGTTTCCATCAGCCTGTTTAGATGCGCATCTAGAAGTATCGCATTGGAAAATTATGATGGAAACGCCAAAATTCAAATTAAAATCCCCTGATTCGCACAAACTAAAATACGCTTGCTTTGGCCGGGTTTTGGTTGATTCAAAAAAATGTTGATTCGCAAAACGGGGGATGGAAACAGAAAAAATGTTGATTCGCAAAACGGGGGATGGAAACAGTTATGTTCGAATTAAGTCTGACGTAGCGTACCTCTCTCCATGGTGATATCCACACTCCGGGTCGGGAAGGCGGTAATGCATTTACAAGCTGGTTGCCAACTGCCAGAAAACGTAGAAGAAGAAGAATGTGAGACTTGTTTTGTTTCCGGTTCTGCGGAAAACTCGCGCGAGTTCGTAGTTTTCACCAAAGTCCGTACATTTAATGGAAACACACAGGATTCGTATTTCTTTTAATGCACATTTCCCAGTGATTCAAATCACTTTTGGATGGAAACATAGCTCTTGCTGACAATGTTGAGTCTTTCATACTTATCGGGTCCTACTAATCCCACATAGTTAGGAGAAATTAAAATGCATATCAAACAAAAGGTCTCAGGAGGATAAAGTAGCAGTTGCAAAGTGTTCTGTTTCGACTCAGTACTAATTACTAACAACTACTAACAGATGCCAGAATGCATTTTAAAAAGCATCAAAATAGAAGGTTGTTCATTAAAAAAACAATCCACAGGGACGATCCACCAAGAAGCCCCAAGTATCTTCAAATTCTACAAACACCCACACGTCTGTGAAGCTGAATGTGCTCACTATAGAGCATAATGACAGTGTTTCTGCACGAGGTTGATAAGGTGACCGCCATGTGACATTTGCAGGTGTCTAAGTGGGAGTGAGTTGAGCTTGCATCATCACATTTCAAGTGTTTGGATCCCTATTTGAAACATCACACTGATCTACATGCAAATCCAAGCAGGCACAAAGTGTGCCACATTAATGTTTAGCTAGTTTATCTCACCTTCGTTATGAAATCACCCGTGATAAAATGTAACCAGGTTCAGTCTTTATCTCGTCAGCATCACAGCTTGGGGAGCTCATGTAAATGTTCATTGACACTATTCGCACTTCAACGAACTGCCAGTGTCGCAATCGAAAGGTAAAAAAACACAGTGAGGTTCAGCCAGGACACAATTAAAGAGTCAGATGGGAGATTCGTTATGACGCCAGCCGCGTGTTGTGTGGTGCAGCGTGCCTCCAGCTATTCTCCCCTCTCGTTTAAACACAAGGTTGAGTTGACTCATTTGTTTTTACTTTGCTCAAAGTCTTTTATACAAATTTCAGCACATAAATTTGAGTAGAAAATTGCATAATAAGGTCCTTTTATGCAAAAACATCTCACATTTTTAGAAAAAGGTTAATTTCTTGGCAGGAAGTCTCAGAGTCTGTTATCAACCAGGGATGCCAACACTCACCCTGCACACACAAAATGCTTTGGTGCACTCTGAGATGTTCCTGCTTGCTAAAATGCTCGACCTGAATCAAAAACAGAATCTGTCCCTGCAGCGAGAAAACTCCTGCAGCTACAAATCATATTGTGGAAACAATATATCCTTTTCCATTTGTGTGACGAGCGGGGGCTCAGGGAGGAGTGACACGCAGCCTCCCAGTCTCTCCTCCATGCCCCTGATGCTTCCTACCCCTAATCTTGACTACAGATGCAAATAGTCTAAAAAACGTCCCTACCAAACATTTGCATTTAAACAAATAGATAAAGGTCATTTTGAAAAGCTGCCTCCTCTGCCTGCACTGTGAGGTGGCATGTTCCATGTGTCCCTGCCCTCCTCACAACGTAGTTAAAGCTCCCATCGTGGCACGCCACTCAGTATGGTGCTGCACACTGGGATTCAGCTACTGTAGGCAAATACAGCTGAGGGAGAACAGAGAGGCCTCTGTCTGTGTGTGTGTGTGTGTGTGCGTGTATGTGTGTGTGTCAGAGTGCTGAACAGCATCATGGACACAGGTAAGATACACTCATTCATATCCAGGCTGACAGCTGCTCCTGCTGTCAGTACTTTTGTTTTAAATGCTCTAACCAAGATATTTGCAGGGAGAAAATTACTTTTTAAAATCAGCTAAACATCAGCTTTTTATTCTTTTCATGGAGAATGCATTCACAGAAATTTACTACAATCTTTTTTGTTTTTCTGTGTGACAGTGTACCATGTATTGTGACACTTGCTTGCCTTTAAATATTGGATATATTGTTTGCACCTCACTGTGTGCACCTTTGACATTATTTCTGTTATTTGGTTTCACTTGATAGCAACAGTTACAGTCAACTTAAGTTTGGTACTCTTATGGAGTGAGCCATTTTGTCAGGCTTTTACCATTTAAAAGAAAACACAGAGCATGGGGTGTTTTGCATTTGAGACAAATTGATAAAAATAAAAAGATTAAAGCGGTAAACAAACATATTTAAACAAAAGAAGGGTGTTTTAGGGAAATATACATGTCGTCAAATTTAGTGAAGCCTCACTGAAAAGATAATTCGTACTGTTCACAAGTTTTTATATGTTGAATCTTACGGTGAGCTGTTACTCAAATTTTGCACATTGCCATGAGCTAGTTTATATTTAGATTTATATTTGCTATACATTAGATTTTATACTTTCTATATTGTTATTTTAGTCCCAGTAAATGGCGCGCTTTGTATCTGCCCTCCTCTAACTTTGTACTGCAAAGTTTTATTTTTCATTCTATTCTATCTATGATGTGTGCGTATTTAATCAATAGTTTACCTTCGAGAAGCAAGTTGATTTAATAGCAATGATGTACACTTTCAAAAATGATTTACTGATTCACCTAAAAAAAATTAAGGTGACAATTTGTATGCATCTTTTTAAGTAATTCCAACTTTAGCATTATAGAGTAAATCCTATGAGTCTTTTATAATCTGACAAACCAACATAATTTGCTTTGACCTGGAAAAGCTTAATTAAGCTGAACCAACTTAATATTTATCCAGAAGCTGTGATGTTTAGTGGTCAAATTATTTATTTAAGATATTTTAACTTAATTATTTTCATTCCATGCTACTCAAAAAATGTCGTAAAATAAGCTGTCAGCAGAGTAAATGTGACAAACATGAGTTTTTTGTGCTGGAAAACTTTACACCAAGTGTTATCCATTAACCCCATGACTCATATTTAAGACTGAAGGAATGTATCAGCAGGAACACGACGATGTGAGGTGATGCATTTCTCCATACAATTCATATAAATCAGTGTTTGATATTTGAAAGATGCTTTTCATATCAAGCACTTGCAGGTTATTGTATGCTAATAGCTGGGATTCAAATTTTGAAACACAATGTTTAGTTTGTGCAAAGTGCACAAAAAAATACAAATATTTCGACCTGATCCAAAGACCATCTCATATTTTCAAGAATGTCAGTGGTCGAGCAAAGTCGGGGCTTATCTAAAATATCCATTCAAAAAGCCAGGATCTTTTACATAAAGTTTTTTGCATGCAATTTCCGTTTGCATAATAAAGTTTGCATTTTCATTGGGTTTATGCTCGCCAGGAATGCCCCCAAATCACTCCAGCACACATTAGAGATTTGAATGTAACAGCAAATGAGTTGCTCCTAAAATGCATACATGTAGAATTCTTATTAAGCTCTGTGTAATATTTTTTTTTGAGTCATCCAAATCACTCCACTCGTCCCTCACTGTGAGGTTTCAGCAAGTGTTTGTTGTAAATTGCCTCTTTTTGGCAGTCCATTTGCATCGACCAAACCAGAGGCAATTTCCATGACATTTACACACCGATCCCAAAGAGTCGTTCGCCTATATGAATAAAACTGTGACACATTCAAATGAACACACATTTGTGGGGATGGATGAAAATTTGTATGAAGTTGTGCTGCCGGCTGCGGGTCAAACTGTCTCTGGGTTTGTGTCGAGTGTGGATTCTCAAACTGTTTTTTCTGCTCCGTCTAGAATATTCTAAAAGAGTGTACCAAGGCGTTCGAGTCAAGCACACAGTCAAAGACCTGCTGGCGGAGAAGCGATCCCGACAGACAAATGGGCCCAGATACAGCGTAAGCACAATCTCCTCTAAAGCGCTCTGCTTTGTCCCGTCCTGTCTCTCCCCACTTCATTTTTCTCCCAAACCAAACAGCGCAGCCACAGTTGACATTCTGTTGGTGACACAATTAAGAGGTCGCCTTTTAAAAATCTCCTCTCCTTGTTTACATTTTGGCTTGTTTTGTGGACTAACGATCCATGGTTGATCCATTGACCACCTGTACCTCCCTCCCCCACTGTCTCTGCTCCCCTCGAGCGCTCCCAAAGCCAATCTGTAAATAGCTGAGCACGATGAGTGTAGAGAGAGACACAAAGCGCCCAGTCCCATCCTGACCTCACAAAAGAACACTGAACACAATGCTCGCAACGGTGACGGCCATGATCTCCCAAAAACTCCCCCGAGGTGGAGGCGCGGGCGGGGTGGGAAGATTGAGGTGGACAGGTAGCACAGAGACACAGAAAGGCCAGTGAAGGAGGCTGCCTATGCAAAGTTTGATCCACGCACACCTGCCAGCCAACATTGTCCTCGGCAGTTTACAGGCCGCAGACAAGCCTGCTATTGTCTCAGATACACACACCAACACACACTCTCACACGCAGTCAGAGAAATCAGGCTCTGCTTTTAGACATCTGCATGCACAAGCAAGACTGGCTTTTCATTTTCCACAAACCGCCTGTCAAAAGGCTTCACAGAGCAGCGTTTACTGTTTGTTTTCTGCTCAGCATCGGCATGTCCACTCTGCAGATACGCAGGCCGCCAACGACTCACGTAATGAGCCGACAGTGTGAGAGACAGGAGAGAAGAAACCACTAGATAAAAAAGAAAGGTCTAAACATGCAACACTTTCAGCTCTGACTTTTATTACGAGAACACTCCCAGTATGTTAGTTCCATGGCCTGTAAGTTGAACCAGTATTTGTGAGTATGAGCTACACTCTCTCAAAGACCAGAGAAGTCTCAAACTTGTGATGTCACCAAGTATGGAGTCTGAAGCTGCTCCATCAGCATGTTCTCATCCCAACTTGGCCAATACCTGCACTTCACTTTCTCAGGGGACCAATGCTTAAAAATATGAAGTGCTTGGTCCTGTGTCCTTAATTATTACTCAGTAATCATTACTCTTTTCAAAAGTAATGGTATTACTTTACTTTTTACTCCCTGTCAACAGTAACTGTACACTACTTGTTACATTACTTTTCCGTTACACCCCTCAAAACTGGTAGTTGCATATTTCCCCAAAATTCAGATGTGCGCCTCTGTGTTAATGTCAGGGTAATCGCTGGTAAGTGTAGCTCAGGCTAGACAGCTTGCAAATTATCATAGTCTACTGTTTTCTGTTGCCTTTGGCGGTTACTTTCCCAAAGATCTGCCTGAAAGATGGAAAGTCACTCGTGGCGCAACATTTCATCCACCACACATCCAGCAACAAGCTTCATCACTTCTTTGTAGCAGCAGCTGTCCACGATTAAAATCCAGTTTTGGTTGTTTAGCCAGTGCAGGGCTCAGTCTCACCTTTGGTGCAGTGTATTTCCTGGAGCTTCATGTTGCTGTGCTGTTGGTTGTAGTAGGTTTTTTTTGCAGAGGAAAGAGTTCGAGTACGACTACCTCTTGTCATCTTTCCTCCCAACAAAATCAAAGTAAGGGGAATATTTCCAGCCGCTCAGGAAAGGGTTTCCACCTTCAAAACTAGCTTGCTGCTTTGTGACGTCCCTGCGCAGCACGACGACTATGAAAATGACTCCGCTGATGTGACTGTTGTATTTCAAGTCAGCAGTAACATCTTAACTAGGTATAGAGTTTTGGGGTAATTGTAATATTATAACTGAAATCTTATTAGTAATTAGTTACACTACTCATTATTGGAAAAAGTACTATTATCACTGTGACGCATTACTGCTCAACACTGTCTAGGACGGCGTGTCAGTTTACGATTGTTACATACATCGTAATTGTTTCTTCGACCAACAGGGCTCTCATTTTAGTGTAGAGCGTCAGACTGAATTTACCAATGCACCATGTCAGGTCACTCACATGATAACCCTTAATACACATAACGTTATTCATCCCTACAACAGGAAATACTTTTTCCTAACCTGATATGAAGTGTGCGCTGCACATGTGAGCATTTTTGATGATGGCCTCCGTCCAGTCCTTTGGTCTTATCCAAGCAGCAACCTCCAGGGATGACGAGTGAAGCCAATGTGAAGTGCCAAAAACTGCAGTTCGTTGAATGGCCACTTGAGGCAGGCTCCAAAACCGAGTCAATCCCCACAGACCCCCATGCTGAAGCGCTCAACTTTACAGCAGAAATAAACATGTTTACAGCCTGGTACAAAAAATGGTTTTGGTCTCTATAGCTATTTTCCCCTTTCATGACAACTGTACAGGGGGTGAATTTTTTTATGACTCATCCGTTTAAATTTTATTAAGGCTTAAAGTTGTGCATAATTGAGGGCGTGGCCACTTTGAGTGACAGGTGGTGCCATCACCAGTGGCTAACTAGTTGCTGGCTGTCTGCTAGGCGTCATCTCAGCTAATTCGCAAGTCATTGGACCTGACCTCTCAGCCTTGTTTGTGCCTTTTGGATATTTTGTTTCGTGAGGGAGCTGGCACCAAGCGGCAGCATGAGCGGGAGCAGCCAACACCACAGGGCTAGCCAAAGAAGCTTAGCTTATTAGCCTTAGCTAACTTAGCAGCTTCGAGCGAGGTGGGCGTGTTTAAGCAACCAGGCTTCATTTGGCCCGCCGCTTTGCCCATTTTTGATTGGCCGGGAGTTGGGCGGAGTCAGGCACTGCCGAGATGGCGATGGCCAGAGCCAAGTATTTTGAGCTTCAAACCCGCTCCTCAGAAACCAATGGTGACGTCATGGTGACTACGTCCATATTTTTATACAGTCTTTGGTCTTATCACATTTAACCATCTTTGTTTTTGTTGACGGGCAGTGGCGGCTGGTTTTGAGCCATGACTCCTTCTATTCTGGCTCCCAATAACACAACAAGACAAACACAGCCTACAGCCCTGTGGTGTCATGTTTTGCCTCCAGCTAACAAACTGACGTCAGTGTGACATCGGCCCTAAAGGGGTCTAAAAGGTAGGAACTCGTCACTCATAGTAAAAGCTGAATGAGAAAATTGTTTTTTAGGGCCTGTAAACGAACATTGGTGATCCACAGTGACTGAGTGACAAGTTCCTCCATTATCATGAACACACACTGTAATTTATTTGACTCAACCCTTCATACAGTGTCCTGGTGCCTCACTCACTCACTAGCACCCGAAAAGTGTTCATCCACAGCTGATGGTTGAAAGCACCTGGTTGGGTAACTTTTCCCAAAAACTAGCGTCCAGCTGTTTCAGGAAATTATTGAGCCTTTATTTTAAATTAGAAACTACATCTATGTGATGCTTTCTGTAAAGAGTCACATCTTTGCTATGTGGAATTGTGGCTGAGAGCTGCAAGATGAGATTTCAGAAAATATTGATGGACAAGCTAACACTAACGCTGGTTGTGGTCTTTTCGTGGGACTTTAAAATGTCTACATTTGCAAAGTTATGAGTACTAACAGCAACATGAATAAGACACATTGTCCAGACCTGACCTACAACATGTGACAAGTGTCTCTGTCAGGGGTCAGCGAGTGCACAGATGACACAATAACAGCAGCTCAGGAGGCTCCAGCTTCTGCTTTTGTTAATCCTCGAAATGCTGATAACAAACTCTCTGACTGTTGTACTGGTGTTGGTTTGGTTCATTTTACAGTTTTTTGTCTTGTAGGTACAAAATTAAAAATAACAATTGACATTGCATTTGGACTCACCTGACAGCTGACAAATTATTTTACTCGTTACACTTCATTTCCATCTTCAGTCTGACATGTGTCCACTTTAACTGATTTCCGTGAAAGAGGGGGATTCCATTTTCCCTTTCACTAGAGACCAATGTATCTGCTTGAATCTGACGTCATCTTAAATCCACACTGATGCCAACATACTGGGTTTGTCGGTGTTTTAAGAATGGAGCGGAGCACAGTAACAACAAACTGTGATGTCGGGTGATGTCTGTATTGTCTTTTAGCAGTGGCCGTTGTTGTTGTTATTTCTCCTCACTGGTGCCGGTGCACCACCTGATCTTTTTCATTTTAACTGAGAAATCGCTTTTTCATGTTACAGTGACATATCATTCTGTCTGCTCAGTGGAGTGGGTGAACTCAAAGGTCTGAACCCAGGTGACATTTATTCTGTTTGAGTGTAATTTTAATTTCAAACTCTCACTTAAAGGACCAGTGTGTAGGATTCAGGGGGATCTATTGGCAGAAATGGAATACAACATTCAGAATTACTGTGAAATTATGTTTTCGTTAGCGTACAACCATGACCCACTGTGGATATCGACATATCAGTGGGTCCTCTTCCACAGAGTCCACCATGTTGTACCACCATGTTTCTAGAGCAGACAAACCAAACACTGACTGTAGAGAAGGCCTTTTGCGTTCTTCACATGAAGGCCACCGTAGGTGAGGGGAAAGTGTTTTCACAATAAAGCAACATTTTTGAAGAATTTTTGAAGAATCCAGCATTGAGGCAATGTAACCTTTGAAAGTATAAATATTACACTCTTACTTTTAGAAATTAAATTTTAATTGACAAGCTATAAAACACACATTCGGTCAATGCAGTACCCTCACTTGGTTTGCTGCTACGTCATATTTTTGTGTGCATGTACATATATATATATATATATATATATATATATATAACAAGTTCACTTAAGTATTTATGATTTTTTCCTTGTCTTGGTTTTAGACTTAGGTAATCCCTAGACTGTTGCACAAAAGACCTTAGAAACCAAAGCAAGATACCTCGCTCTGACTGATCTGCAACATGACCGAGTTTATGGTGATAAACTATGTTCTGGGGATCAAATGTACTGTGCAGTTTGTGCTTTCTATGATTATATTCCTCCAGAAGTTTAATCTTTTCCTCCTCTGACCATAAGCTTCTTGATTTTCTTTTCGTCTGCCATTTTGTCACTAACTGTAAGACAACTTTGTGAGACGATAACAGGCGACACAAGTGTGAGTCCAAACAAACAAACAATCAATCTCCATGGAAACTTTTACAGTTGTAAAATCTCTTTTAATGCAGTAAGTGAGTTAATGTTTTTCCTTAACTTAGGAAACCTTAGGGGATTCTGTAAGTATTGAAAGTTTATTTCTTCGTAACATGTACACCAAATTAAAAATAAGCCGTACATCACACTTAAAGAAAAAGAGGTCTTTTCCCACAACTTGAAGGATTTAATGAACAAAATCCAGTTTTTCCTTCATTTATCCGTCTGTCCCTTCTTCCCTCCTTCCTTCTTCCCGTCCTTCCCTGTTTTGTAATGAGTAATTACGATGCCTACGGGAAATATATCGGAGAAAAAGTACACATGCTGTTTAGGAAATGTAGCAGAGTAAAAGTGAAAGTTGAAACAAATATGAAAACTCAAGTGAAGTCAAGACTATCTCTGCTGCGTTGTTTCAGCATGTATCATTATCCTCTAACTAAAGGCAGTGTAACTGTTATGTTTTCTATCAATAACACTAATTTAATGATATTTAAAGTTGTAATTATTATAGAGTAATATCAAACTTCAACTCAGATCAGTAAATGTCAGCCATATTCTCATGACACTGGGTTGTATCTGCAGGTATCCGACCTGCAGCTCAGCTCCTCTTCAATGCCAGGTTTACTTGTATGTTTATAAATGACGCATGAAGTCCCAGTGGTGCACAGAGGCACACAGTAACTAAAGCCATCCACGGCCTCATGTTAGCTAATGCCGCCTTTTATCTGCAGGAATAATAGGCCATTGAGAGTGAAGAGCAAACTCTGACCACAGAGTCATACTCCTCATGTTGGGACACGGAGAGCGCCGCAGTGAAAATAGAAAGACCTTACATCATTTCACTTTGTGTGTTTGTCTTTTCCGAGAGCGTTTCTGTTGAGGTGCTGTGTCCAAACATGCTGCTATTACATAAATGATGCGGGACCGTGAGAAATGAACATGACGTGACATTTCATGAGGCCGGGGAGACTTTGTGTGATGTGTCTGTGGGTCAAATGTTTCACCGGTAACCAATAAGAACTCACAACTCAAGATAAGAGTGAACTTTAATGACCCCTGTAGGGAAATGTGGTGCTTTGACAGTAAATAGTGGTCAGATAGAATAAGAAATGAAATATTTTTTTAACATAAAGTCCTAAAAGTTCAAACACTAGAACATGATAATATAAAGTAAGTAAAGGAGCTGCAGTAAAGTGATGAACAAAGACAGAAAAAAGAAACTTAATAAGAGAATATTCTCTCAAACATGTGTGTTCATTTTATCGTTAAAATAGGTGCAACTATTTTTTGAATATCCGCGTGTAACAGACTGTGAGAATATATAAATATGAAGCGTGTTTTGCATGAGAAGGAAGAGCTTTTCTGTGAAATAATGTTAATAAGTCCATCATCAATACCCTCCTCCACACACACACAAATACACACACACACACACACACACACACACACCGGCTGACTGTCTGAGCTTGAGCGAGCTGATTTCCATACGCAGCCTTCAGAGATGCACTGAGCCGTACCTGGGCCACATGAGGAAGTCTTGGCACTGGCAAATCACATTCAAATTCAGCCCTCAAAATTTGCTTGCCTCCCAGCCAACACAGGCTTAATATCAACTCTTTCATGTTAGCAATATGCAAACAAGAGAGCCTGTCAAACCCTGTCTGTGTGTGTCTCGCTCCGCACCAATTTGTATCTGTCTTCAGAACAGAAACAGACAGACAAACAAGTTGTTAATGGTGCTGGTTAATTATTAGAGAATATCAAATTCAATATTATGTATAACATTATATTTATCAAGTGGATCAGGGGTCAGCAACTGTTTCTATCTAAAGAGCCATTTTAACCAAAAATAAAACTCTATCAGGAACCACAAAACAAATTTGAACCTTATAATGAAGCTAACACAACATTGAAGGCAAACAACTCTGTCCACACTATTAGATTCTCTTTTATCCTCCAAGACTACTCCGTTTTTGGATTTTGAATCCACAGCTAGCCAAGCTTTGGAAACTCTTTGGGACTACAATAATAATACATGAATTTTTTTTTGTCAAAGTGTAAATTCATGCTGTGCACCCACACATTGTTCTAATTGAGAGCCTATCCGTTTCCAAAGAAACGAGACAGGGAAACAGGAACCATCATCAGTACTGCACAGTTTGCACAGATTGCTCCTCAAATGCGATGTTGTTGTGATGATGGCATCTGGTACTCTTCTGGGGAAACAACACAATAAACCCTTTGGCCTTTTGGCTCTGCCTGCATGTCTCTTGTGACTGTGAATGTTTCCCAGTGTTGTTTAATTTTATCCTCCGCTCGATATAGTGCGAATAAGATGACACAAATGTCAGGCTGAATATGGGGGAAATGTGTATGACAGCTAAAACATTCCCATTGGATGGAATAGTGCAGCTATAAAACTGAAGTCTTGGGTTTATATCGTCACAATGTAAAGACTGTGAGCTGAGCTGGATCTCGCTGACAGGGCCAGCATGAGAAACAATGCTGCGCATATTCATTGGGCTACACACTGCGGAAGTAAACTCAGAGGCTAGAAAACTTTTATGGCATGTGCGCCAGGTGAGCAACTCTTCCAGTATCTAGGTATTATAAAATCCATGGCTACAACAGTAAAGTGCCCAGTCACCAGAAGAAAATGTACATTTCCACAAACCTTAGACACGTCACATTTGCACATTGTATTTGCATCATAACAGCGTTTCTAAAGTGATGTAGTATATGACCTGACTTTGTCACTGGGAGGTGGGGGAGGTGAAGCATGGCGTGTCACCTGAGTGAAACACCTGCCAAGCTGCAGATCACTGCCTGAGACCAACTAACAAAAGAACTGTTTTTTAGTGAGACATTACTGTGTTTCCTGCAGCTTATTGGCCCCCAGATGTGGGTGTTTTATAATGATCCATCGCTGCTTTTCCAACCAAGTGATTTTAATTCTAAAGCCAACCAGCTCTTAAATTTATTGTGGTGATTGGGTTGCTTACACGGTCTAATATACACGACCTAATATATAATAACATAGGAGTCACAGGGGGCATTTCTCTGTAGAATGAGTACTTCTGCTTTCAATAGCTTTAAGTAAAATACTTCCAAATAAAGTTTGGAGTACAGAACTTGTAATGGAGTATTTTTTTACATGACTGAATTGTTGATTTTACTTAAAAGGATAGTGCACCCAAAAATGAAAATCCAGCCATCATCTACTCACCCATATGCTGATGGAGGCTCAGGTGAAGTTTTAGTCCTCACAACACTTGTGGAGATCCAAGGGGAGAGTGGGTAGCAACACAGCTCCACGTAATGGAGGCTTACGGCGCCCCAGATTCAAACGTCCGAAAACACATAATTGAAACTACAAAATATCTCCATACTACCTCATTGTAGCCTGTAGCTCTAACTGCCTCTCTGTGCACCGTGCTCACGTGTGTGCCCTTGCGTGAGACAGTGAGACATGGGCACCGCGTTCATGTGTGTTCACTAACATTGCTCTGTAATTACTGGATGTGTGAATAAGCACCTATTTGCAAACCAACCTGGTCTCACTCCGAAGTCATCGAAATTCGGCTCACTTCCTGTATGACCTAAAACCTAACCACATACACCTGTTGGCTATGCATGCCCACGTGCGTTTGTTGTTGAAAGAAAAGAATGTCAATCTGCGTGTTGTACTGACATACTGCTTTTATTTTGAAAGGGACTGTATGCAAACTGTACATTTCCAATGAAAAGCAAAGTGTACTTTGAAAACAGACAATGCATGTAACAGGCAGAAGTTGACACGGCGTCCCAGAACAACAACCAATGCACCCAGGGTACCTTGCACATTATATCTTGACGTGAAAACACTGTAAGGCCTAGACACTGGCAATGAAGGACCCCTCAAACCTCAACGAACCTCAAAGAAAACAGCTGACGGCCAACCAGCAAGTATGTTCTGAAATAACTCTCCACACTAGCAAACAGTGGCCGTCTGTAATCATCATTCAGAAAGAGAAACTTGAAGACTGTCATGATGCTATTTAGCCAGTTAGCACATAAACAGCACAATCCGATGTTGAAAGAACAGAGCATATTATCTGTGCACCTGTGAACAATGACACAAACCATCAGGAAATGTTTCTGCTAAACAGCTCAGTGGCTAAAGAAAAATAATCTTACCTTATGGAACAAGTTTGTTTTGGTCTCACTCCCTCTGGACTTTAGCTTTTTGTTTACTTTCCTCACTTTCGTTTCTCTGCTTGCGCGCTGAGCTGAACTGCCAATCACAGTGATTTCATTCACTGACAGGCTCCGCTGTGGCCAACAGTGATTCAGCATGCTGAATCCGTCCAAAAAAAGCAGACGAGGGCCGACAAGTAAGCAGGCAAGAACTGACAAGGGCAACAGATGCTCACATTAACCAATGGCTGACTGTCAGCTTGGTGTGTCAGGGCCTTTACGTGCCCCCCCCAAAAAAAGGTTTAAGTGTTAGATCTGATCACATCTTCCACCCGTGAGCCAGTGTGGGTCCTGTTCCAAAGGTTAGTTATAGTTAGTGATAGTTTGCTTGCTCGTAACCAGTATCCAGAAACCAAAACAATAAATTAGGCAAAATTAGAGAAAGGTCTGAGAACAGAAATTTGTGCAGCAAACACTTCATATTCCTATCGTGGTGATTGCCTCAAATAATGTGTGTGATGAGGCTTCCACTGGTTGTCTTTTATCTACTTTAAGTACATGGCTCAGTGCCAGATCAGTCAGTTTCTTACTTTCACCACATTTTTATTGACTTCCTGTCAGGACTTCCCCTCAGACGACTTCTGTATGTTTTCATAATATCCATCTGTCGAGTCATTACCAGACTGTATGTTTGTTTGACTTTTTTTTCTTACCTTTATGTCTGTGCTTTGCATCTTTAACCTTTTACGTTTTAGTAAGTTTTATTTTAGCAGTTTGATGTATGAAAATCGATGTTACCATTCTGCAGCCTGACCTGATCACTGCTGTACGTACAGGAAGTGTACACTCTAACTATGCAAACACTGTAGGATTCATTTACATTTATGAGGAAGGCACTCCCTTCTTCCTGTCACTCTGCAGGATATTTATCTTCACATGTAATTAAGATGTCATCCAGTTCTCACGCCTTATTTCAAGTCTTTTTTCTCTGTCACAGGGGGGATCGACCACTCCGCCCTCATTCGTCCAGATGCCAGGTGAGACGCTGCAAACAAATGTAACATCAAATATCCCTCACTCTTTACTGCCTGCAAGCCAAAGCTGTCAACACAGGCTCAATTGGCTCTCTCATTATCAGCACTTAGAGGATCCTGATTTGTGTTTTGTCAGCAAATTTCAAGAATCAGGGGCTTGTAAACTTCACAGAGCCTCAGTGCTGTGATGAAGATTTCATTCATCCCAGTCTAAAAGCTTTGTATTTCCCTCCGCAGGGTCTCACATGCTGCCCAGCTACTACGGCATGAGGCGTCCTTTCATCTCAGACTCAGACTTCTGCCCGTCCACCAAGCAGTTCTCCCCTGACGTCTATTCGCCCACACTGAGTGGTAAACCTCTGGGCTGCGAGCCCTCCACCATGACCGGCTACTCCCCTTTCATTGACAGCTACTACCCAGAGACCTTCGGTGACTACCGTAGCGCCGCCGCCTTCTCCAGCTCAGGAGGATCCTTCCTGCCATCGTCTGCCCTCTCATCCCTGCTGCCCCCCTTTGGTGGAGAGTCCTCGCATTTATTCCTGGTAGGATGGGCTCCTGTGTGTGGATGTCTGTGACAGAGTAAAGGTGCATAATCATCTAAAGTAAATCTGAAATCAGGGAGAAAGGTGTTTTAATGATCATTTGGATGCCTGAGGAATGTTTTAAGATAGACTTAAAAAATACTGAAACTATCTTTTAAACCTAGTGCATGCTGGGAAATGCTCAAAAGGTTTTAAACCAGCTTGTGAAGAAAAACAAAAAGGCTCCATACTCCAGTGTGCAGGGGCGTCGTGGTGGGTGAAAAAGTGGGACTGATTACCCAGGGCCCCAGTGGGAGGGGGGCCCTAGAAAAGGCTGGAATAACTAAATTAAAATTGGCTGAATAATCGGTTGAAAGGCTGAGCTTTATTGAAGAAAAGCCGCGGACAAAATCCTGCTAATTCAGTGATAAATACATTTCATTTCTTTTAGAGTCTTCACAAAAAAGTTTCCTGTTATTTTGTTTTATAAAAGCTTTTATTGTTATGCAGCAAAATTAGGAGATCCTGTTTTTTCAAGCTGACAGTGAACATGACACAGTAAAATAAAGCAGATATCTAAAGTAAAAACAGGACTCAGGAGAGAAACTAAACTCCAAACCTCAGAGATTCAGTTAGAAGCTACAAAAGTACTGAGAGACTTTTCTCTCTCTTGCAGACAGACACAAAAGAAGTCTTGCCAAACACACGGCGCATTTCAGAAGGGAGGCCAACCTGCTGTTGGCAGGACGTCACTGCCCAGCTTTTGGACCTACTCTTGAGCAGGTCCATCACTGGCTTGCCTTGCGTGTCTAAACATATAATGAGAAAAACAAATCGGCACGGCATGGCAGGACTTGGCACGGCCAAAAGCAGTTCTGGGAAAAAGGTATTAATGCAGAGCTGAGGGAGTGACTGCTTAAAGCCACAGTGTGCATATATTGCATTCAAATGGATAGCGCACTCTAGCGCCTCACTGTTTCAAACGTGTATTGCAACAACGGTAGCTGCTGTGTACCAAAAAGCTATGATAACACTGATGAAACCAAACCATGTCATCCGATACTTGATGGAGTATTCATTCAGGCTCCTACACAGACACACACGACGCGAGTTGACACCACATCTTCTCACCATGATGGCTGTGTTTACAACGTAGGACTGTTGGGGAGGGTGTAAGTTGAAACAAACCAATCACATCTTGTCTTTTGATAATTGACAAGTGGCTCAACCTCACACACCTCATCCCTCTCCTCGCAACACTGCGTAGCTGACAGCGAGTAACAGCTGTTAGCGGCTGTTAGCTGACAGCGGCACTGGCCGCTAACAGCCAGAGATGGGCAAAAATACATCAAAATGTATTTTGATACAAAATACCCCTCAAATAAATGTACCAAAATAAAATACAAAATACTGGTGTGAGAAAATGTATCAAAATAAAAAACATGTATTTTGTATTTTCAAATACAGAAAATACTTTTTCTTTTTAGCTGCGACCCGCAGCTCTATAGGTCACTCTGTCGGTCAGTCCACAAAGCTTTTCATGAATAACTCAAAAAGTCCTTGACCAAAAATGCTCAAAATTTGCATACTGCAGCTAGAGACCACGAGTAACTATACCAGAAAGAATGCCCACGATTCGTCCATAGGTGGCGCTATACTAACCGATTCAAATCTTTTTGTGAATAACTCAAAAAGTCCTTGACCAAAAATGCTCAAAATTTACATGCTGCAATTAGAGACCACACGTAACTATGCCAGAAATAACAACCATGATTCAGCCATTAATGGCGTGATAGTAGCAAATTTGGTCACAGCTATTGTAAATCTGCACTTGTTTTCTCACAATCTGGTATAGCAGAGTATTCAGGTTTGGGCTAGTGTGGGTCCATCCACGTGAGCAGCATGCCTGGCAAGTCTAGTCTAGCTGTGCTGTGAACTGTCCACCGACGGTCTAGCTAAACAGCAGCAAGTTGCTGTAGCTACTGTAGCTAGTTCACTTGTTTGCTGTCTGACTTGGAGCCTTTGGAGCCCTGTGTTCAACTTTTTTCAAATGAAAAAGAGAAGAAAAAAAAAAGCTAGGGACATGTAGGCTACTCTAAAATATTATTTACTGATTCAGATTTAGATTCAGACAACTTTATTGATCCCACATGAGGCAATTTATTTGTAGCATACTCATCCCAAGCATCAACCACAACAACATACAATTTCCTATGTTATGCACAGTCCAGTAAAACAGACCACTAGGTCATTGAAGGGCACATTGAATGGCCCAAGTTTAAAAAAAACATATAGATAAAAATATTTTTAAAAAACAATTATAAGAATGTGTGGTCTATTATTTTTGTTTTTTGATTCGTGGAGAAAGTATTTTGAGTATTTTAAATACTAATAATGCTTTTTATCAGCCTTATCAAATACAAATTGCAAAATACTCAAATGTAATTGAAATACGTATTTTAAATACAAGTAATAGAAATACTGCCCATCCCTGCTAATAGCGGTTAGCGGCTAACAGCTAACAGCGGCGCTGGCCTGTGATTGCATTACCTTTCTCCTTCAGCAGCTCTCTCCACCTGGGAAAGGCTACCCCGATGTTGACCCTCATTTTTTGAATTTGCCGGTCACGTTGCCTTTTTGATTCCCTTTTGCGCTTTCTTGGCGACGAGGATTCCGTCTCCCGTGATGCTGCATATGCATGATCCTGCAGTATGCTCAAAGAGTGGGACTTTGTTATGCTGCAGCAGTGCCGGAGTAATAGCGAAGCGCCTCTTGCTCCTCTCCTTCTGCTTCTCAGTCACGCAGCGCTGGCCTGGCTCTCAATGAAAATGCCAAAGGCGGGGCTGTATGTCCTCTGCCGGCGGATGTATTCTCAAGATGGCGAAACGTTATGGAACCCCCAGATGACTTACCCGCACAATGTACAAACAAATCTGAAATTCTCCTTTTACGAGAATAAGTCAGATTATTGGTGGAGGTAATAATACACCAATGATGATATATTTATGAATGCAGACATAAATGTTTGCCAGTATACAACTAAAAATGTTACACAATGTCCCTTTAAGCTGCTGGAGCACCAGCGTACCCTGTCATGTCTTTCCCCAAAAGGAAAATGAGAGTTGCTAAAAACAAACAAAGAAAGGAAAGTGAAAAAAAGTGAACTGACTTTGTAAAAAAAAAAAAAAAAAGGTGGATGAGAGAATCATAGACTGATAGAGGGAGAGCGGGGCCCACAGACAATGCATATGCAGAAGGCCCAGAACCTGGTGCTGCGCCCCTGCCAGTGTGTTTGCAGAATACCTCCGTTTGCTATTATTATTTTAACAGATAGAAACAGCTGTTTGTGATGTATTACTTTTAACACTGTGTAGATACAGACAGAGAGGTGTGACATGCAACAAAGTTCCCTGGTCAGAGTCAAACACAGACAACTGTACTACTGTCGGCCGTAATTGTACACCACACATCAGTGGTAACAGTCAGGTGTTGGTGGCAGATATTAGTTGAAACTCGTCATTAGCAACCTCTAACAAGATGGAAAAACTTGGACGGCTGATAATTTTGACTTATTTGGCTTTTTACAGGTTCAATATATTAATTTAACGATGATGCAGTATCATCAATACAAAGTGAAACCATCGATACGTGTCATCATCTTTAAGATTCACCTTTATTTTGAAGTTCCCATGGCATGTCTGTGTCACCACTTCTGTCCAAGAACAACTCCTTTCTAAACATTCAAACAGCACTGTGGCCTAACGCCTGGCAGATCATGTTAAGCAGCCGAGCAAAAGACGAAATTGAAATCAAAATTGTGCGATGTCAGACTTTGTATCATCAGTAAATGTCATAGTGTTGGTTAAAGAGTTTGTATAATATCGTATTGCAATGTCACTTGTAATTTACACCCCTGTCTGTGAGGAGGAGCACTCAGGCTGTGAAAACAGTTTAGTGTCCTCTGTGTGCCTGGAGGGAGCTAAAAAAGAAATCTGATGCTGGGTTACCCAATCAGATTAAGACTGAGACTTAAAGGTCCAGTGTGTCGGAACATTTTCTCATTTACTTCCTCAAGAAAATCTCAGATTTGCAAGTACTTGGAACAAAAAGTGGATCATTCATAAGTGGATATTACATGTTCTCTGCAGCTGCTCAAACAACACAGTGCACATCGAGGTATACTCCACATATGCTAGTCTTTGAAAACTGAATAATTCAAGCCAAATGCATTTTTCACATATTGGTGTTTTGTATTTTTTCCCCAAATTAGAAACTTATATTTTTGTTGCCACCATAGAAATGTAAAAGCACAGGAGCAGTGGCCTACAAGGATTAAATGCTGTGTATGAAAGCGTTGTCAGGGTGCTTTGATTATGATCCAATCCAGAGATTGTAATTATTTTAGTTACAGTCACTCATAGTGCAGGACAAAATTCAACACTACTTATATGTTGTGTTTTTGCTACCTTAGAATGAGCTGTAAATACATAGAGAGTGAGGACTCGTTTATATAGATCAGTATGTTGCACCACCATGTTTCCAACCTAACCAAGTGCTTTTATTGCCTAAACTTAAGGTTATTAACCTAAAAACAGTTTTTACCGATGTAGTAAGATAGTTTTGAAAAGACGCAATGCATGTAAAAAGCCTCTATTGAGACACTGTTCGAGATCATCCAAAACAAATGCAGGAGGCAACCTAGCGCATCATATTTTGACATTTTGGTCCTCTAACAAAGCGGCAGTAGTCTGATGAGCTGGGATGAGAATATGTCAAATAATCCACTGAATTTCAAATGGAGGGAGAATTTTTCTCAACCTACAAAGGACAATTTAATCCTTCAGTCAATCTAAAACAATCAAAACCAATTCAGCTCCTGGAGAACACCTCTTGAACTATCAGAAAATAAAGGAAAGCAGATGTTGAACACGCCAGGAGAAGTCACACTGGTTGCATTGCTTGACACTACTAAATCCCAAATTCTCAAACATAGTCAAACATGTCTTTTATTTCCTTTCTCTAGACATTACAGGAAACAGGAAATCAATGAAAGTAGCACACAGGCTGAGGAAGAATATAAATGACATCATGCCATAACAAAGCACTCCTGTTCTGATATGAGCCAACAGTCTGACGGTATCTGATGGTGGACGCTTCCTTTAGTCGGCAGAGGAAATGACTGAATAATTTGTCCTCTCCTGTCTTGTCTTCCTGCCTCAGAGAGACTCGTGGGAGCAGTCGGTCCCAGAGCCAGTATCCCAGGTGGATCCTCTGTGTCCAGACAGCCTGGCTTCAGTCAGCGTCCCACCCTCCATGCCCAGCCCTGAGCCTCCAGGGAGCCCCTCCCAGTACCGCACCCCCAGCCGAGGCTCCTCCATGGGCCCCAGCTCCAGCAGCCAGCCCTACACCCTGCACCCCCTGGAGGACGCCCACTACCACCCGTTAACCACCAGCAGCTCCTACCCGGTCTCCTCCACCTCCTTCCCCTGCCCACCATACATGAGCACTCCCATCAGCGACCTGGTGTGCAAGATGGTGACAGAGGAGGCCGATGAGAGTCACGTCGGCCTCCCTGCCAACGGCGAGGCCCCATCGTCCTGGGCCAAAGAGGACGGAGTGAGCTCCTGGTCGCCCTACGAGATCAGGAGGGCCTACTGACTGGATGATGGGTCAGAGGGTCACAGTTTAGAAGAAGGAGGTTTCACAGACAATTAAACGATGAACTCAACAAGCACTTGGCAGTCCAGAGAAAAATCAGTCAGCTGTGGAGTGTTTTGGTGACAGGACGATATCCATTTATTTACAGAGAGAGCATTCACGTTGGTAGATGTGTTGGTAGGAGCCGGTTGAAGGCGTTGAAGAGCCTACTATTTCGTAAACAAGAAAAGGTGTGACTTTTTTTAAATTTGTTTGAAACAGAACGGACTAACAAAACACACCATGTGCCTTAAAACTGAAAAACAAACCAACAAAAATCTAGTTTAGTTGATTAAAGAAGGTCGACTTTCATGTTATTAAAAACTGTTTGAGCATCTTACAAAGAACCATAAACTTCCAGCTTACTCCATTGCCAGTGGGTGCAGGCTAAGAGTGTCTAGTTGGAGTTAAAGTCTGATTTAAATTATATACTGTACATATGTTCACATATCTGTGTTTAGCTGAAAATAAACATGCAAGTAGGATTTCAAAATGGCTGATCTTGAGTGTATTTATTGCCACAATAACCAGGAATTCAGCAGCATGGGACCTGCAGTAGCCGTGACACCTTAACACCACGTGCTGTGCTGCAGCATTTATGAGAGCTAGTTTGCATATGAGCCGAGAAGGTAAAGGGATAGTTTAGGTTTTTTGAAGAGGGGTTGTTTGGGGTACTTATCCATAGACAGTATGCTAAATACAGTTGATGTCAGTCGGCACGCCCCCAGTTTGGAGAAGCAGGCTGGAGTCTGACATGGAAGCTAAGCAATGTGCTGCTGTGAAAGGGTCAGCAACACCTTAATAAGTTTGCCACCCTAAAAAAATCAGTAACAGTTTAAATGTGGCTATATTTAGATTAATTTCACCGCTTTACTTTACTGTAGACAGTGATTTCAAATGAGCAAATGAAGCTGTTACATCGCTCTCTTCAAAGCCAGACTCCATTGAGAAAAACAGTGATTTAACACTGCTGAACACAGGAGCTGCTGGTCTACTGCTGCCTCTAAAAGCTAGTTTGTTTGTGTCATTGTGTGACTGCGGCATTTAAAAGGTTTAGCTCAGATTCACCAAAGTCACACAATAACACAAAATAACTAACTGATTGAAGCAGCAGTAGACCAGCAGCTCCTGTGTTCAGCAGTTAAATCACTGTTTTTCTCAATGGAGTCTGGCTTTGACCAGAGCATAGATGGGAACTGAAGCCGTTAACAGCTTTCTTGTCGAAACAGGCTGTCTGACAGAAAGGGAAAGCTGTGAAAATACTCTAAATATACAGTACACTTAAAATGATATTGGTTTTCTTAGGTGGCTAAAACATGTTTAATCACTGACCCCTCCACAGCAGTACATAGCTTAGCTTCCATGTCAGACTCCAGCCTGCCCCACCAAACTGGGGGTGTGCCGACTGACATCTACTGTATGTAACACACTGACTATGGATAAATACTTCATACAACCTCACTTCAAAAGTCTCAAACCATCCGTTTAAGCTACATGGCTAAAAGTAAAGGATAAATGGCTCTAAGGTTGAGCTGGCAGTGATGAAGAGGTAGAAGCATGGAGGCAAACTCACTGAAAAAGTGACCAAGAGTAAATATATTGACTGCTCCATTATCACTATGTCTTGCATGAAAAAACATTGCAGTATCCATTTTATAGAAGACACAGTGTTCATGAACATCTTCAAGATATAAGAAAATCTAAAAATTCTGCTTTCTGGAAACCAAAGAACAGCGAAAGCTCTGTGTAGCATTCAAAACCACCATATAAACAATACTGTGCTGTGTAAACTATGGCTGTAAATAGATTTAAGTGCATTTCCTGATGTTGAATAATAATATTTGTTGACATCTACGCCAGAGTAAAGCTTCCATGACATATCTTTAAAGTTAAAAAGAAATGACAAAAGACAGAACAAAAAGTGAGACATAAAGGCTCCTTTAATGTTTCGTCTCATCAAATGCTACAAACACACATTTTCACACATTTCAGGGTCCATATGTGTGGTTACAGCGACTTGTGTCAGAAATCGTTTAAGAGGTTAATGCACATATACTCACGCACTAATACAATAACATTAAAATCAATATTTGTGAAGCATCAAGTGGAAAAATTCAAATGTGACACGCTGTTGGTATAAAGTTTTTATGAAATACAAATGATTCAATAATTACTATGTAAAAACACCCAACAGTGTCTTATAACAAATGTCTGAACTGTTTATACATTCACAGATATGTTAACACTGTTTAGAAAATCATTTAAAACTGGTGACGACATGATTATTTATTTATGATAAAATGTTAGAAAACTTACATGTTGTCAGCTGTCTGTCTACACACCAAAGCTTTATGAAGGAGATATAGTTTTCGACAAAGACAATACTACTACCTACTATGACTAATAATAATAATAATAATAATAATAAATAAATAAATAAAATAATAATAATAAATTGGATTTTCTGGATATTGAAAGACACTTTACAGAGAACAACATCAAAACAAAGAAAAAAAATAAATAAATGAAATTACAATAAATTCTGATGTGATATACTGTCAGTATAAAGTTTTTATGAATCACATAATAGATAGATAGATAGATAGATAGATAGATAGATAGATAGATAGATAGATAGATAGATAGATAGAAACACTTTAATAGTGTCTTGAAACAAATATATAAACTGTGTTCACATTCACAGGTGTTAAAACTGTTAAGAAAATCATTCAAAACTGGTGACGACATGATTATTTAAAAATAATAAAACAGAATAAAACAAAAACTAAATTACACTCACAAATATCCTTATATCTGCATGCAACTACAGCACAGTGTGTTATAAACCATTTAATAATTATTTGTATAAACTGTTTATAGATGATAAATATGGGGGTTAAAATAAAGTCTTATCCAAAAGGCCTTAAGACGTAATGTCTTTAATCTGCAGGCTTTTCCAGTCAGGCAGTGAGTTCAGATTTCTTGTCTCAACAGAAACACTAAAGTCTTTTTAATGTTCGATGTATGTGGAAGTCATTTTTAATGAGCTTCTATTAATATGAAACACCTTTATTTTAATTTGGAAACTCATTCCAGTGTTTTTTCAGAATTAGGGGGAATAGTGGTTGAATTTAAGTGTATATAAATAAGTTTACTGTGTGTGTCTCTACTAGAGCAGACCATTTTCAAAACTGTATCTGACATGGATTTTAATTTTCATCAGGAATCACATTTGTTGTGAACATAAAAAACCTTTAATACTAGCCAGTTCATGCTGTTAGACCTGTAAAAGTAAATGTATGATACACACAGGGTTACAGACCGGGGAGACGTTGTGCTCTGACACCAGCAGGTGGCGCGCCAACACCGCAGCTGCAGGAGGAGCAGAGGAGCCGCTGCTCTGCAACAAGAGGGAGGAACACCATGACTGCAATGAGACGGAGCAGAGAGCAGAGGATGAAGGAGCTCATGTGTGTCAGGATGAGAAGAGGAAACCTTAAGAGATGTGCTTCGGATCAACAGAGAGTGTCAGAATATGAAACACAAACATGTGACATGGGTCAAAATATTATATATATTATATATAGTCTTTACAGAGTGGAGACACAGCTGCTGCCACTGAGTGCTGCTGTAACTTATATCAGTGTTAGGCTTTCATCTAGCTGTAGTTATAAAAGGGTAATTATAACAGGCATGATAACTACAAAAAACTAAATAGATACAAAATAAAATTATAATAATAGCCTAATAATAACATTATTAATAATACTGGGGTTTAATGAATAAATGAATTAATGACTTAATTTCGAGCAATAAATAAATTAAAAATCAACAAACATGCTCAAAAAGGAGCAGGAAGAAGTGCACACTGATGTAATATAATCCTTCCCTCTTCTCACTATTCATCTGTCTTTTAAAAATTAAATTGTCATCAACTATCCCAAACTTATTTACAACCATTAATATAGATAAATAAACAACAATCTTAGATATTAAGTATATAAACCCCATCTTAACTTTACTTACATCCCAGTTAACACCCAGCGATAAATAAGATAAAGACATTCTGCATATGATTTGCGCACTATGAGAGACCTGACAGCTCCAGGTGTTTACAGCTGTGTTTGATTTTGTCGTTATCACTGATAATTTAGTGACTTTTCATGAGCAAAATACTCTAAAGTAATATATATATTTTAAATTAGTGTAGCATTTTGCACAGGCTGGTGTGAATGTATTGTTGGTGTCTGATGCACTGATGGAGCCACCAAAGTGTTGAGTGCAGCCTCATTAAAAATGATTTAAAAATAAATTTGTTTTAGTTTAAATCAAGTGTGGTGAATTTGGTTAAAGGTGATTTAGTGCTGAGGTAAGAAGGTGTATTAGATTTAAATATTTATTCAAAAAAGCTGTCAAGCTGTGGGGTTCTACTGGGAGCATTCCTGTATTCCACAATTATTTTTTCTTCTTAATAATTCAAAGTGTATAAATGATAATATAGTAAAAGTTTCGGGGTGCCGAGTCTTGTCCCTGCAGCCTTCAGCAGGTGAGTGCACTCACAGCACTTATGGAGCAGCTTAAGGCCTGCGATGCCAAAGATGGCTGCTGCCCTTTGCCACGCCCACTTCTTTGCCACTTTTATGCGTTTTTCTCAGAAATAAAGCATAAATTTATGTTTGAATATACTGTTGGCACGTAGAGAGGCCGCAGTAAATGTGTGGTCGCCGATATAAGGTGAAGTTTGGTGTTAAAGTTGCGCACAAGAAGCACCTAGTGCTGTAGTGCTTAATGAGGGGGTGTGATGCTCTGATATTGCAAAAGGAGGATAAAATTAATAAAAGTATGCTTTCTTTTTGGTCAAAGTGTAAAATACTATTATATTACATTAAAGTGGAGCTTATACAATGTCTACGCGTAGTGATTTTTGTTGAAAAATCGATATAACTCGGTTGCCTCTGAATATTCAAATTGAAAGTAACGCGCAATCAAATCATTGTCAAATCATTGAGTTCTAGGGGTTTTAAATAGTAGGCATGGAGGGAGAAAATCTCAAACTAATATGTCCCCAGCTATATTACAATATTGTTGTATGCTCTAGCTCTGCTGTAGGACATTTGTGTTGAGATTTTTGGAGACTTTTGCACAAATTTCGTTCTTGGCCATTTTGCTGAGGCAGAAAAGGACGTTGTGGAGTCCCACAGGTCTTCTCCAGGGAGCCTCTCTTCATCAAAGTCATCATGTCTGGTGAGTTTCACGTCGGATTTTCCTCTGGAAATCATTTTGTAGCATTTTCTCCTGTTAGACAGAAAAGAGAAAAGAGAAAAAAGGGAGAATGTTTAGTGGCAAAATTAAAAGCACACCTGAGTCACGTGCAAAGTGGGGGGGCTTTTTCCCCACATATGCTCATTTTGGTCACAAATTTTAATCTTATATGAGATGACCACGAGTGAAATTAAACTTCATGTGATTAATCTTTGTACTTAAATGCCACCTGTTTGTGATGGGAGGATCAGGAGAGTCGGCTTTTCCCATTCAAACATTCTTGTACAGCTTTACCGACTTTTATGGATTTATTATATGTTCAGTTTCTGTGTTAACCGTCTGTTTGCACATGCTGCGACATGCAGATGGTCATTTATAAGACATTTTATTCAAGATTAATAACTTCTAGACGTAACATTTCAGCCGTAAAGCTTCTCAGCCCGGGCTGCTTGTGCGTAACAGGACGTTAGGAGTAACCGTGTTGGAGTGGGATGTGTCTGCTGTGTAATTTTGCCCCACTATTTGCCACATTTAAGACAAATCATGAAGTAGCATTTAGCTGTATGAATATTTATCAGATGATGTCTCGCAGCAGAGGCTTCGTCTCGTTATCAAATCGCCTTTTTCCAAACGGCTCGCCACTCCTGAGTGCTTTAAATTACGCCTTTAGGAATAAATTACGTGCACCTATGCGAGGCGTTCTTTCTGGGTTCCTTAATCAAGCTTCACCTATAGGAAAATACGGCTAATTATTCTCTGAATAAACACCATAGAGTTTCACTCTTTCCAAAATGGGGGCAGGGATGATTTGAATAAAATAACCGAGATTGGAGTAGAGCTTCGGTTTATATTATAAACAGCATGAGGCTGAAATTGCTCCCGAAAAGTTCCACCAAACAACAAACCGAAGCCCAAGCTGTGCTTTTACTGAACGTCCGGACAACATGGAGGTGACGTGCGTAAAGCGTATAGACTGTTTACATGGATAGTTGTTACGGATACAAACTTTACTCCCCTGTCGACGTTTACGCACATCTGTAGCTCAGATCAACAACTTCAACACGGTTACTAAGACAAGATTCACATTTTAGTCACCGATCGCTGCACACAGACTCTTCCCAGCTCTTTGTTTGTGCGTTTTTACGCGGTCGCCCCGAGCGCCATTATTCAACTTTACCAAGCGATCCAACGCGTGTTCCAGCCTCCTGACCGATCCAGATTCGCAATTTCAACATCCACTCTGTCACCTATGCGTTTATGATCATAAATATATACTTACGGTGGCGTATTTTGTACCGATTTCCTTTGTTCCTGGTCTGGGCGGCGTGGCCGCGGATCACACACAGGCTGCAGTGAAAGGGGTCTGCTGACGGCGTAATAGGAAACGCTGAGCCTTGTGGTGCCGTAAAGAGGCAGCCCTGACCGGGAACACAGGAGGACGCTGGGGTCGGGACAAGTGGGTGAAAATACCCGGAGCCAAAACGCGTATTTTGCGCTGAAAATGCGCTTTTACGCACCGCGAATTCGGATAAAACTTAACATCCAAGCGCTACACACAGTTCAAACCACATTTTGTTGTTTAATATAAAATTATATGTGTGTGTGTTACCAACGTTCTGTGCCACAAAATCCCGCATCCAACATTTTATTAAAGTGCAGGACAACATGGCGACATGATCACTTAATGGAGAGGTTTCAGGTCATTCTGAAAACATATCTGACATTTCATTTTTTGTGGATTTGAGGGAAGAAAACATGAGTTGAGACTGAGGGAGGGGGAAGGAGGAGGGAGGGGGTCAGGCGTGTGGGAGGGGGAGAGGAGTCAGTGTCTGCTATTGTCTCCTCCAGGGGGAGAGTGTTTAGTAAACATGACTGACATGTTGTTTTCTCCACGCAGATAAGCCGAGGGTGTACCAGGGCGTCCGAGTGAAGACCACGGTCAAAGAGCTGCTCCAGAGGCACAGAGCCCGGGAGGCCAACAGCAAAAAAGTTAAAACGGTAAACCTGCCTCTCTCACTCCCCCCACCCCCACTCCCCCTCTGCCTCCCCCCAGTACACCCCCACTGTCACTGTCTGACAAAGCAGGAGAGAAAAAAAACTGTGCAAAGCAATAAACTGCCCCTGTAAATGATTGACTGCCCTTCCAGTTAAAAAAAACACACCAACGTCTTTTTAAGGCCATTACGCACACACACTATACACACTGTGCACAAACACAGACACACACGTTTGCAAGGAAAACAACACAAAATGTGAGAACAAAAATATATCTGTCAAAGTCAAATATGACAAAGTGTCTAACGACCCTTCTCTTTTCTGTCCTCTTCCTCCCGACCAACAGATATACCAGGCTTGCTCCAACCTCCAGGATCTCTCCTCTTTTCAAAGTAAGTTTAGCTGCAGTACCCAAGTCCACAAAAGTTAAATGAATCGATTAAAGCTACACACGCAGCGACCTAAATATGAAGTAATCAGAAGCTACACCCGCAGTTTCGATGCACACTTTGCAAATTCAAGTCAAAATCTGTTTGCACTTTGCAATGATCCAAAATAAAAATCCATACATAACCGCTGTGAATCCAAAATGTTCAGAACGATGTTGGAAAAATCCACCCTGGCTTCAAGAGGATACCTGAAACAGATCAGGATTCTGTATTTGGATTAATCTAAAATAAGCAAATCAAAAGCAACAACACTCCTTGAGGACAGACAGCAACAACCTGCCATGAACCAGGAACAAAATACTCACATGAAAGCCCCAGTCATGACCAAATACTCAGAAAAAGTCTACTTGGAATGCTAGAATTCTAGTCATCTATTGACAGCTCAAAACTTTCCAAAAGTGTAGGGTCCCCTCTTATAAACGAACACATTCAAATGTGTTGGCTGATGTTGTCGTGACATCACTCTCTGAACTTATAGGCCTATTTAAATGTCTTCCTGTGGTCTGCATGCAGAGACTACCTTACACCATATCTGATTGCGCTCTCCCCTCAACCACTGACTCTCTATGTGGGCAGATTAGGGAAATAAATATTAAAATCTTTTAATTAAAATGCAGCATAAATCGTGAGTGGAGCTATTTTCACACTTTGGTCGCAGCCGATGTGTAGGTTAATATATATCACAGGCATGTCGTGCGTAAACTGCAGCCAGTGAGACTAGTTTTCATTTTTATAACATTTGTTTTGGAATATTTTTAATCTAATTTTTCTATTTAATTCCGTCAGGTCGCTATGTGGACCCTCCTCCCACCGCTGCCCCAGTGGACGCGAGCAGCTGTGGAGCGCGAGCCTTCCAGCTGCGCACCGCCCAGTTCCCCGTGCCTGACAGCTCGTGCAACAACCTGATGCAGCAGAGCACCTTCAACGACATCCAGGAGCAATTCGGCGACATGGTGTTGCCCGGCAACGGCTACAGTGGCAGTAACAACAACAACAATAACAACAACAACAACAACCACAGCCCTGACAGCGGCTACAACGCCTTCCTGCCTCCCCATCCCACCTTCCAGCTGCCGTGGTGCCCTGGACTCTCCTCTGATGCGGACTACTATGGCCCTGGGATGGTAGGTTTCTCCCACTGACACCAACCAAACTCCATTCAAAAAACAGCATATTTTAATATAAGTAGTTGCTTTTGGCTTTCACTGCAAAATTCTTGCTTGAATCCTTATCTATAGACTCTTTTTATATATTCGGCACAAACATAATCTATCATGTCATAAATATTTGCTCCAAACTGATGTATTTTTTAAGAATAAACCTACATTAATGAGCAATTTCTAACGCTGTACTAAACATTAAATTGCATAGTTTTAGAATAGAGGTTTGGCATGGCTGTATCCCCTCACCAGAGATCTGCTGAGGCTTGAGTTCAGCATGTAATAATTATACTTGTGTGGCCTGTAGGTAGATTTAGAGCAGCTAATTTTGTTTGCTTGATAGAATAATTCAATGGGAGACTATAACTGTGCTTGCTGTGTCAAAACAGCCTAAAAATAATAGAGGAATTATTTAATTTCAGAAGCACAACAAAGGAATAATTAGCCTAAATCAGTATCAACACTCACAGGCATCCCTGCTGAGCCTGTGGCCTTGTGCCAGTTTGACGTCCATCACCTGACACATCTGCTCAAAATAATCCTCACCATCTTCTTCTCCTTCTCCTCCAGGCTCCCTGCTCCCCACCGGAGTCGCTGAAGCTCTGCAACCCCATGGATCACAACAGCTACTCACCACAGGACTCTTTCTCATCCTCTTCCTCTTCTTGCTACGACTCACCCACCAGGATGGAGTCCAGCTACCACAGCTTCCCCTCAGAGCACTACCACTATCAACACTGCAACCTCCAGGACTGTTACTGCCTGTCCCACTGCTGGCCGGGCCAACAGGAGAGCTTCTCTGCCCCCGAATATGCACCTTACTACAACCCCACAGACTATCCATACACCTGTCCTGCGGAGGAGAACTATTATAAGAGGGATCTGATGAGCTCTGAAATGTGTTACAATATACTATGATGAGACCGTCGACAGTATTGTTTGTCTTTGACTGTAAATATTCTGTTCAAGTAGCCAGTGAGGCTGTTTGCTGTTTGCTTGGATGGTCTGCTGTGCATTTCACTGTGTGCTCTGATTGGCTTCTTGCTTTGGTGGAATGATGAATGCTGAATGGATGGAAAGGCTGATATTTTTGTATCGATGACTCTTATTTTACTACTAAGATTTATTTTCATACACATAACTTGTTTCGTTAAATAAAAAAGTGTTAAATCAACATGCTTTGAATTCATTTCTCTTTCGTTCACACTTTAACAAGCAGAGTGTAAGTTAGCCACACAGGAGCAGTGTCAATTATATTTCTGTTAAACGTCACAGACTTGGTGAAGTTAATCAGATCTGGTCGTACAGGTTTACTCCCTGCAGTTGTCTTCCATGTTGCTCTCTGTCAGGTCTCTTTCATTTGCACCTATCTGCAAACAAAAAAAGCAAAAATGTGGGAGGAGAGTAAAAATCAACAACGCAGGATGATAACATGTCGGGGCTGAACTGTGCTGTAATGCAACACTTTGTGCTGGAGTGAAGGAATCCTGAGAGATTTGACTGAACCTGCAGGGAGGAAGTTCACTAGTAGTAAAGGGTGCACAGAGAACAGGTTTCTGATGTGTATTCATTGAGAGGTTACATCTGAACATGATAAACTGAGCACCATTTATATGCATCATGTACTGTACAACTTAAGATGAGAACTATGACTAAGATATTTGTCCAAACCAACAACTTTAAAAGGCACAAAAGGTCAGAGGTTACATGAAATAACCGCAGAGCAGCACCTGAAAACAAAAGTAAACATGCTGTACAACACTATACTTCTCCTCAGCTTATATAATCACCACATGGCCGTCTTGTTCCTTGAGCTACTTGCTCAGCCTCAATAGTGATAGGTTCCTTGAAAACTTGACATAAATCTGTTAAAGTAAAACTCAATGAGCAAAGCAGCTAAGGCTCTTACTCTCTAATACAGAGAGACAATTTTGTTTTCTGGCAGGGCCACGCTGAGGACACTGAGGTTGTGTCTGCGGTGATGTTTCTGCAGAGCTGGTGGCTTTCGTGACATAAACTGGGCTTTATATGTCATTATTAGTCTGGATAGTTTTGGTGTGAGCTGCAGAGCGTTGGAGATATCAGCCGTAGAGATGTCTGCCTTCTCTCCAGTATAATGGAACCAGATGGCACTCGGCTTGTGGAGCTCGAAGCACCAAAAAACATACGGAGAGAAAAGATGAACTTCAGGCACTCGTGTTTGGAGCACTGAAATCAAGTTAAAAAGCCTTTATTAAAAAACATGACTTACATTAAAACTCACTGGTTTTCATCCAAAGGTCTTCATTATGGTGCATTTTTTTTGCACCCTGCAACTTAATTTGAGTGCATTTGTTCCGGCCTGAAGTTCCGGCCTGAAGTTCATCTTTTCTCCCCATGTGCTGACCCTTTTCTTCAAGAGCATCTTAATTTTTTTCTTGAGTTTCATATGACAAAGATATTCCTCGAGTACACCACTGCCTTCTTCTCCCACCAAACAAAGTACATTTAAAAAACGTAGCATCAATGTCTCTTTCCAGAAATCATGACCCAGTTACTCAAGATAATCCACAGACCTTGTTGTGAGCAGTTTCATGTAGGAACTGTTTTCTTTCTACTGAACTACACCGATGAATCATGTCACCGTGCAGAAGGAAGAGTGCATCTACTCACTGAAGCTTGTCACAGTGAGAGATATAAACAACAGTCAGACATCTCTACGGCTGATATCTCCAACACTCTGCAACTCACGCTGAAACAATCTTGAATGATAAATAGTATGAAGAAAAATATGTATTTTTGATTTGAGGGTGAACTGTCCCTTTAAGGCTGATTCTGGCGAACTAAAAATACCAAAAAATGTAGTGTTTAAGGCACACAAAAAAAGTATTCCCCTCCAGCGTTACATAAGCTACCCATGAAAAGGGCACAGAAAGCTTTGACGCAACATCTGGACCATAATTTTGTTTTTTTGTTTTTTTTTAAGTTTTTTCATTTTATAGAGACAAAACATAACAGATACAAAAACAGACAAGCGACAAGCAAGCAGACAAGACAGAATCACACACAGAATAAACAGGGGGGAGGGTACATGATAGTCCAAGGCAATGTCAGGGTAGAGAGTCACACAAACTCAACAAGTGATGAATGTAGAATAAATAAGATGAACAACAAGGTGTAAGTTCATATGTCTAGAAGGACAAAAAATAAATAAGTAGCCTACATTTGCATGCCCTCATTTCCTCAAGAGGGAACATAACTCATATATGAAATAAAATACATTTTATCAGTTACATGAATAAATAAAACATGCATCTTTTGGATACACAACAAAATGTAGAGTTCAGTGGGTGGTTTGTCAAAACTTTTAGGATGGGTGGGATTCTTCTGGGGGGGAATTTTGATCTCATTGAAATCATGACATTTATTTGTAACACTGCAAACATTAATCTCAAACACCAGCTTTAGCCACAACCATCCACCTCGGCAGAAACATATGACTTCATGACCTCAGGATTTCTAAGATCAGTCATCATGAGGATAAGGCATCACATGACCAAGGCCAGTACTGTCTGAGGACAGGAGCATGTGATGGGAATCAGTGTCTGCTCCTGATAATAAAACACTATACTGAATTCACATAGTAAGTGTTTCTTTACACAAGAGAAAGTTCTGTCTTTGCAAAAACAAAACTGGGATGATAATAATCTTAAACTTATTTACCTCCAGGTGATAAACATGTTGCTGCAACAAACCTTCCTCCCGCCCTCCTAATTAAATACCAAAATGAATATGAATACACATACATCAGGTCATTCAAATGTCTCATTCTTTATCTTATTAAATACATGAATAAATAAAATAAAATAAACTATACATATTATTTGTTTATTTATTTTTCTGTGTATACTTGTGGGGGTTTTCTAGTCAGGCCTCTGCTCCTCAGAGTTGATCTCATCTAATTAGTGGCAGCAGCTGACTGATTCATCACACCTGGTAGGAATCTGTCTGTGTCTGTATCTGCTCTGTGAAGCACGCATGTCAGTAGCTCTGATGATAGTCAGGGACTGACATGTTTGCTGCTGTTTTAACCACTTTTTTTGCACTTTGAGCACCTTCTTTTTGTGCACAGATGCTCTAAATAAACTGAATTTTTTTGGCATTGATCTCAGCCTGTGAACCTTGCTGTGGCTGTCGAGCTCGGTTGCATTGGTCTCCTCTGCCGTCATGATTTGTAACATGAAGCTGCTTCACTTTTTTTGTTTTTTTAATTTCCTGACCTCTGTGGATAATTCAGCTCTCGATTAAAAACCTCCTGAACAATGAACACTGAAGAAACTCTAGCCGGGAGAAAAGTTTTACCAATCTGCAATTCACTGCCAGACGCCACCAAATCCCCCTAAATCCTACACACTTCAACTTATACTCAAGCCATGATGCTTTTTTCTAGATCTAACAAAGTGCTTTTGTGGCCTACAACTTCAGGAAATGAACCTGAAAACAAGCAGCATTGTAAGTTGATTTTTAAAAGACACAATGCAAGTCACAAGCCTCAGTTGAGACGCTGTACGTAAACATCCAAATCAGACGCAGGACGTGACCTAGCACGTCATATTTTGGTTATTTCTTTTTAATTTTTTTGCCTTAATTTGATAGGACAGATATAGCGTGAAAGAGGCACTAGATAACCTGCAGCAAAGGGCCGTGGGTTGGCATCAAACCTGCGGCCACTGCAGCAAGGTAATAGCTGCCTTGTGCAGGGGGCGCCCACTCTACTGGGTGAGCTGGTGGGCGCGCTAAGTACGTCATATTTTGATGTTTAGGTCCACTAACAAAGCAGCAGAGGGATGTTTGATGAGCTGGGATGAGAACATGTTGAATAATCCAGTTAATTTCAAATGGAAGGTGAATTTAATCCTTCAGTTGATCTGAGAAAAGAAATAAAACCATCAAATTTGAAGATGCATGTTTTTAATATATCTTCATCATAATAATGGAGCTGTCAAACTGTAAGAAGAATACATTGGACACCAAAGCCAAGGCCAGTGACCCCAAGCCCCAGACTCACAGGTGGGGTCAGGGGGCAGACAGGGGACACCTCCCAAAACACACCCACCCCAAACACCCCCCCTTCCCCCCTGCAGTGCAGGCAGCAGTCAGCGGCTGATGCTCCTCTGCTGGCAGGGCCCATGAGCCTGGCAGAAGTTTGCCCCAGGCTGAGGCCATTGTTAAGCGTATCAGCAGCATACAAAAACACATCATAGGCCACTTATTCATCTGCATGTCGTAACATGGTGAGTAATTAGCAGAAAAGAGGAGTAATTTGAAACAGAGAGTGAAATGATTACTGCAGGCGTTCTGCAATGTCAAGCCTTCCTCGCTGCATGTTCCCACACACAGGTTAGAGACTCCACGTGACGCTCATTCTTCTGCTACTGTTGTCTGAATAAATGCTGCGCTTTGAGTAGAAAGTGACGTCTTTATTTTACAATTTTAAGCGAGGGCAGTGTTTCTTAAATGAGGCCTCAGGTGCTTCACACCTCTAGATGTTTACCTGTGTGTGAAAACCTGATCCTGCGCAGCTGAAAATGTAAATAAGTCCGTCAAACCCTGATGGATTATAGCTCTATTTGGGGCCATGACGGAGGCCTCATAAACTGCTAACAGCTTCTTTTAACATTATTAACCCCCCCTGAGCCCGGCCAAACGCTGAATGTCAAGGCTGTAATCGCCTCGGAGGCAGTGGGCTGCTGCAGACAGAAACAAGGTCAGGGCTGTCAGGCATTAAAGTGAAAGGGCCGGGGAATGTGGGGCTCCTAACTCACATCAGTGGAGTTTGAAGAGATCAAGATGTGATCCACCCCTCACTCTGATCTCTGCTGCTGACACCCCTCTATTCACCTCCAGGGCCACTCCGCAGGCATTGTTAAGACTGGCAAGTGGTTCACCGAGGCTGCATGAGAGTGTGTGTTGACATGCTTCATCCCTTCAGGTGTCTGATAAGGCTCTAATAGCCTCTGATGAGAAAGCAGAGAATTAGTGACTCACACCGTCTGGCCTTTTGTGAAGTTTCAATCCAATTATCACAACACCATGCGTCTCCATCGCGGTTATCTCTCAGTGCTCGGGGCTACTACACAAAGACGAATTAGTAAATAAAAGCAGTCTGTTAAAACAAAATTCGAGGCAGCCCATGATGGAGCCTGTGCTCCAGGAGCTGCGCCCGTCACAGAGTAGTGACCATAGACTGTTGCTGTGACAGCTGAAATTATAATTTACTGCTCGATACAGAATTAACTAATGAGTGTTTGTGCAGGAAATGCTGCAGAAGTTTACTAAAAGTTAAGTTTCCATGTAAATTTAGCACAAATTCTCATTGAATTTTCAGAAATTCAGCAAAGAAAATGTAGATTAATGGTTACTGGTCCAGGAGACAAGATTTCTCCTTCGTCATTAGTTCAAGGTCCACAGAGTTTAACACATTAAGCGCCACTTGTGTTTGGCCATATTGTTTGCTCTCTCTGTCAGAGACTTTATCTACAGCAAGAGTCACTTGCGGTCCCTTCAGAATGGACCCATGACCCACTTTTGGACCGTGACCCACCAGTTGGGAACCACTGGATTAATGTTTCCATCCACTGCTGTTATGTGAATATCATGTAAGAGTTGAGCGCTGATTCTCCAGTCAGGTGGGTGCCATTAATCCATCGCAGAAGATGAAGGGACAACATGATGTCGTCATTAAAAAGTCGAACCTCAAATGAAGAAAAACCATGAGGAAAATTCAGTGGTAAGTATTTTTGCGAGTATCTGTATCTACTTGAGTTTTTAAATTTCTGTCAACTGTCACTTTCACTCTACTACATCTCCTCTAAGTATCTTAGTTACTTACTATAAAACAAGGGAGGACAGGAGCAGTGGTGTACGGGAGTTATGACGGGCCCAAGTGCCAGATTTTGCATCGAAACAGCCACCGTGTTTTCCATGGTATCATCACATGATCAAATATCTATCCATATGAATTATCTGTGAAACATTTGGAGTATTCTGTTTAGAAGTTGGCTTCTAGACAAAAATGTGAGGAATGCCTGAAGGAAACTGTTGGTGTGTAAACCTGCCCTGAAAAACTGTCTTTGGCTTAAAAGAAAAAAGATAAATGCCTTTATGTATTTTGTTTTGACAGACAATGACGGATTTAAACGACAAGCCAGAAACAGTTGTACAGGGAGGGGATATTAGATATGCCATTATCTAATTTATAAAGCTGTTATCTGGTATTTTCAGGCAAAAATTCTGCACAAAATACTGCCGACAAGAAAAATGCTTTTTGGTCGGGGTATGGAGGAAAATGGAAACTGTTGTTCGCATTTATTTTGGTTCCTCATGTGGCAACTTTTTGGACATCTATCAAAAGATGGCTTACATCAAGTTTGATTTTTTTTAACCATCATCGCCCCCAAACAGTAATGCTTTCCAGGATATGGTTGTCCCATATACTATTGTCCTCCAACTGCTCTACTCTCACTGTCTATATTTACGTCCCTGGACAGGAGGAGGAAGGAATGGACAGACATACGGAGGAATGAGAAGGAAGGAACCGGACTTTATTCTTTAAATCCTTTAAGATCTGAAAAACATTTTGTTTTTCTTGAAGTGTGATGTACGCTCCATTTTAGGGGGTGTACATGTTACAAAGAAATAAAAATTCATAATTCTCAAAATTCTGACAGATTGCTTTTTTATTAACAGCACTAACTTGTACTTTTACTTTCAATTCATAAGTACATTTAATACCATAACGTTACTTTATTGAAGTACAGTAAATATCAGATACTTTAAGACTTTTACTCAATACTCCAATAGGTGACTTTAACTTCTACCAAAGTCATTTTCAGGTAAGATATCTGTACTTTTACTCAGGTATGGCTTTCAGGTTCTTCGTCCACTGTGGAAAAATGTGATAGAAACATGACATTTATGTTTCTTTCATGTATTAAAGGTCCAGTTTGCAGGATTGAGGGGGATATATAGTCAGAAATGGAATATAATATAGTAAAAATGTTTCTTTAGTGTATAATCACCTGAAAATAAGAATCATTATACAATTAGCAGCCCCTCTGCAACGAGCAGCGTCAGAAAAACACTTATTTTCCTAATGTGAAACTGTTTTATTCAGTGTTTTTCTGATTTAAATCTCTGAGTCTGTCTATTTTTTAAACCAAGAGGCAGGTGTGAATAATGCATCTCCTAGAAAACACAGAAAAGTTACTGGAGAAAAAGGTGAGCACACAACAGCATGTGTTGGGCGAGCCACAGCATGGAAGAAACACTGATTTGTTTAAGTGTTTCTTATAAGTTTTACCGGTTTAAATGGCTGATTCGTTTGTTCTGGAGAAGAAGAGACCTCTGTGGATAATTCAGCTTCTGGTAAAGACCTCCTGAACAATGAACACTGAAGAATTGCAACCCTCACTACTGGATGCCATGAAACCCTGACACACTGAACCTTTAATGTGAGGAAGGTTGCAGTGTCATTATTGCTCCACACAGATCTGATGTTTCCATGTGCAGCTAATCTTTTGTCTTTTCGAGTGACAGTTCAGTCACGTTTAATGTACATCATGATTTATTCCCTCAGTCTGCTTACAGAGCCAAATTATGAAAAAAATGTTTTTTTAAACAAAATTCCTGCATTTACAATCAGTTTTTATACACAAATCAAAAGTATGCACAACAGCAGCTTGGAGGAAACAGACTTTGTGCCAGACATGCAAGGAATCTGATGAGCGCACTCATGCGAAACAAATTCCTTCACGGAAGAGGATTTGTTTTCACAGATTATCTGTCTCATGTTCTTCTCTCAGAATACAGGGACAGTTTCAGCAAACATGACACAAAGACTGTCGTGGCCAGCCCTAAACTTTAGCAGCTACTGGTTGCTAATTGGCTGAATTGTTTGGACGTGTGCTCAGAAAATGACTCCCAGTCTTTACCAGTGCTGTACATCATCATACATTTATCTTCTCACCATTGTCTGTAATGTCTGTATAACTTCCAATACACACAGCCATGCGCACAGTCGAAAACTCTTTGCTTCCTAACATCAGCAACACCTGTGCTCACTGGGATGATCTTAAACACCATGGCCTGCCTCAGCCAGTGACATAAGCCACCTGGTGGCGTGGCAGGATAATACAGCTCACACAACTCAAACATATGGCTCCAACAAAGATATTATTTCTTTATATGAAAGGTTCCAACTGTAGCTTCAACATATTGGGAAGAGGTCTTATTTTGGCCAGTAATATGAAACGATACCAGATGAACTCAGAGACATGTTTTAAAGGAGAGTTTCTCGGCAGGTTTTACTCTGAAACTTGGCCGTCAGCTTTAACTCATTATCATCACTCTGCATCTGGTAAAGAAGCAGCACAAGTATGTTAAATATTTCCCTACTGGAGTCTTACATCATTAAAATGGCAAGTCGAATCAAGTTATGAAAACTAAACATGATTAGTTTTGTCAACTATTTGACGTGTCAAGTGTGTACTTGACCCCTGGTGCCAGATAAGCTCCCCTGCATGTGTCAGAGATGTGTAGAGTGCGGGGCGGTAGTTAACCCAGCTCTGAACTAAACCAACAAACTGAAAATCATAAATCTAAAGAGGGGTTTTTTTTGTTGTTCTTACAGGCTGCACTTCACACCTCACATTCCTGAAACTGGATGCAGTGTGTCAAAGTTAAACACAGGGATTTGTGTGTGCGGTGTGTACTCCACAGATCCTGTTGGCGAGCGCCTGCTGAACCAGCACTTGTGGAAATCCCCCTGCTGAGACTTGGCAGCACCTGATCAGTGCAAAGAGACGCCCACCCTCGGGCCTCAGCACAGCTCTTCACTCAGCTTTTATTTGCGGGTTTTTCAGCATGCCGACAAAGTCAACAACTTTTTTTCTTGTCTTAGCTTTAAGAGGAACATTTTGTCTCTATAAAACATTATCTGTATTCATTTACAGGCAAATTTACAGGAGACCATTGTTCACTTGGTTATTAATCTACAGGAGCTGTCTCTGTCTCTGTGTGTGTTCGTGTGTGTGTGTTAGTATCTGCCAGTGTCTGGCCGACACTGTGCTGATTTGAAGCAAAAATGTGGCAAGAAAATGTTAGAAAAGGTCAAGATGGAACTTTAATGTCTAACTTTTAAGTCCTTTTTAAGTCCTGAAGTGCTGTGGGTAAAACAGCTACTGATCATGAATCCATCTCCGTAATAACTTCTTAAACTCCAACTGGTGATTAAGGCTGTGTCAAAGCTCTAATAAAGCTAGTATAGGGGCGACCTGTAGCTCACCTGTTGGAGTGTGCGCCCCATGAAGGCTGTCCATCTTCAGCTGTGTTGTCAGTAAAGGCAAAACCCTGCCCAAAAATAATAAAAATTCAAACTAACATATGGTCCCTGAGTCCTGATTCTTTTGTGAAATTGTTGAAAAAGAAAAATCACATTTTTCTCCTCTAGCCAGCCTGTAGTCATTCACATTAAGTATTAAGCATTTGAGCACTCATATAAATTACCCTCTAATAATGTACTAAGTCATGAGAATGAGTGGTATAATTAAAGATATCACACTGTAATAACCCTGAAGTCTTGATGTGTAGCCTCTGTGGGCTGGGGATAATAACAAGGCAAGATAGTAACTCCCGTCCCAGACTGCAGTCGACTGTTACACTCACATCTGTCCCCCATAAAACACCAGCAAACTGAAAGAACCCTGCACCGGTGGCATTGTTAGGCCCGGGTGTCCGAGGCTTCAGCCCTGATATATACATACATACCTGTATATTTTTTTTTTTTAAGAATAGGAATATAAAAACATGAGGAACTTAGGTTAGCAAACTCAGTATCTTTGTTTTAAGATAATCTATAATTATACATTATCTTTTAACAGTTGATTGTATTTTGCATCAACAATCTTAATCTGTAAAGCAGACAAATAAATGTAGTGGAGTTAAAAGTACAATGTTTCCCTCTAAGATGTGAGGTAGTGCAAAGTAGCATAAAATGGAAATACTCGAGTACAAGTACCTCAAAATTTTCTACATTTTAATGATAGCAGTTGTAAAGTATTCTGTTGCTACTCAATACTAATTACGAACAACTACTAATATTTTTAAAACCACAATTCATTATTTATCTAATAAAAGTTTTTAGTGTCTGGGCCTTTACTCAGCACGACTGTAGGGGGCACCAGCTTCATTTCAAACAGACTACATTAGAAACAGGCCTTTATTTCTCATTCCCTCTGTTTTTATTTCTATTTTTAATCCGCTGCCCTGTTAAATTTATTGTGTCACTTCAAACTCAACTCTTCCTGTATCTGTTTAAAAATAAAAGCCCCTTATCATTTTGTTTCTGAGAAGGCTTTTGTGTGAAACATTTGCAGGAACTTCTGGAGGATTTCATGCTGTAGTCCAAATGTATCTCCTGCCACCTGGTGGCGCTTTGTATGTTACTACAATAACAGTCCGGCTGGCACATGAGCAGCTAAAATTAAAGTAGTAATAATAATAATAGGAGAGGGCTAACCTGATGACACTACGCACGTTGTAAAAGACGACCAACATGTAGTCTATCAGTCACGTCAAGATTTTATGACTCCACAATCGCCTGATCTGACATAGTGACGTCGGAACAGACGAAAATGTTGAGTAGTCTGAACCCAGCATTAGCTATTGTTCGCTGTTTTTGTCCATGCAGCAGGTGAATGTCCAATATTTACTCTTCTTTTAGCTGTTTGGTCTCCAACAACTGAGAGAGATATCTGTCTGTTCACCAGCTAATTGCTAACTTTGATTAGCGCTGATCTCGCTGCGTACAGTCAGTTTATCAGAGCTTTTTCTGTCTTTGTTTGTTCACTTAGTGCAACTCTAATATTATTTGACTGCAACTGACAATTATATGCAATAATAACTGCTAGAGTTATAACACTAAAATATATTGTGGAAGTATTACAACTTAAAGCATAGCATGCTGCACAGCACATGAGCTGACAAACGAATAAATGAGATCAACTTTACTAATTAAAGGGGAACATCAGAGCATGTTCACAGGTGTTAGGGAGTACTGCATGTGTGACAACAGTTTCAAAGAGAGTTGTGTAAAGTTTGGGTAAAGAAACTAAACTCCTGCAGTGTGAAGGTAGATGGATCTTTCTTCTCGAAACTGAACAGCCTTTAGGCCTGAAAACGTGTAGCTCAGCGTGTGATGTAAACAGTGACGTGGGAGGGAAGCCGCGGCTGGTCAGTCCGTCGGCGATTCTCTCATAAGTCGGCCCGTTCTTCACCGTCCCCGTCATCTGACGGTTAATGGCCTCTTCGTTTGCGAGGGCAAGGAGGGCGCGCAATTCCTTGTCTCCCCAGTTGCTCATCTTTACAGTGTCTGTCAGGTTTGTGTTTGCCTCTTGCTACTAGCTGCTCGCTAATTCCTGCTATCAGCTGTTTCCTGTTTATCCACCGCCAGTGGCTCGCACGTGCGGTGTCATCAACAGCTCCTCCCACAAGTCTTCAACAGCCCCTCCTGTTGCGGAAGGGCGCCTCGGTCTGTTTAAACTAAAAGGGTTCCACCAATATGACTACCCTACGAGGCGGAAAATTGGGCACCTCTGATCAACTCGTCAATCCGCCTCTGTGTGTCTAAACACTCGCAGCTTGCCGGCAAATCGGCCCAACATTCGCGGAAAATCTGGCAGTGTAAAAGGGGCTAGTGTCTGTATCTGCTCTGTGAAGCACTCATGTCAGTAGCTCTGATGATAGTCAAGGACTGAAATGTTTTCTGCTGTTTTTAAATCATGCTTTATTATTTTTGTGCACAGATGTTTTAAGTAAATTGTCATTTTTTGCATTGATCTGAGCCTGTGAACCTTTTTGTGGCTGTCCAGCCCAGTTGCATTGGTGTGCAGGTATCTCCTCTGCCGTCCTTTCTGAGTCTTATAAAGTGCCTCATCGTGCAGGATGAAGCACTTGGCACACAAAACAGAGTTCAGCAAAATGCATAAATAAAAGGTTTTACCTTCTGAGTTGATTAATGACGAATGCCCACTGTAAAACACAGCAGAATGGTACAGGGCACCAGCAGGATTCTATTTCATATGCACGAGAACGTCCCGTCTGCAATGTCTAGGATTCCACGCTGACAGTCTGCTCAGCAAGTGAATAAAGTAGCAAGATAAAAAGAGATCGATTCATGTTTAATGGGATATCTCATATGTAGGAGTCAACATCTCGTACCTCAGAGATAATATTCTGGAGTAAACTTAGGTTTTGGCCAACATTGCCAGCATTTTTTCTCAGGGCTTCTGCAAGCAGTCACACTGAGAGCTTTTTCTTTTTTAACTCATAAATTGTACAGTTAAAGATGTGCAAAGGTTACCATGAGGCTCCAGCTGTATCATCGCAGAGCACAATACATGTACTGTGCCCTCTGGAAGTCACACTAATGCTCCTAATCAGACTGGATGTTCTGCATGGCACAGTGACGCTGTTCAAGCTGAACACCTTTATGAGACTCCTTTGAAGTTTTATGATCAGATTTATTGGATCAAATCCTTTGTGTCTCAACGCAGTGCTGCTTTTGTCCTTGTTAATATCTAAGCAACAGGATCAATGCTTTCCTATTCAATCCTACAAATGTGTGCCAGGTGGCAACAATCCTCCAATTGTTGGACAGGGCAGATATGAAGCATTAAACTTTGGCAGGCGAAGTAAAATGTTATCAGGTCCGAAGTGAAGCTGGATGGTGAATAGTGTAAATAACATCACTGCATTTCGCAACAACTGATAAGTGAACCCGTCACCTGTGTGTATTCATATCAGAGGGTGTTTCTTTATTGAGTAAATCAAGGGCTGTTTACATTCATTCATGTTTTCTGCACAAAACCCCAACACACACCCAGGCCTGATAACGGACACTCTGGATTGGCAGGTCACGCACTGTGCAGCCACACTGTGAAAGTGCTATTTACATATCAAACAGACAGTAAGTGGAGAGTGAACACACCTGATGTGAGATAGTGCCGTGTTTCTATTTGTGAAGTAGGTTAGTCAACACTATCAAAGTCAGAGTTTTCATATACTGTAAATAAATCACTGATTTCAGCTCTTTTATTTTTGCTGGTCAGCCCAGACAGCAGGAGAATATGTTGGCATGTACGATTCTACAAAGTATGTCACATTTGCACGTTTCATATGTATCAATGTTTCTAAATGGACGTAGTGTATGAGCTAGACGAGACAGGCGAGCTGTGTGAAACCAACAAACAGCCTGTTCTCACTCCGAAGTTGTCTGTTGTTTTGTCAGTGATTTCGGCGTCACACACCCACGCCAAAAGCCACCTTTCGCGAGGGAATGATACTCCACTGGGTGGCGTTAGTTTGTAACACAGCCAGATGGAACCTTTCGCAGTGTAATGTTACACTGTGGGGCGGCTGTGGCATAGAGGCAGAGCGGGTCATCCTTCAATTGGAGCATCGACAGTTTGATCCCTGACTTCTCCAGTCCGCATGCCAAAGTTTCCTTGGGCAAGATACTAAACCCCAAATTGCTCCTGACGGCTGTTCCATCAGTGTGTGACAGTGTGTGAACTGTTACTGAGTTGCAGGTGGCATCATGGATGGTAGCCTCGGCCACCAGTGTGTGAATGGTTGAATGTGACATGTAGTGTAAAAGCACTTTGAGTGACTAGAAATGTGCTGTACAAGTGCAGTCCATACACCGCCGGTCGACTGCACAGCACCAGTCCCGGTGTTATGACATGCCACTGGATGAAATCAGTTTGAAACGCTGCTGGTAAGACGTAATATAAGAGGGTGGAAAGTCCCTGTATGGTGGGTAGGAGGGGCGGTGGATGGGTCAAACAAATCCTGGACTTTCACCAGGAGGCTGTTGTTCACTTCCTGTATGAATGTAAAGCCAAACCATAATGATTTTTTCTAATACCTAGCTCGTAATATGTAGACGTGAAAGGCCACTGACAAAGCAGCGATATGTGACGAGCTGGGATGTGTCGGTGACACCTAGACGAGATGGCTGCCCAGCTGCAGACCACTGTTCCGGACCAGCAAACACCAAAACACACTGTCACTGGTGTTTTTCCAGCAGCTTTCTCAGCACTAAAACCTGTGTGTTTTGCGGGACAGCCGTGGCTCAGGAGGAAAAGCTAGTCATCTACTAATTGGAAGATCGGTGGTTCGGTAAGCGGCTCCTCCAGTCTGAATGTTGAAGTATCCTCGGGCAAGATCCTGAACCCAAACTTGCTCCTGATGGCTGCGTAGGAATGTTTAAGCTGAGTAGCACGTGACACTTTGCACTGTAGCCTCAGCCACCACAGTGTGAGTGTGACATGTAGCGTCATTACCATTTTTTCAGCAGCTTTTTTAGCCCCCTGTCTCTGTGTTTCCAGTGAGTTTTCAGGCATGAAGAGTGGCGCTCTATTGCCAAGACATAGCTGCTTTTCCTGCCAGGATAGTGCCACGAAAACCAGATGTTTTCTACCAAGACATTGCTGTTTTTCCTGCAGGGATTATGTCCCCCAAACCAGGAACTTTAAGCTACAGCATGATGTATTTCTAACCAAAGTTTCCATACACATGACACACTCTGTTTGATGTCTGGTAGCTCTTTCTAAAACTCTGCAAAGGCAGTGGTGCTTCTTATGCTACTGTAATGGTTTGTTCACTTAAAAGGCATGATCAGTGAACCAAAAATGTGTATGAAAAGCAACAGTCTGAACGCAGAGTTCAGGTATTTTCCAATATAAATAGACATCTAAAAATTGCCAGTGGGTATAATGATTAACCACTTCTTTACCACAGCATTCCTGGCATTAAGACTCTACCTGCATTGCTGCCCTTATTAGATAACTGTAGAGATCTTATCTGTGTATGAAAACAGTTGAAATGACAAAATGTGAAGAAACAATAACATGCAGGCTCCTTCAGACCCCTGCTCATTTTTATGTGTGGCCTGCTATCTTGATCTGTGGCGTCTTGGGCTGTTTTAGGGATAACCTTCTCGTTAAGTGTTCTTTAAGAGCAGAGCAGGAAGAACAGGCCTCGGCATGACTGCACCGGTTCAAGTGTCAGGCCTGCTGTCGATGTGCCTCCTGCAAAAGGCTGTTTTTCTTCACAGATGAAGACTGAGATAAATCAAATGTAGGAGTAGCAAGGGCAGTAATGACAGCAGGTAATTGGCATGTTTTCTGTACATGCGCAGGACTTCGACACCCCCTGGGCTTCCAGGAAACCCTTTGGAAAGCTGTTGTGTGATTTCAAAATGACCAACCAATATGACTTTTGTTTTTTAAATCCAGTTTGTCACTATTTTAGTCCCAGCCTCTGTCAGCACTGTCATTTTCCTGCAGTGCACTTGTCAGAGATCAGTCAATTGACATCTGTTTATATAAATGGGACAGCCTCTTGTTTAATGTCAATATGATTCCATGAGGCCAAATCACACAAAATAATAAAGTCGCCAATCATAATTATGCAGATGACATGCAAATATACACATCACTGTCACCAGGTGATTGTAGACTGGTGGAACGTCTGTGTCATTGTATTGAGCAAATCAGTGATCAACATTTTCTCCAACTCAACAGAGATAAGACCGATATCATAGTCTTTGGGCCACAGAAAGAAGGACAGTGTCAGCTCTCGTCTTGAATCCATCTCTCCTATATCTAAGAGTCAAACAAGAAACCTTGGTGTTATCCTGAACTCAGAGTTAAATTTCCACAGCTACATCATATCAGTAACTTCATCTGCCGACTACCATTTGAAAACATTGCAAGAGTCAGAGGAATAATGTCAAAGCAAGACCTTAAAGGCTCACCCACGCCTTTATTTCCGGTAGATTTGGTTACTGCAGTGGTCTGTTTGAGGCCTTTCAAAACAAGCTGTTTGGCAACTTCAGCTTATTCAGAATGCTGCTGCTCAGGTCCTGACAACTAAGAAATATGACCACATTACTCCAGTTCTAAAATCCTCACACTGCTTACCTGTCATTTGGAGAATTGATTTCAAAATCTTGCTGCTTGTGTATAAATCACTTTGTGACTCAGCTTGCACCTTTCGGACCCTGAGGACATCTGGGGCCGGCCGACTGACCGTCCCAAGAGTCAGAACAAAACATGGTGAAGCAGCGTCTTGTTATCATGCAGCACAAAACTGGAATATCCTCCCAGATGATATTAGACAGTTCGACTCTGAATACTTTTCAGTCAAAGATAAAACGTTCCTTTTTTACACTACCTGCTCTACCCTGTAATGACTGCAAACTTATTTTTATACTCAATTTTAAACTCAATTTTAAATAATGTTTTTATCTTTGCACATCTTTTTTGCACAATTATATTGTACAATTACTTATTAATTAATTTAACCTTTTATATCTTTTCGCTTTAAAATTTAACTGTAAATCTGAATCCTTTATTATTTTTTATATCTTATCACTCTGTAAAGCACTTTGAATTGTCCTGGTGTATGAAATGTGCTATACAAATAAGGCTGCCTGGCCTTGGGTACATATGGGTTAAACTTTTAAAGTGAAAAAGAAATTATTTCAGGGCCTTATAGCCCATTCTGTTGGTGCACTGCTGTTGGTGCCACACAGCTTATAAAACAATCAACATAATGTTACACTGAAATCCCAAAATGACATATGTCTTATTATTCTTGGGTTACATCCTGTAAAGATAAGTATACTGTGGCTCTTAAATTTCAATTTAAGAAAAAGTGTTGGACATGATTTGATAGCATATTAAAAGATTAAAAGAGCACTTCTGCCACTTAGGAAGGAAAATAGACTCTTTGCCTTTGAATTAAGTGTTGACAAGGTAAGTCACTCTGTGTTATTCTCTTGAGTCACTGTTATAAATTTGTTCTCTATGGCAACCTGGCATGGTTCTCTGAGTTGATTGTGTACTCAGACTTTGGCTAGCTAAGTTGCGCAACAAAGCTGGCTGCTGGGGCTCAGGAGGTAGAGCAGGTCATCCGGTTCAAACCCCGGCTCCTTCGGTATGTATGTCCAAAAGTCCATGGGCAAGATCCTGAACCCTAAACTGCTCCCAAAAGCTGTGCTATTGGTGTGCAAATGCTCTTGTGAGTAATTACAGTATTTTTGTTCAGTGTAGATTAGATCCTGATCAACAGATTGGTACCGTGCATGGCAGCCTCTGCTAACAGCCCAGTCGCCAGAAGAATGTTGCAAAGAATGCATCATACATTTCTGCAAACCACAGATACGTTGTGAAAACATTTTTAAAGTGACGTGATGAGTTGACTTTGCCATCTGGAGGTGGAGGGGATGGTGGATGCTGTTGATGTTTCACGACATCGCTACCAACATTTGGATGGTTAGGTTTATAAAAGACATCATGGTTTGGCTCTACATTCAAACAGGAAGCAAACACCAGGCTCCCACATGAAAGTCCAGGGTTTGTTGGTCTATTTCTCATTTAGGACAATAATGGCTGAATTACCAGCTGGGCAAAGCAGACACCTCAGAGACCTTGACCAATGGAAAAGCTCCAGGATCATAACTTTATTTGGGAATATGTCCGACTAAAACAAAATATTAGCCACAATGGGCCCTCACATGTATCCTGCATGACGCTAAAACCTTGTCTTGAGGAGCGGCCTTTTTAGCTTTAAGACATTCACTATTTCATTTGATCATTATTTTACTTAATACATGGTGGTATTTTTGGAAACACATTGTCATCCTAACTTGGAACATGTACACGCCAGGTATCCTTCTGTGTTTGTTGTTAGCTTTTCAGGATGGCGTGTCAATTTATGCCGTGCAATACATGCATGAGGTGGCTTTTGCTGTCTGTGTCGGACGCCAAAATCACAGACAAAGTGGTGGTATTTGACAACCTCAGAATAAGAACAGACTGTCCATTTAGTGGCTGTTCTGGAACTTTCAGTCATATCACACAATTTCCCTCACCAGTTTTCATCACAGAATTGTAGATGTTCAAGAAGTCAGATTTCTGGGCACTTTAAGGTGTTCGCCAACATCCACACCAGGGTCCCGAAAAGTATTCTGAGCATCTACAATGTCATGTCTATGTTCTATAGCCACTAAATGGATCTCATGGTGTGATTATATGTCAAGAGAGCAAACCTGTTACAAAATAAGACTTAAAAGGGATTGTAAATAGGGAATGACCTTCACATTTTTTATAAAATGCTATAACATGAGAAGTAATTGTTCCTTTTTTGTTTTAAATGACTGTGTGACATCCTGCAGCAAATATTAGCCTGCTATCAAACTCACAGCACTCTGATAAGACTGTCAAAAAGTCCACTGTATGATTCATCCAAGCAATGGTCATGCAAATGATAAAATGTATCCGTCATAAACATCAGCTTAAAATATTTTTCTACCGGCACTTTTATTAAAATACCTTTAACCTTGAAAAACTCATTTCATTCTAAAGATGCTAATTCAATTTAAAAATGTTGCAGCACCATTTTCTCACAGTCAACCCCGGGTGTAGCACCAAATCTGGGCCCTGTGCATCAGCAGTCTCTGTGGGGCCCCTGCCCATCCTCTCTAGGTCCATATCTCTTTTACGCATCTTTTAAAGATTTATTTATTTATTTCTCTGTCCTTTCTTTCTTTTCTTTTTTGGAGCCCTGATCACCCTTTGTTGGGGAAAGACGTGCATGTTGGTGCTCCAGCAGCATAAACAGCCACTCACTCAGCTCTAGCTGCATTCAGGGACGACTCCTAGTGCCGGGTGGGACTAAACAATTTTGTGCCTGTAAGGGAGTGTTCTTCACTTGTCAGAGGAGGGGGGTGGCTGGGGTGTGACTTTGTTTGTTTATTTATTTTGATTTTGACCCTCCCCAAAGCTTGAGTCTCCCTGAGTGACTGGCGGAAAATTCACGACACTCCCTCCACCATGAATTAGATTATGTTATTAGATTTGTAAAATGTACCCTTTGGTGTTTGAAAGTTAAAAGTTGAAGATAAAATGTCACTATTTTATGTTTAGATTTGGTCTGTTTTTGTTTTTGTTTTCATAAGGAAGTGTTCATCGCACAGGATGTGTTGAAGGACTGTCATAAATTTGAAATTGCAACAATAATTTCCATTTTTACAGTTTGTGTCAATGATAAATGGTGTGATTTTGGCAATTTGTAAAGAAAACATGCCTTCAAAGCATGGGCACATGTGCACACACACTGGTTTGGAAAGCGGTAAAATAAACACAAAATAAAACCAGTATAATTTGTATGAAACCAGTTATATTTGTATGCCCATCCCCTAAGCCAAAATTTTAAAAGTCCCTCCTCAGTGCTTCAAAGATTAAGACATGCCGCCTGCTTTTTGAACTCCCCCTCCCCCCTCATAAATAACGAACAGTCTGTAAGGGTCAGAAAGGCCACAAAAACCTTCCACTACTTTTTCTACAAAGTCTTTCAACACATATATTCAGGTATTAACTAAATACAAAAAAAACCTTTTTGTGTCAGGATTTTTAAGGGCCCCTCTTCCACTTTCCCCCTCACTACGACACCCCTGAGTCTCCCTCCGTACGAGGTTGGTTCATAACTAACCGCTTTATTTATGGTGAATAAATGCTAATGCTTTGTAGATCTGTTTTTGACTGTTTGACTGCTCACCTGGACCAAATTTACTTATTAACAGCTTATTAACAGGTATAACTGCAGACCTGATGGCTTATTAGAAAGTGAAAAACTCCTTTATAACACTGTTATTTCCAAACAGAAAGGATAATCACATGCTAAAGGGATTTTTCATCACCTGGCACCTGGTTCTTAATTACAGCTTATAACTGGTCTTTAAAGCGTTAGAAAAACATTTATTAACCATCAATAAATCCATTAGTTCCAACTTAGAAACCCTGTATGGGGTGAGGGGGTGAATTACTACAAAGCAGTGCCAAGATGTGAGCTTGTAATCACAGCTATTGTTGTGCTGCAGCTGAATGAATATAAAAGGACTCTAATTGGGATGAGTTGTGAAATGTGTATTCTGGGGGTGCCAGATTTCTGAGACCCTGGGGGAACAACCTTTCCATGATAAGCCCTGGTGAGGGCTCTGTGTGTCCCACCCCTGCGTGCCATCAGAGGTGCTGCACAGGCATGTTCCTGCAACGCCTGTTGGCCCAACGCTGGAGCGCTTTAAAGGGACTGTGATCAACACGTGGGGCTCTCATCAGACATTGCAGCCCCGACTCTGCATTTGAGATGATATCAACACTGAAACACTGAAAGGAGGAGGAGAGAGATTGCACTGACAGCCTTCAGGCAATTATCAGCACAGTATCAAACATGACATTACCTTACCGTCTCACCCGTAGCTGCTGAAACCCCCTGAGGACATGTGAACATAAACTGTGTCTGCAAGGAGGACCAACTGCCCCTGCTTTGATCCACTTTAAGAACAACGTATGCTAACTGAATGAGTCATCAGATAAACCATTTGCCAACATTCAAAGAGACATGATGAATGATGAGAGATGCATATGACAAAATGTACATTAAGTAAAGGCTGTGTACATTAACACTGACACATGGTGACACCTCACACGCTGCCACGTTAACCTTCATACAAACATAAAACGTTCTAAACAAGCATGATCTTGTCAGACGAAACCTCTGACCGCCCTCATGTTGAGTTCATCAAGGATCTTGAGTTACAGTTACAGTCAAGCTGATGTAAAAATGAACTCAAGAACAAGGTTTTATATTTAATTAGAACTAAACTAATAACTTTAAACATTCTAGTTAACTGAAATGAAAATAAAAAAACAGACCTGAGAAAAAAACAAAAAACAACTTAAACTATTTTGTGCACTAACACAACTCAGTAAAATAAAATAAACACGATGAGCATGAGGAGGCATCAATGCATATGTTTATAGACACTGCTGTCTTCATGACTGTGAGTCAAGTGCCTTCATATATATTGTGTTTGTCTCGACAACCTGTTCTGAACTTCTTAAATCTTGCCCCTGACAAATACCCCCCACCTACCCTAAAACATTTTTTAAACAATTAAAACTAAACTAAAGTGAGCAAATCCACTCTGAAAACTAACTGAAACTAAACCTAACTAAAATAAAAAATTACCAAAATGCAAATTAATACTACAGCCCATCTTGTAACGAGATTACTTTAGCCACATTACAGCGATCGGTAATTTAAAGGCCCTGACAGACCAAGCTGACGGTCAGCTATTGGTCAATGTTAGACCGTCGGTGAGCATCTGTCGCCCTAGTCGGTGTGATGTGTCATGCACCGTTGCCCCTTGTCAGCCCCCCCGTGAATTGCCGCCAGTGTTGTCAGAGCCCATCAGTGAATAACATTACTCTGACTGGCCATCAGCTTAGCACACAGGTAGAGAAATGGAAGTGAGGAAAGTAAACAAAAAGCTAAAGTCAAGAGGGAGTGAGACCAAAATAAACTTGTTACATAAGATACAATTATTTTTTCTTTAACCACTGAGCTCTTTAGCAGAAATGTTTCCTGATGGTTGTGTTATTGTTCGCTGGGGCATGGTAAATATGCTCTGTTCTTTTACCATTGGATTGTGTTGTTAATGTGCTAACTGGCTAAAAGCATCAAGACAGTCTTTTGGCTTCCCTTTTTGAATATGGATTACAGACATCTACCATCTGCTGGTGTGGAGAGTTATTGCCTCTCACACAGGTGCAGAACGTACGTGCTGGTTGGGCATCAACTGTTGTCCATGCGTCGTGTTCATGTGCAACTTTTTGACCGAGGTCTGGTGACATGAGGCAATGCAGCAGTTTGGCGTGTCTGGGCCTTTAAGCAAATGTGGGCCAGGGGCATAAAATGAGGGGGCCAGTGTCCCCTTCCCTACCGCCTTTCCACCTACTTCCCGCCCCCTTGCTCAGACTACGCCCGTTTTCAAACCCATCCTTCATTTTGATCCTAACGACACACCTGTTGCGACGTTATCGCGCCGACAAAATCTGTCTACAGACAGACATATAAACACCTGTCAAAATCCCTTAAAACGGCTTCTTTGGCAGTTCCTGTTACATTAGGTGTCCCCAATGATGACAAACACACACACAGACTCACAAGGTGAAAACAATACCGTCGTCACGTTGTCATGGCTGGTAACTAATGAAAAATACAGAACTATAATACAACTCTGCTCATAAACCTGCGTTCTTGTAATTCATAACTCCACCCCCTTGTGCAATTTATCAAGCTCTGACTGCAGAATTCGCGTCTGGTATTATTCCTTTTTTCCTGGAAATTACTTGTTGGTGCTGATTTGGAGTGTCACCCACATTCCTTGCATTTGTTTTGTTTTCACAATTATAAGTTCTGCATGAGACAATAAAGCCAGTGTAAACTGTTCTTCACATGTTCACCTGAGCAGGCCCGCCACATTTTCTCTCCTATGATATGATCTCGATCTGAGGCATTTCCAGGTGTGGGATTTGACAGATGAGTTGCAGCCCCTCTCACGATGTCAGTTTCCCCTGGGGGAAAACCCCTGAGACTCAGAGGCCTTCACTGCCAAGAGCAAGCACAAGCACTGGGACAAAGTCCTCCTCTACAGTACACTGTAAGACAGTTCAGTGCTCTGTTGTAACTGAGGAAATTAGAAGCCTTTGATTTTAGAAATTTTTAACTACCTTGCATATTTCTGTTTGAACTACAACCTAAAAAATGTTGATTTAGGTAGAAACATTTCCTGAAGTTTAAAGCTGCATCAGACAGGTTAGAATAATGACTGTGTTACTGTGTTGTCTTGAGTAACTTATCTTTATTATTTGTACTGATTTACTCTCCCCTGTTCACGTACACGTTCCTGCCTTACCGGTCTCCACAGACACTGCTGTGCCTCTGTATTAACATGTATGTTTCTTATGGAAATGTTTCATGTCACTCTTGATTCAGTTTGCTTTGAGGTGAGAAATTTCGCTCCCGCTCTCATTCTGAACTCGTCAAATACGCTGCTTTGTCAGTGATTTCTAGCCTGGTAAGACCGTCCTGATGACGTGAGCTCAACATTCTGTTACGCTCTCTGTATCAGTCTGGACTCACCATGACAGACAAACTCCTTCAGCCTGTCAGCGTAACGAAACACCAGGGAACATCTTCACCAGAAACGGAACCAGTGGATAAATCAAGCTTTTGCCAAATCCAATCGGAAGAACGGCAAAAACAACTTTTTCTGTAAGAAACTCCACGAGTGCATACTGTTGTTCCAGTTTAATTGTTGTTATTGACTCTATTTCTGCAATAACTTCACGTATTGCTGTGTTTACTAACGTTAGAGTTAGCACTTGTTGCTTCAGGAGCTGCCATTACTGTTCTGCAGGCTGCAGCCTACATTTTACGTCATCAACTACAGCAATAATCCCCAGGTGACCTATGGCTAAGCCACGCCCCCCTCCACTCACTCGGACAAACTATCAACATTCAGTGACCGGTGCTAAATGCTTAAATTATAAGACAAAGATTACAGGTCACAGTGTACGCTTGTGAACCGCATCTGGTTGCCATCACCATCAAAGACAACAAGTTAAAGTGCCACTGAAGTTAAGGTTTTTGGCTCAGAATATGAGAAAAGGATAACGGCCTCTTTACCATCTTTAGATTAGATTAGATTAGATAGAACTTTATTAATCCCTTGGGAAGACTCCCTCAGGGAAATTAAGATTCCAGCAGCATTGGATAGCAGCACACAAAACGTAAAAAGTAAAAACAATTTGTAAAATATAAATATAAGATATATGATACAGACAGAGAATAAATAAGTAATTCCTTATTATATTCCTTATTGTGGTGGCTGTGAGAGTGTCTCTCCGTTAGTTTGGTGCTACAGTATTTACACTGAATCATTCAGCATAACGTTTGCCAACCTTTGTTATCTCTGCCATTACAGATAAGTTAATGAAGCTAAGCTCCAGAAGTTAACGTTAGCTTAACTAGAGCCCTTTGGACAACAGCTAACAATGATGTACGATCACCAAAGTACAAAACTAGAACAAAATAGGCTAATGAACTCCCAGCAAACAAGGTGACATGATGAACAACGCAGCTAGGAGCTAACGTTAGGCTAACTTTAGCTAACGTTAGCTAGAGATGTTAAAGATAACTTTATATTTCTTTCCAGCAAAGTGACAATATGTTGCCTCAAACACAATGTTGACTTACCTTAGAACAGATGTAGACATCATTGTTAATCTTATTCACGTTGAGTTGATGTTGTGGTCTAACGTTACCACACAACTTTATCCAAAGGAGACACTTTTCTCGGTTGAGATGTGGTTTAAAGTGTAAAAAATACACCTGGTCGCCCAGCCTCTCAGGATACCTTGTGTCAGAGTTGCATGTACCCCATGCACACCGTTTGACCATTTTTAAACTTCAAATCTCTGGAAAAGCTCATAAAACCGAACAAAACTGACTTTCTGTAATGCATTTCAATGGACGTCCAGGCAGAGAATGTCAGAGTTTATAGGAATGGCTATACGCACTGTGATTGGCTCATCGCGTTTGAGGGCGGGACTTAGCCATAGGTCAATTGTCTGCGTACATTGTCGTCTATGGTGCGGATCCCTGATTGGCCTCAATATGATTTTAATTTCTGGAAAAAGTTTTGAGTGGCAGCGAGTCCAGACTGATACAGAGAACGATCGTGACCAGACAGAACCTTTCACGGTGTTATGACATGCTGCCAGTTGGCCGGATGGCACTTGTCGCAGCGGCATGGTATGGCGCTGGACAGCGTCAGTTCGAAATGCTACCAGAAACATCGCAATATAAGGAGCTGGAAAATCCCTACAGTGGTATGGTAGGGGTGGTGGTTGGCAACAAATCCAAGACTTTTACCTGACAGCCAGGTGTTCACTTTCTATGTGAATGTCGAGCCAAACCATGATGTTTTTTTCACATGCTTGTGCAACCCAGTCTCACTCAGAAGTCGTCAAAATCTGGCACTTGGTCAGTGACTTCTAGCGTCCGATGCTGATGAAAAAAGCCGTCTTTTCACGTCAATGAAAATGAAAGTTAAGATGGTGAAAGTCTAAATAGGGAAGGCAGGATGGGCGGTGGATTGGTCTAATAACCACCAACTTTTACTCGGGAGGTTGGTGTTCGCTCCCTGTAAGATTGTAAAGCCAAACCCTGTGCCTTTGTTGCCTAAACTCAACCACATGCATGTATTGGCTAAACATAACCATATGCATTTGTTGAAGGGAAAAAAAGTCAATTTGCGGTGTTTTATCGACGTAGTGCTTTTACTTTGAAAGAGACTGCATGTAATATTTATATTTCCTGTGAAAACAGAAGTGTATTTTTAAAGAAGACAATGCATGTAACAGGCTGAACTTGACACGTTGTCCCAGAACATGCACAACCAACACACCCAGGGTATCTTGCGCATCTTATCTCAACGTGGAAAGTTCATGACCAAATGTCGATATGTGACGAGGTCGGAGTGAGAATGTGTTGGTTTGTGTTGCACAAAGAAATAAACATAAATAAAAGGTGTTTTACTGACATTGTAAGTTTATTTTGAAAAAGACTGTATGCGTTTGACAAGCAGAAATTGTGCATTTCCTGTGAAAAAAGTGTATTGAGAAAAGACACAATGCTTTGAGAATACCTAGAGTGTAATCTGTAGACATGAACAGCACTGACAAAGCAGCAGTAAACACTGTTTAAAATTCATGGTGGTGCAGGATCAATCTGGGGTGTCTTATTTCATCATTTGACATAAAGGTCTTGCCTGATGCAGTGAAGTTTGGAGTCAGTTTACAGACTTCAGTGACACCCTCTGGCTGAACTTCTCAGGTTGTTTTTCTTTATTACAGAAAACACTTTTCACTTTGTGCCTCTGGCATTCATTCTAATATATTCTTACAGGACCCAAACAGCAAAACCACATCAATGGTCTGTTTTCAAACATCATCTCAACTCCATGTCGTAATGCTGCTGGGGCGTAATCACAATACAAACACCCCCAATATAAAAACACTGATTTTGACTTTTAATACTCTGACAGTGTGCAAAGTATTTAGCACAAATCAACATTAATTTCCAATACATTTAACACACTGACGCTCCAAAGAATCACCTTTTGTTCAGGTCGTGGATGGACTGGATACTAGTTTTGTTAAGACTGCGAAGCATAGGTTACATAATCTGTGACCTTATTTATGTACACTCTACTAATAGAAGTAAATTTACAGCTGGTAATCAGACAGAAATTTGCAGTCTCAGCAAGACCAATATGCAGTATAGCCATGAATCCCAGTATTCATGCTTTGGCCGTTTGACCTGGATTTGACATCATAGCAATAACCATGAACAGGAACAAGGACCTCCATCCTGTCTTAAGAAAAGCACTTAAGAGGCAAAGCCAAAAAGGTGAAGATGAGTAGCTGATTCTGTGGTTGTGTTTTTATGGAAGTTTCTTCCATTAACCAAATGCTGCTCCTTATGGCATGTACAACGTGATATCAGGCAAAAGACGGAGGCATAAAGGTAAATAATAAAGGATCAACATAAAGCTTAACCTGCAGCGATCCATTATGTAATCATGTCGACACATTGTTCAAATATGAACAAATATGAACAGCATTCAACAGTTTACCGACTAATCTCTAATGTTGACCCTTGTGGACTCAGAGGACAGAGAGGGAGGCAGAGGGAGTGTAGGAAGCTGGAGAAAGGGCAGGCACGCGGGCCTTGAGGCGGATTTATACTTGTGCGTTACCTTACATTGACTTAACGTGCTGCTAGGCTAATTTATACAATGTGAAATGCCATAGGCTTGTGCTAATAACGTTAGCATGTTGTATTTGTGGGGAAAATGTGTCCAGATAAAGACAAGTGTTTGTCTGTGAATGCTGCGAGTTATAGTGAAGCTGATTTGTGTACTTGTGTTTGTCTCTATTAAGCCATGTTTAATGTGTGTTTAATGTGTGTTTTGAATCAGCTCAACTTTACAGCACTTCACAGACACTCAATGCATAGCCTACACCGTAGCCTACACATGTGGCCTATGTCGTTGCGGACATTTTTACTTGTGCGGTGCTGTGTCTGTGTCACTCTGCAGTTACACCTCCAAAACACTAGTCGGCGGTGGAGTTTTTAACCCTTCTCTACGTCCTGTGTGTTCTCTGCATTTGAGTTTGAGTTTTCATTGAGTTGTTATAATATTGTAAGGGAAAATATACTTTTATTTTAAGGCTTGAGCTGGAAAAATGTGCAAAATATTGAGAAATGGAGTGTGCATGAATGTCACTGTTGTGATACTGTATGCAAAAATGTACTGTGATTTGATGACCTCATGTTCTTTGTTTCTTCAATAAAAAAAAAGTTAGAAAAAAAGAAGTCTGTCAGTTCAGCTGGTCCAAACAGAAACTCACAGTCAGTTTAGTAACCTATCATTAAGTTGCGTGACCCCAGTTCTTCGTCTGGTTTGATACAAATCATCAGCTAGAAAAACAGGAAGCCAGCTGTGCAGGACGCGTGACAGTCCTCCAGGCTCCTGTTAACTGACAGCATTAATGACAGATTTTATGGCTCGTACAAACGCCTCAAGGCTACGAGGAGATGGACGGCACTTCACTGTGTCTCAAGAAACTGCAACTGTCTGAGATAACTCCTGCTGACCGGGACAGTAGCATGTTTTTACTGTTTTTCAGTGACAGATTTTGCTGCACAAAGCCTCTAACATGAAAATAAATCAATCATACTTTAAGAAAAGCATTCATATCTTACACACGTATTTAAAAACAGTCTTGCAACACCAAAAGGCTTCATTAGTTTGACACAATCTGAGTTTTCCCCTTTCATTTGGCTTTAGTGGTGCATAAACTAATTTTTACAAAGTAATAGTCAAACAGACAATCTTGGGGCTTGTGGGGCCTGTAGGATTTGGTGAGACTTGCATAATTTCTCCAAGAATTTTTTTCAGCAACAATCTCTACAGTTACTCCAGTGAGTACAGTCCTGTCATAGTAAATGTAAATTATAGCCACAGCTACAAAATGAAGCCTCAAGTTGTAATAAACCCAAATTATCCTTTAATGACGGCTCCTCAGAAGCAAACAGAAAGAAAAGCTGCTCTCTACAAACACACCAACACTCATATTTTTAGACACTCGGAATAAAGAGTGAGCTGCTGTACGAGTCTTTGCCCTCCTCTCCGCCGTCACCCTTTTGATCCTCCAGAAGTTTATCCAGGAGGTTCGGTGAGTCTGACTCTATTCCTGGATCTTCATCCAGAGACTGGCCCTGTGGCTCAGGGTCCAGCTGGTGTCCTGAACGCTGCGGGAGGTCCAGTATCTGTGGATGAGGATGATCTACACCCTGAGCATCCAGCTGAGGAATCATGGTGGTCAAAGACATGGACAGGGGCATGTGGACCAGAGGTGAAGCTGGCAGGGCTGCAGAGCCGGGGGCGAACTGGACCCCCGGGTTCGGCATGGTAGATATGGTGGTGATGGGCTGGGCCCAGGGGAGGTAGGTCAACCCTGAGTCTGGGAGATCCATTTGAGGGAGGGAGCCTGGTGCGGAGGCCACAGGTATGGTCTGAAACAACAAGAAATAGAACTGAAATGTTTGAAAGATTGAGCAACTAGAGAAATTTGGTCTTGATCTTTCTTTGGTCAACCAAGTGCCCCCTTTAACACAAAGGCCACAGAATGCTAACAACATTACTCTGAGAGTCTGTAAGAGTCTCATGCTATAAGCTAGCAAAATCATAGTGGTATCATGTATAAATAGACAACCTAAGGCATCCACTGGAACCAACTATGTTGACTTAGCCTGTCAGAAAAGGGGGCTAAATAACACCGCAAATTTAGGCTTAATTTTGGCAAGGGAAATACTGTAATGGTCATTTTTAAAGGGGTCTCTTAACTCTCCCCTCAAGACTTTCAGAGGCCCCATCTGCCCACCCACATTAAGCATTTCTGGGGGCACCACTGCTTAACAAGCTTTAGCAATCAGATTATTAAGGTCAGTACCAGGCTGCAATCCTGTACCAGTCCATGCAGTGTTGATTAATGGGCCTCAAAGACGTGATCTGACAGGAACCGATCAACCAATCATCCTGGTCTAACCCTCTAACCACCCCACTGCAGGGGTATTTTTTGTGTTCCTTTTTCAATACTGTACTTCTACTCTTTACTCTAGTATATTTTTGAGCCAGCGATCTACTTTTCACTTCACTGCATTTGACATTTATACCTTTGTTACAACCAGTGTGTAGGGGTAAGAGCACGCAAGAAGCACCTCAGCTGCAAACCAGGCGGCCAAAGTATAACCCTCGCCTGGACTAAAGCATCTTGGATTTTTTGAAAATGTATTTTTAACCTCCTCAGACCCAAACTTGTGTTCTGTATGCAATTTTAACCTCTCCTAGCTATTTGGGATCAGTAGGACCCGATAAGTATAAAAAACTAACATTTGTCAACAATAATAAAGTCTCAATGTCCTCAAAAGAGTACTTCCTAATTAACTGTGTCTTGTTACTGTTGCTGAAATTGGTCAAATTTGTCGCCATATCAAACAACTAACGTTAAGAATCATAAATAAACGGCTGCAGACTGACTTGGCAGAAATGGTTGCCATCTTGTTTTACATGGATTAGTGTATTGTGCTCTTACTACCACTAGATGGCACAAAAAGTGTCCACGAACGAGGACAACAGGTCCAAGTTAAGCAGAATGAAGTATACTGTCAAGTAAACCCAAAATACGATGTCCTCATACAAGGACACGGGGTCTCAGGAGGTGAAGATGTTTTTTTTGCATGTCAAGAAACACATCCTGTTGACGTTACAATGAGCGCAATGAACATGAAACTGGCTGCACTGACAAACGTCACAGAGTCGCCAGCCTCTGACCTCATGACAGCCGCAGCTAACAGGGATGTTAACATTACCAGTTTGCTAATGTTAGCATGTTTGCTTTTAACGGTTATGTTACATGTTAACGTGTCAGTCAGAGTGCACACTATCATGCATGTATTGTATTGTAGAAAGTGAGAAATTAATGATTTAATTAAATAGTTTTTACAGTATATTCATAGATTTTATACGTATATAGAAAAAGCATATAATTTTTTTTAGATAGCGACTGATTATGTAAATAAAAGAAAAAGAAAACCATGATACAGATGGGTTTGCCTTCTTCAGGATACATAGCAAATGGCACCGTTTTTAAATTAATATTCTTTTTTTTATCATTTATCTTTAAACACAGGTATATTTCCAAGGTGGCAGTCTGAATCAATTGCAACGGCCCGCAGTCTCTACGGGCCCCAGTGCAACTGCATTGCCGACACTGTCTATATTTACACCCCTGTCATAACCCCTTCTTCACTGTCCATCTGTGTCCTTAGCATGTTTCATACAATGTTGGTGTTCCATTCACTTCACTCACTGATGAATACGTGGCATAGAATCTCTCTCGTGACAGTTAAATGACTTTTAAATCTCAGACGCAAATAAATAATTGCAGGTAGTCGGCTGTATTTGATGTGATGTGGCTCTTTGAGGCAGCAGGATTGTTTTGTCTCTTAGTGCCAGACTGCACGTGCATCAGGAGGCTGACAGAGTGGAGCAGAGAGGAACTGGGGCATCGGTCCAGCTTAGCAGCTGTCAGGTGTGTCTTTTGGAATCAACCCATGATCATTAACAGCTTCTCTCTGCTCCACACAACCAAACCAGCAGAGCAGAGACTACTGCTGTAACACTGTTGGACTCACAATGGGAAGAAATAAATAAATAAATTATCACATGCAGAGTTTTCTCCTACTCACCCCAAAGTTAGTGAGCAATGGTGTGTGTGTGTAGGTCAGCATGGTGTAGCTGGGACACAGAGTCTGCATGTACACATCTGCAGTGAGGGTGGGGGTTGCTGGGTAGGCCAGAGTCTGAGCTGAAGGGTCCTGCTGGTTGTACTCAGATGACGACCAGGATGTTACAGCAGGCTGCAGGCAGGCGCTGCTGACAGGTGGTGCAGCTCTCCATCCTGCACACTGCAGCCCTCCATCAGCGACTGCAGTCGGCGGCTCAGCTGGGGAGCCGCCGGCAACATCAGAGCCAAACATGCCTGATTTTGAAAAAGGAGTTTCGAGCATAAGTCTTCAGAGACAGGCAGAGACACATGCTCTACTTCCAGAAATCAGTTTAATAAATACGTCATGTAACTCTCAGATGCATCTGAATGAACAATTACCTTGTGTGTATGATGAATGGTTGTTGCTTGTGACCAAATCCTAAAAGAAAAGTGAATTTAGCACATCAGTAATTTGCAGTAGAACCACAAGCACACGTTGCTGCTGTAGAATAGGCTATAGTGTAATGTTGATATATAAATATGCAGTATTTATACTTGTACAGATCGAGTCCAGGTGTGAGCAGCAGCTGAGTTGAGATTATAATTAAAGTGTGTTTTGTGTTTTGTCAGTGTATTCACACACAGGTACAGTCTTGAACGGTTGTCGCGTGCAAAATAATCTTTATTAACTGATTCATGTCTAACTAAGCAAAATAATCTTTATTAACTGATTCATGTCTAACTAAGGTGGTAGCGGCACCCCAATTCTGGGGTGTCATTCATCCCGCCGACTCAGGCAACCGAACGTGGCCATGACTTCTTCCAGCATGTTGAGTTTGGGTCAGTACTGGGCCAGGTCATTTTTGACTACAGCCCAGTGTCAGCAGGCAGATTAAGGCCAGTTTATCTAGCTCGATTATGGGGCGTCAATCATGTCAAGTCTTTGCTGAGTCAGGCGACCAAACACGGTCCAACCTACTTCTGCAGCGTGCTGAGTCAGGTCATTTTTGACAATGCTCCAGTGATGATAGTGTTGACGGCCAGAATCAGGCCAGTTTATTTGGTCCAATGTTGGGGTATCAGTCATCCTGAGTCTCAGCTGAGATTGGCAACAGGATTCGGCCCTCCTTTTTTCATTCAGTGTGCCAAGTTTGGGTTGATACTGAGCCAGGTCATTTTTGAGTGATGGCAGTGTCAGCAGGCGGATTCAAGCCAGGTTGCCTGCCTCAATTCTGGGGTGTCATTCATGCCACATCTTAGCCAATTCGGGCAGCCAAACACGGCCCAACTTATTTCTTCTGGCGTGCCGAGTTTGGGTCAATACTGGGCCAGTGATGGCAATGTTGGCAGCTGGTATAGGGCCAGTTTATTTGGCCCAATTCTGAGGCATCATTCATCAAGTCTTAGCTGACTTAATCAATGGCCAGACTTACTTCCTCCAGCATGCTGAGTTTGGGTCAGTACTGGGCCAGATCATTTTTGTCAACGGCCCAGTGATGGCAGTATCAGCAGGCGGATTCAGGCCAGTTTATCTGCCTCAATTCTGGGGTGTTGTTCATCCCAAGTCTCAGCCAACTAAGGCAGCAGGATGCGGCCCAACTTATTTCTTCCAGCATGCCAAGTTTGGGCCAATGCTGGGCCAGGTCATTTTGCCTGCCTGGGCCAGAAATTGTTTTTAAAGCCGAATAGATAAAATATAAGTTAGAGTGTGTAATTCTGTCTTCCACTGGGGCAGGGCTGGTTCTGTAACTGCCAACCTATTTATTGGCATACTGTATATATCATTGCATCAGTATATATTTACGTTTCTCATTGGAAATGGTTTTTCCTAATTACATATCTGTGATCCACAAGATTATAACCTACGTCAGATCCCAACGAGAAAAAAACACACAATGGCTGAGAGTCTATCACACACAGCAATTAACTGGAAACTTCCCAGCTGCAATTTAATAATTGATCAGATTGTGTAAGTGGATATCATATTCCCTGAAGGCACAACAGACATGCTTGTCTTACACCTGAACAGTTTGTTGCTGTCAGTGAGAGAGGGTGGGGTCTGGCCGTCCCCACAGATGGAGGTAGATTAGGAAGGCTATTAACAATTCTCAGAACGTACAAAGATCTCACAGGTAAAGTTTATTTTTCTTAAAACAATCGCAGGCGGAGGATAGGTTAACAGTCTTTCAGGTCTTAATACAAGAATTTTAGATTTGGTTTATTTGTATTTTAATGTTATTTTTATTCTTAAGATCCAAAAACTTTCAGAACCAGTGTTTTACACGAATGGATAGAGATCTGATAAATCTTAGCTGTACTGGAAATATCTGGACATTTAACCATTTATCCAGAAAAAAAAGTGCGCTGAACAACAAACACAAGCTAAAAGAAAAAATATATAGGAGGGTACTTTTAAGGTATCTTGTTTTAGGTGGGACTATCATTTATGACCGGCACACTGACACACATTTTGCACCTAATTTCTAACTGTTCAGACCCTTTCAACCAAAATGAATATAAATTGCAGGTTTTTCTTGACCTGCAGTGTGAACTGTGATGACATCAGTTGGCATGCCATATTCTGCAGGTTGGAATGAGAGGATAGAGAAGTCAACAGTAGAGAAGTAAAATGAGAAGTCATCAGTGCATTGTGCAATGCCTTCCGTTGATGACACATTCCTTGATTACAGAGGATCTGCACAAAACAGGTGAAAACGTGGGCTGGTTCACTAGATAACACCAGCGTTCCCAGAATCTTGAATGTAGTTAATTTTGGTGGGAAAGGGGTATGAGGGGCACCGTGTCCAGCAGAGAGCTCAAATAAGCCAAGTAAGGCTTGAAAAAATGTTTAGAGCTAAGAAAAATAGTGTGTACAGAGGCAAAATGAGAGCAAAAGGAAATAAAACACAAGAGTACAAATCAGGCATTAAAATGGAAAGCTTTGATATAAAAATATATTTTGAGCAATAATGTAAGAACGGGTAATGCGCTCACCAGCCTGATCTCCTCAGGCAGAGAATTCCATTGCTTATAGTGGCCTCAATGGCAAAAGCCTGGTCACCCTTAGTTACCAGCCTTGGTCGAGGGACCACAAGTGAGGGCAGGCTTGAAGATCTCAGGTCAGGACTTGGAGCACAGGTCGTCAGAAGATCAGCTATATAACTGGAGCTAAACTATGTTGAGCTTTAAAAGTTGACGTTTAGTGGCAACTAATGAATGAGGCGAGAATTGGGGTGATATGTGACCTATGATTTGTCCCAGTTAAAATACGTGCTGCAGCATTCTGTACTGGTTGAAGCCAAGCTACTGAAAATTTACTGAGGCATGTAAACAGTGTCTTACAGTAGTCAAGGCGTGAGAAGGCATGAATAAGCTTTTCGAGGTCAGCAAAAGACACAGCTGATTTAATATTGATAATATTTCATAGCAGGATTTAATGAGATTATTGACATGTGGTTCAAAATTCACTTGAGAATCAAAAGTGATGCCTACATTTCTGAGTGTAGATTTTATAGAAGTTGCCAGAGGACCAATAAACAGTTGTAATTTCTTTGCTAAGTGATCCGGGCCAAAGATTATTACTCCTGTCTTGTCTGAGTTCAGCTGCAGAATATTACAAGTCATATTTTTAATAGTAGTGAAGCACTCCATTAAAGTGTTCAGACAGCAAACATTATCCGACTTAAAGGACAGGTAGATTTGGGTGTCATCAGCATAGCAGTGGTAGGACACCCCATTAAAATGACCGATAATAAAAACAAAATAGGACCAAGAATAGATCCCTGTGGCACTCCACACATTAGTGAAGCTAAAGACGAAACTAAATTACCAATGGACATTTTGTCAGTCTCCCTGCTTCCTATGTTACCTCCCTATGTGTTGCATTTGCACACCCAGATTTCCATTGTGCAGAACCATGTGTGTATACTCTTGAAAGACATCTGTATGCACCTATGAAGGAGTGTATGTGCTCTGTATGGTCCCTATAAGGGTGAGTGCGTGGCAAGCAGCAGAACAGTGAAGAATCTGTAGTGAGACATCAGTGAAAAAGAACAATAGAGCCGGCAGCAGTGACGGTGCTGACTGACAGCTAGTGTCAGTATTTAGGTGCCGCTTGACGCCAGCAGCAGTGAAATTGTGCATCCACCTGCCTGCAGACAGCCAGCAGGGCATGTTCAGAGGCAGCAGGGCATGTGCTGTCAGATGCCTGAACGACCGCAGAGGTTCTGAGGAGCTGGTTAGTGTTACGGCTTTGACAGCAGGCGGAGAAATACAGCACTCTGTCATTACACCAAAGACTAAACTCCTCTGATGTCACTTTTACTCAAGTGCTGAGGGTCACAGGACTCTGAGAGATGAACCAAGAAATATTAAAAAGCTGAAAGTAAACAACCTTTTTTCTTAAAGAGACAGTGGATTGCTTCAGGGCTGAGGGTAGGTTCAGTTTTAATAACGTCAATAAACCTAATACCATTTGTGGTAATGTTCGTGCTGACTGGGTGTGTTTAACTGTAAACTGAGAGCACTCCAACAAAGCACTGTGGCAAACACAAGGATCTCAAACCAAAGCTCTGTGTCTAAACAATAATCCAGTGCACATTATGTCAGCCTGCTGCTGTTTAAATCTGGCTCAGCAAATCTGCATATAAATGACCTGCCCTCTGATTTAAAGTGGGAAACTGTCAGACATTAAAGGGACAGTTCACCCCAAACAGTCATACAGCCAGGGAGACCATTTGTCCTGCTGTTGAGAAAACTCTGCCTTCACTTTGATACAACAGCAGTGAATGGATTTGCGTCTGCGGTGCTCATATTGATGAGAAATTACATTTAAAACATTCTTTAGTAATATTTTTCCAAATCAGGCCACTCACTGCTCCGTCCAGCACTCTCTGTTTTTCCTCATCAGTGGTGAAAAGTCTGCACCTCGTTTATCGTCCACAGAACGAGGCTGCACGCCGACATTTTCAGAACAAAATAAATGTTCCTCCTTAAAAGTTGCCGGCAGTCGGCCCAGTGAATGAAGTTATTTTTTCTCAGACTCCAGCTGCTGTGAGAGGCAGCAAAACATCCTTTCATTTTATAGTTACAGTTTACTAATAAAACTCTCCACAGTATGAACAGTGGTTACATGAGCCTCAAAACCAGACACAACTCAGCCCTGAGCAGAGTGACCGTCCTCTACTGACCAATCAGACTGCAGTGTTCACAGCTCCACCTTTTAGTACCAGATCTGTGTGTTAGGTACCCCAACAGAGGGGGGACCAAACATGGGGACGGTACGGAACGGTTCCATTGGTACCATCCACAACTTTTCACAGTGGGATTTAGTGTCCCAGTTTCTCACTGTAAAAAACATGCTGCGAGCTACTCTCATGCCTCTGCGCTGGCGACAGCCGTAGTCAGAGGTATTATGTTTTTGGGTTGTCCGTCCCTCCATCCCTCCATCTCTCCGTCCAACTGTCCCTCTGTCTTCTGTGCTGCCGAGGGGAAGATGTGTGTGAAGCGTCCATGTTTTCACAGACATGGACAGTTGACTGGTGCACAGAGGCACACAACCACGGGCCGTAATTTTAGTTTCCTAATATGGAAATGCCCTGCTGGCATTTTAATGAATGAATGAATTAAATTACCTACATCATGTTTCTTTAAATTGTTTTTAAAGAAACATTTCTGGGAACATCTTTATTTGTTTTCTTGCCAATAAAGAACAGTGATTCAGTGTCAGGTAAATATGAAGCTGGCTGTTAGCTGAAACAGAGGAAATCAGCTAATTTGACTCTGTCTAAAGATAGAAAATGTGCTTACCAGCATTTCTAAAGCTCAGTAATTAAAGGCACTGTGCAGGATTTTCTTTAAAAGCAACATACAGACTCACACAAAAGTAATCCCTCTCAATCATCACTTATCAGCACCTGTCCTCTGTCTGTATTTTCTTCTTATTTTGGTTTGTTGGGGATGTTTCTGGGTGTCATCATTTGGGTAGTGGTGTGTAGCCTCCTGCCAATAGCAACACAAAGTCAGGGGACTTAAAAATGTAGTGACCGGCCATCTCTGTCCTCTGCTCTGTGGATGGCAGCTGCAGGTCTGTGTGACTGTTTGATGGAGGGCGAGGTTGAGCCACACGCACACACAGAGACAGAACAAAGAAGCCGAACAGACAGGATGAAGCATGCGCTTTAGCTGAATTCACACAAAAATGAGCAATACGGCGCCTTCCTGCCGGCCTGTGCGGAGGTGTGGGTGTGTTTATTTGTGCTTTTGAACGTAACTGCCATGACACAATTATAAATATTGTTATATTTCTCTCGGCTTGACCAACGCCGCTCTTTTTAGTTTCATTGAGCCGAGCAGGAGGGGCCAAGTCTGAATGTGGTGTTTACAAACTGTGAGGGGCAAATCCGGCATAGTACACCTTTAACTTGTCCCACATAAGGTTTTGTTTTTTAAATCTGTGAAAAATCAAATATGACAGTATTTTTGACCATCAATATTGATGAGATTTTTGATAAATTATCATCAGTCATGTGGATATAATGATTAAGTGGGTAAAGGTAAAAAATCGAACAGCTAGAACAGTCTGGTAAGTTCAGGATATACATCACTTTACAATAATGCAGCCTTTAAATCCAGGAAAAGACAACAGTTGCAGAAAAACTAGTCCAAGCATTGGTTACTTCCAGGCTGGATTATCGCAACTTTATCACCAGGTTGCTCCAACAGGTCTCTAAAGACTTTCCAGCTGATCCAGAATGCTGCGGCACATGTACTGACAGGAACTAAAAAAAGAGGTCATATTCCTCCTGTTTCAGCTTCTCTGCACTGGTTTCTTGCAACATCCTTCTCCTCACTTACGAAGCTCTACATAGTCAGGCTCTGTCATATTTTACAAAGCTCATACTGTAGTACCCTATTATCCGTCCAGATGACTGTGCTCCCAGAATGCAGGGTTACCTGTGGTTCCTAGAGTCACTAAAAGTAGAACAGGAGCCGAAGACTTCAGCTATCAGGCTCCTCTTGTGTGGAACCATCTTCCAGTTTCGGTCTAGGAGACTAGAGTCTCCAAAATCATTGAAAACAACAGCTTGGTCAGTGACTTTCAGCGTCAGACAACAACAAAAAAAACGTCCTTTTATGTCAGCATGATACGCAGCCAGTCACTGTTATTGTTTGAAGGCTTCCTGTGATGTCAGGGGGAAACAACAACATAAGTTAAGGGGCCGGAAGTCTGAGTAAGGCAGGTGGGAGGGGTGGTGGATGGATCCTACAACCACCAACTTTCACCTGGAGGCTGGTGTTCACTTCCCAGATTGTAAAAACCAAACCTTGTTCCACTTTCCTTAACCCAACCACGTGCTTTTGTTGCCCAACCCCAACCATGTGTATGTCGTGGCTAAACCAAACAATGTGCGTTTGTTGTTGAAGGTAAAAAACTGTCAATTATCGGTGTTGTACCAACATAGTGGGTTTATAATTTATACAATGTAAAATGCCATAGGCTTGTGCTAATAACGTTAGCATGTTGTATTTGTTTGGAAAACGTGTTTAGTATAAGACAGTTGTTTTGTCAGTGAACCTT
>NC_065507.1:5477648-5510296 GCF_006386435.1 Epinephelus moara | reverse complement strand
TTGTCTGTGAATGCTGCGAGTTATAGTGAAGCTGATTTGTGTACTTGTGTTTGAAACTGTCTCTATTAAGCCATGTTTAATGTGTGTTTAATGTGTGTCTTGAGTCTACTAAACTTTACAGCACTTCACAGAAACCCCACCGCCAACTAGTGTTTTAAAAGTGTAACTGCAGAGTGACACAGACACACCACTGCACAAGTATGAATGCTCACAACAGTGTATACCACATGTGTAGGCTGCGGCGTAAGGTCTGCATAGAGCTGATGCACAAGTATAAAACCTGCTTTCTCTGAACCCTGAAACACGCTGTATCATCATGTCAAAAATGACAAAAGCTCTCTGGTGCCCACTCTTCTACCACTACACTACTGAGAGCAGTGTATGTGGAGAGAAAGAAAATAAAATAAAATAAAAATTGCTTCGGGCACCAAATGTGCTCGGACCGCCACTGAGTGAAAAACAAACTTAAACTCAAAGGTCAAAAGTACACAGAGACATTTTGTTCACAAACACAGGAGCGAGCTGAGGTTAAAGAGCTCTTGAACGATCTCCAGTGTGAGTTTCAAAAGCAGGTTTCTACTTTCCACAGAAACGCTGTCACAGTGAAAGATGAGAATTATCAATTACATTTCCCAGTTCATCAGAAGATAACTTACAACTCCACTTAGTAACCAAGGGCTGCGTCATGTTTTTCTCTCTCTTATCAGTGGGTGTGTGTGAGGGGAGTCTGCACATATGTGCGTGTGTGTTTGTGTGCACGTGCAGCAGACGTAATAAATAGCAAGTGGGAGGGCTCTTTGGCAAGGCTGCAAGTAATTTTGCATAGGGCTGTGTGCCCAGCCCTGGAGCCATGCAGGGAATGGCTGTAACTGTCATGGAAAAACACCTGGATTATATAAGGACAACCCCCCCTTGCTCTAGGATAGGCCCTGGGACCTGACTGCTCACATCCTGATGGCCCCAACAGGGCCCTTCCTCTCAGCTCTTGAACATGCCATCTATAATTTGTTCAATAATTTGCCAGTTGGAAAAGTTACTCCCCTCCGAACAATCTAGAGCTGCTGCTCGACAAGGTCCACTTTTACAGCCAGCTTTATGCATCTGGATGTTCAGCTGCTTTTCTTTGATCTCTGCAGCGGTGTCTTTGCTGCATATAGCATAAAGATTATTGACACCATTCATGTACATGACAGCTCTGTTGAGAGAAAAATTCTAGCCTGGAGACTAATGGTAATATATCATCAGAACGCCTTATTAGAAATGCAATGTGGTGTTTAGAATTGATCCCAGAAAAAAAGATGTCATGTGTTTGTCATGAAAACTATTGCGACAAAAGTTCATGAGCTTGAGTGAAACACCTCACTGTGACTGTCCGAGCCCCCCGACAAGAGCTGTTTGTGCTTTTGTTTCTCAGACAAATAAATGTAAAGGTAATCCTGACTCTTTTTATTTCCCATCCTCTAAATTTTCATATTTCCAGTGTCTGAAAATCTCACAAAGCACAGGTCTGAAATGTTTGATTAGTCCGACAGCTCATAATCCTGAGCAATCATTGCTCCATACTGCAACTGCTGCTCCTCCTGCACTTATTTGTTTAATGACTAATGTGCTGTGATAAAGCTGCAGGGAAACGTGGTGCCAGTATGTGCAGGGCTTTTTGGGAAGGGATTTTCTTTGTAAAGGGTAGACCGACATGTTCCCAAAATCAGACATGATTTGTTTAAATGTATTTCTATGTAAATGTTGCCGAAGAATTAAGGATGTTGATCATTATTTTACTTCACTGTACACCTCATTTATCTCGCAACTGAGTTTAAAAAAAGAGCAGGATAAAAAGCATCATGTAAATGTCATGTGTCATGTGTCTTGGTGGACTCACTGCAGTAGGGGGCGCTGCCTTGGTGCTGTGTGGCTCCAGACTCCTCTTTCTCCTCAGCAGCTCTTTGACCGGGTCTCTGACTCGAACACCTTGGTACGGTCTGGACCTGGCCAGGGCTGATGGTGGCGCTAGAGACGCAGAGAAAGAAAGACAGAGACATCCACTGTTAATTACGTGCTCCATATCTGTTTACTAAACCAGACACTGATGTGAAATAACACTGGCCTCTCATTTTTAAACAAGGTTATTAACATATGTATCACCTGTATCATTTTAACATGTGACATCACAGTGAGGAAAAACTATGGAAACCTTCCTCTCATCTGCAAATATGGGCAGTATATTAAATGTATTTTAATTACAAATTTAGTTACTTTTATGTATTTTGTCATTTGTATTATGCAGGGCAGAAAAAAAGATGCATTTTTTAATGAAATACTTAAAGAGTTGTATTTGTGTATCTGAAATAGTTAGAATTAGAATTACAAAGACATTGTGAGTATAAATTAAGAATCATATGGCATCTAGAAAATATTGTGACCCTTGCATAAGGATCATGATGTAACAGCTGCTCATGCAATAATATAAACTTTATCATGTCAATCCTAAACAGTTAAACAATATGTAGTAGTCGCCTGTTATCTGGTACCTACTCCTTTTTTTCAGTTTATTTTAGCTGAGTGTCACAGTTCCCCTGAGTTGATTGGAGGGTGATTCAGATCACCTGTTGCTCAGGGTGTGTGTACTGACTGCTAATTAAGAATCAAGAGCAGCTTGGTGCATTTCTTCTCTGGGCCAATCAGAGTGTGATGACGGCCTTTCTTAGGGTCTATGTGAGGAAATGCAGGTTATTCAGATCCTTCGTCAGTCGAACACAGACCTCATGTTAGCAAACTTTGTCAGTCAGAAACTCTGGTCTCTAATTCCCTGTTTAAGGAGGATTTTGTGCATTTTAAAATAGGACTCCTTAACACTGTGTCACCTGCATCTGGGCCGTCCTGAGTGTATTTGTGCAAGAGCTTTGCTTTCCAAATGATCACCTAAAGCCTGCAGGCTTTATATAGTGACGTATTCATTGGTTTATTTCATTGAGACCCAGTATAACCCAAACCCCCATACATAAACACATCTGGTTTTTATTAAACACATTTGTTCATTATCGAAAAGGGTATTTATCATTGAAGAGAAATTTGTTTACAATTGAAGAGACATTTGTTTATTTTGGAAGAGGAATTTGTTCATTATAGAAGAGGCAATTGTTTACTATGGAAGAGGCAATTGTTTACTATGGAAGAGACATTTGTTTATTATTGAAAAGGCAGTTGTTTATTATCAAAGAGGAATTTGTTTATTTTCGAAGAGACATTTGTTTACTATCAAAGAGATATATGTTTACTATTGAGGAGGCATTTGTTTATTATCGAAGAGACATTTGTTTATTTTGGAAGAGGAATTTGTTCATTATAGAAGAGGCAGTTGTTTACTATGGAAGAGACATTTGTTTATTATTGAAAAGGCAGTTGTTTATTATCGAAGACAAATTTGTTTACTATTGAAGAGACATTTGTTTATTTTGGAAGAGGAATTTGTTCATTATAGAAGAGGCAATTGTTTATTATCAAAGAGGAATTTGTTTATTATCAAAGGAATTTGTTCATTATCGAAGAGGCAATTGTTTACTATGGAAGAGACATTTGTTTATTATTGAAAAGGCAGTTGTTTATTATGGAAGAGACATTTGTTTACTATGGAAGAGGAATTTGTTTACTATTGAAAAGGCAGTTGTTTATCATTATGAGGGCTTATCACAACTCTGCATGTGTTATAATGTTTTATGTATATATTTAATGTGTTATAGATACAGGTTTAAATTTAATATTGGTAAAAAAATAAATCTCAATAATAATAATAATAATAATAATAATAATATTAACATTAGTCATTCATATCTAACTAAACCGATAATGTTAGTAATATTTAGTTGGTTGTTGTTACTGTTGATTATACAACAGTTAGTTCCGGCCCTGCAATCTGATTGGTCGAGAGACAGTAAAACCGTGATGATATTGGAGTACAACATCACGGTTATTTCACTGTGTATGTATCACTCCGCCTCACAGCAGATTGCAATCAACATTCAAATCAAAACTGACGGTTAGTGTCAGTTAGGTCAGCAGTTGCGTTGTAGGCTAATTAATTCATCCACTGTCAAACAGCCAAAAATATGGATTTATTTCCTAAAATAAGTTTTGAATTGAACTATGAATGGTCATCAGAGGAAGATGAGGGAGAGGAGAAGCTGAATCCATCTGAGCACACATCCAGGTTTGTCAGTGTTTCATCAGCGGAGCTCAATGACTTGGAGAAAAGCAACATACTGTCAGATCAGAAGGCAGAGTCGGCTGTGCCTGTGAAGCGACAGTCCACCATGCAGTCACCAGAGACTTATTTCACCGGCTGCACAATTAATGGAAACGTGCAGATAAATGTGTATAAAGAGTAAGTGCCTGGCGCACCATGTCTGCGTTACATAGCAACGGTGACAGCGGAGTCCTGAGGGAACTATTTTTGTTGGCGGAAGACAAATAAAATGCTTAAATTATCTATTTTGTCCTCATTTTTCAACATTTCTTAATCAGCCTTGCTTATTTAACTGTTGAACTGTTGTATAAAAGCAATATCACACTCGAGCTCGTGATGTTGTACTGTGATATCGTCACGGCTGTGATTCGGTCATAGGCACGAGGCGCAGATTAAAGAATTAAAGAATTTGTGCACTCAACAGAAGAAACAGTTTATTTTATGAGCCGAGCATCATAAAGATGTGTATTTATAAAGCTGTATTGATTTGAATATTCCAGTGATAAACGTCAGGTGTCAGTGTCCTGTGGAGCCACGCTGACAGACACTTCAGGCTATATGTGTCTCCCACTATTCAAAATGTTTACAACCAGTGACTCCCTGCAAGTATAAGCATGACGGGAAATCTGATCTGACAGAGAGGGCCTCTTCTGAATAAACTCACAGCATCAGTACTGTACATGTGAAACTGTGAACAATGCCACCAGGCGCTGTGGCCTCGGGCTACAAAGCCATTGAGAGTAATGGCATTTTCCCCCATGGTGAACTGCAGCAGTGTGAGCTGTCTGCAGATGGGGGGTGATCTCTGAACACGCACCACAACAGCTCGTGTGAATGCCACAAAGAGTGAAGTTCACTATCTAATCACTGATCTTTCAAGGAAAGTGTCTGTTGTTTCTAACCACCAGAATATTATCTGAGCATCTATCTGTCCAGTCTTCCTGTCCCTGCCTCACTGACTCAGCCATAAAACCGTGTTTTCTTGTGAGACAGGCTGAAAGATGAGTGAAATTACACTTTGACTCTCCATCACCCTCCCAACTCGTCCTGTCAGTCGAACATTATCTTGTGTTTTTCACAGCAGTGTTGCACAACAATTACTGAATGTGTACTGCAGTTTAGCCCACTGGTTCCCAACTGGTTCCCAACTGCTTCCCAACTGCTTCCCAACTGGTCCAGCCACAGGGTCCAGATTTCTCTTCAGTTATTAGTTCAAGGTCCACACACTTTAATATATTCAGTGTCGTACTTGCTTTTGGCCATGTCGTCGAGCTAGTTTGCTGTCTGTTAGTCACTCACTCTACAACAGGAAACAACACTTCAAAATAAAAGCTCTGTCCCAGCAATTTACTGCACTTCAAAATAAATCCTTTCAGAATGCGGCACACTTTTGGACGGCGACCCACCAGTTGGGAGCCACTGGTTTAGCCCGTGGTATGCTGGATTGAACTGGGAGGACTGGTTTCCACAACACCTGTACTTACACTGATATAGAGAAATTATTTACATGTGCTATTATGTCCTCAGATTAATGAGCTATTATGTAAGAATAACTCAAATAATGCTAATGTATTATTCATTAGTAGTTGTGTCAGTGAATTGTAGGTGGAATATTTTGGACTGATTGGTTTATTTGATCATGTAAAGGTTTTTTTCCTGATATTTAAGTCAATAAATAGTGTAACTAATTAACTCTCATTAGTTTTTTGTTTTTTTTTATTTTACTCGTCAATAAGGCTGGGAAAATATATTTTAAAGGATCAAAGTCTTGACTAATAAACCTTGTAATGGCAAACCCACGCCTCGAGTTCAGACCATTAGCATGCTAATATATGCTTACTGGCATTAAACACAAACTACAGCTAAGGTAGGGGATGCCTTTAGTTTTACAGGTATTAGGTCATTAACCATAAAGTACTGGAAAATTAAAGTTTTCAACAGAGTATGTGAGGAGGTGTTCAAGTCGTCACATATCGCTGCTTTGTCAGTGGACTTTCACATCTACATATGACATGCTAGGTATCCTCAGTTCAGGGATGCCACAACCAACACTGGGACATCAACACCATCCACCGCCCTTCAGACCAGCTCTTTATATTACGTTGTTGCCAGCAGTATTTCAAAGTGGTGCTGTCCTGTGGCATATCATACCGCTGTGACAGGTGCCGTCAGTCTGTGTTATGGCATGACACTGACCGTCCAATTATCATACTGCTGCAACAGATGTCGTCCGGCCCACTGGTAGCGTATCGTAACACCACAAAAGCTGGCTTTTGGTGTCAGTGGCTAATGCCAAAATCACTGACAAAGCAAGAATAGACTGGAAGATGATGCTAGATGAAAGGTTAGAGGATCACCAAACCGAATTTATCCTCTTGGGCAGTCGTTCCCAAATGGTGGGTTGTGGTCTGAAAGTGGGTCACGGGTCCATTCTGAATGGACCATAAGTGACTCGCTAACAATTCAAGTTTGTTAAAAACACTGTATTTTGAAGTACAGTGAATTTCTGGCACAGAGCTTTTATTCTGGAGTGTTGTTTCCTGCTGTAGAGTGAGTGACTAATGGACTACGACTTGACAGAGACAGCAAACTAGCTCAATGACATGGCCAAACGCAAATATGTCATTGAACGTATCAAACTCGGTGGACCTTGAACAAATGACTGAGGAGAAATCTGCCCAGCAAGCCAAATGACGTCCAGTTAATGTCGTGTTGACGTCATTCGGTGACGTTCCGGACTAGTCTAAATCACGGCCAAATAGGCGATGTTTTAGACGTCATTTCTAGGATGTCCTCACCAAGACGTCACCTCGACGGCTTTTTAATGACCCTAACCGACCACATAACCGTCCAATTTATGTCGTCGAGAGGACGTCTTGGTGACCACGTCCTGATCTGGCCCACTTTCTTCACCAATCGCCAAGAAGACTCAAACCTCGGTCGCAATCTAAAACGTTTTTGTAGGCCTTCACCAAATCACATGAATAAATAAATACATTAATTAATACATATATATAATAGAGATAGTGTGATAGTCTCTGATGTGACTGGTCATGATATGACTCGATCACGACCCCACTGGGCTCTCTTGGACTTGTACTGCTCCGTCCATGTGCAAGTAATTGGTTGTGATTGGGTCATATTCTGGACCTGATCGGACTAGTTGTGATTTGACGTGATCACGGCCCGATTGGGTCGTGATCACGTCCGTCCATGTTTGCTGGGTGGACCCTGTGGCTGGACCAGCTGGGAACCACTGCATGATCTCTGGGGATCATGAATGTCTGCACCAGATTTCACGGGAATCAATTAATAGTTGTTCAGATGTTTCAGTCTGGACCAAAGTGTTGGATCGACCAACCGCCAGCCAACATACAGACTGAAAATGTTATTTAAAGAGCCCGGCCACTAGCATGGCTAACAATGCATAGTGTGGACAGGACGTATAATGTGTCCTGTAGCCTGTAGTCGCAGCAAACTGCAGCCACCTTGGTGAACAAATGGATGTGTCATGAACTGTGCTACAGGTCATGACACATACTGCAGTAGCCTACAGCACAGATTAGTGTAAACTGCAGTTTTTTGTTGCCATGTTTTGTTACCTCCTATTGTCCCTTTAAAGTGAAGTGTCTTATTTCAACATAAACGTGTCGTCTGAGTCAGTTAAAGGAAGAATGAAAGAGTCTGGTTGTTATATGACAGTTACTGTACACATAGACTGTTATGGGTTCTGACTATAATTGCAGAGACGTGAGCAGCTGCTGGCAGATGTCTCCTCCTATGTTGAAATAAAAAATGTGCTCTTGTCTTAATGCCACACACACTGTACACACACACATTAATCTTAATGTGACAGATCGTAATAAGGGATCAAAAGTTCAGTAGTTTGAACAGTTCAGAGTCAGTGCTCTGCTAACAAGCTGTCTGCAGGTAATGGCACCCTGAAACTGATTCTGAGGAATAATTAGCTTTAGCTCACGTTGGTTTAAAGTCAAAAGTCAGACTGCCATGAAGAGAAGTGTCCCACGTCTAGTTTAAATGTGTCTTGATGTTTGGTGTTTCCACTGGTGGAATTTAGGAACACCCTGCAGCCATTACGTCAAAAGTGATTTAATAATTATCATTAGAGCTTCATTTGACGCCAACTGCGTGTTTCTGACTGTTAAGGAGGGAATGTGGGGGTACAGTTGTACCAGTGGTGAGCCTGATGTACAAATAAAATGGCTTGTTCACACAGGTCATATTGTTGGTTTTATGACGCTCTGGTTCACCACCTTTCAATTTTTGGATGTGCATTTTATGTGTTGACTCCCCCCACAGCGAGTCAGCACACTCAGTTTACTGCTGCTGACAAGAGCTTATTAAGCTGGGCTTGGTTTTGGTAACTGAAGAGTGGAGCTGCAGAGGAAAGAGGAAAACTACCTGTGTGAGAAAACCCAAATTAAATAATCAATGCTCAGTTGGCCGTGCTGGTTTATTTTGAAGCCAGCACAAACACAGTTTCTCTAAACTTCAACATATTAGTGGAAAGTATTGGTGGTGGTGTCTGGACATGATCCAACAATAGTTCTGCTTGAATATCAGTTGGATAAAGTCCGCCGCTTGGCTGATAACATGTCAAATTACCATCAAACTATCCCTCCTCCCCTCAGGTGAAACTCCACCAGATGACATCAACTGATGCAAAACACGTCATCCAGTGGAATTTCGTTGGCTCTCGAGGCTGTTGCTCGAACTACAGGCTGTACTTCCACGTTGTTGTGTTGCTCACCACCCATGCTGCAGACACACAGAGCCTCGATGACACTCCCCCTGTAACTTTTCTTGTTTAAAGTTTCCCTCCAGTTACCAGCCTGTTACTGCAACTCCTGTTCCCAGCGACAGAGGAGGGTAACCTGTGGTCCAGACTGCTGCTCTCTCAGCCCCCTACTTGACCTCTTTATTAGGCTGAAGGCGGTCTGACAGTATCTTGTTAAGATTCTTATCTGCAGCTGATTAATTTGTCCATACAGGTCAAAGAGGCTAAGTGGCCTCTTTAGACAAACAGAACGGTGTGATAATGTACAGACGAGTTCACGATGCTCCACAGAAACAGGGACTGGAAACACAACTGACAGTTAGCTGAGTCCCAACTGCTACTGTTTCTGCGCCTGTCAAGGTTTCTGTACATGTGCAATCTGCAAAAACATTCTCAGATTTATTACTCAAACTTTTTTTAGTATTTTGTAAAACAGACAATGCATGTAACAGGCTGAAGCTGACATGGCGTCCTAGAACGTCAACAACCAACACACCCAGGGCACCCTGCACGTCATATCTCAGAAATGGAAAGTCCATGACTAAACATTGATATGTGACGAAGTCAGAGTGAGAATGTGCTGAAGGGGCATATACCGCTCGCTGAGGAGGGTGTAGGATGCTTGACAGTGGGATTCACCTCCTTATATACTAAGTGTTTTGCACATATTCAAGTAGGTGCATCCTGATTTGCTGGCTATCTTTATGCTTTTCTCAGTTTGCAAATGCGTGTTTGTGATTATGGGAGTATAACCCAAACAGTCCAGTAGAGGGCTCGGCCTGTGTGAGATAAAACATTACAACTGTCAGTAGCTATTGAAATGCTCTGACTACTGTGAGTAAGCTAGCTTGCTAACATGCTAATGTTTGCAGCTTAAGTTATACGAGATAAACATAATGTTTAATCCATTCCGTGTATACTTTTGTTCAACCTAGTCTCACTCTGAAGTCAGACACTGACAAAAGAAGTCGTCCTTTCAGGTGGGCATGATACTCGGCCAGTAGTAGGATAGGGTGGATGGGAGGGGTGCTGGATGGGTCCAACAACTACCAACTTTCACCTAGGAGACCGGTGTTCACTTCCTGTAAGAGTATAAAGCCAAACCCTGCTCTTTATTCCTAAACCCAACCATCTGCTTTTGTTGTCGAAGGAAAAAAATTCAATTTGGGGTGTTGCACCGACGTAGCACATTTATTTTGAAAGAGACTGTATGCAAATTGCACATTTCCTGTGAAAACAGAAGTGTATTTTAAAAACAGACAATGCATGTAACAGGCAGAGGTTGACCAACCAACACACCCTGGGTACCTTGCACATCATATCTTGACGAGAAAGTCCATGACCAAACATCGATATGTGACGAGGTCAAAGTGAGAATGTGTTAATTTGTTGGTGATTTTGGTCATGGAAAAGCGGAGGGCTAGACACAGTTGCTAAGCCATGATTGCAGAATCACTGTTTAGGGTCTGACCCCATCCATTTTTAATAATCTACTCAAACTCTGTCCAGTTAATGAGCTTTTTATAAGTCTGAGTCCAAATGTTTAGACACAAAAATATCATAATCCAGGACTTTCTATCTCCTTTTTATATTTAAAGAACTTTTATTGTGGAAAACCTGTACCTGACATGCAGGAAGCTGCAGTAACAGGGTTTGCAATAGGTGCTAACTCCCAATAAATGCTACAGTACAAAACCTTGACCTGAAACTCAAACGGACAGAAGATGATGTTGTCTTTCATCGCTCTCTGGTTTAAATAATCACACATGAACACACAAAGACAGACAAACAATCACCACGGCACATGCACAGGGACTCAAACAACAAGAAAAGAGGAAGCTCCACAGCTGTGCAGTGTTTTACTGTGGCGGAGGCCTGCAGCCATTTGCATATCAAGATTAGACCAATAGCAACGCACAGCCAACATCCAAATGACCACCTTCCTCTTTCCAAAAGAGTTAGACACCAACAGGAAGCAACGGGAAAAAATGTCATATATTTTTCTTTCCTTCTGTTGGAAGTTTTCCAAAAAAAAAAAAAAAACAAGGCCCAGACTCAAACTTCCAAGTCAATTTTCTAAATGACACGTTCGATATGGGGGGAGAAACAACAGAGCGCTGGACACATCTGTCCGTTAGTTTAAGTTCTACATCTTTGATTAGCAAACACTCAAATAAAATGAAAATTCATTACAATTGTCTCAAAATACAGCAGCGAAAAATCAAACAACTTAAGCTAAATCTAATTTTTTCTCTCAATAGCAGCCTTGGATCCACAATATCCACCCAGAGTATCATTTTAAATGACACAGAAGAAAAAAAGAACAATTATGCTCTACAAAAGTCAAATGCATTGCATGGCGATCGTACTGGACTGCATGGCATGAGTACAAAATGTATATTATTGTGTTTACCTCATCTAAGTGATGAAATGTAATATGCACAAAGGCGAAACTTGTATTTGAACAATTCGTTTTTCAATTTTAAAAACTTTCTGCCGCTTTTTTAATAAAATCAAAGCACATTTAAAATTATTTATCAAGTAAATAGATTAATTTTATACAAAATAATATAGCATAAGCTGCATGAGGATTTTACAGTCACTGTGCATCCTGTAAATAAAACAACAATGATGTGTTGTACTTACATTTCTCCCAGTGCATACTGCTTATGTGGATAATATCATATAGTTAAAGTGAAGAAAATCAAAGTGGCGGGTGGTCTGACGAGCTTTATAACAGCCTGCAGCTAGCTAACAATCCCCCTGGGATGTCACAGCGCTCTAACCGCAGATCTCCCATGTGCATCTAGTTTCAGTGTTGATACTATTTAAGTTGAATCATAACTACAGCAGATAAAACATTTTAAAAAGAGAAAAAAACAGGCCGAGCTAATGCCACAATGAAACAGAAATTAAGATGACTAAACATAAAGGAGAATGATGTGGATATATTCAAAAGCATCACAGACAAATAATGAAAATCAAGTGAAATATCCTTGATGCAAATGTTTTTGTGTGTATGACAAACTTCCTTCCCAGCCGTCCTTTTCAAACCAAGTTACACAGAAGTTTAGTTTGTCTCAGAGAAATTAGACTTTGTGACATTCATCAAAAGTAATTAAAAAAAGGACTGCATTTCTACAGCGCCTTAAAAACTCTTGATTTCAGAATCAAAGTAGGCACATTTAAAAGTATTTATATCATTCAGTATCTTGTTTAATTAACATTATATTTATTTAATATTTGTTTGAATAGGGAAAAGTATGTAGCATACATAAATGCCACACACCACAGTATTTATCACAGTTTGCAGTTACCACACACCACAGTTTGCAGAAAAGCAACCTGACACAGTTTTCTTAACATTAAGTGTGAGATATGAGTAACAGGACAGCTCTTTGGAAGCTGCCAGAGCAGTTTTCGCAGATACATGTATGACTGTATCATCCGCATACATCTGAAAACCTGCTCCAACATGACAATGGAAGGTCATTAATATATGAGCTAAAAAGAAGTGGACCAAGAACAGAACCCTGAGGTACTCCTGTTCTAGTCTGTAGAAAAGAAGATTTCTCATTAGTAACGATGACACACTGTTCTCGGTCAGACAAATAAGACTCAAATCACTGTAATGTTTTGGTGAAGATATTATATTTGGAGAGTTTATGAATGAGGATATCATGATATATAGTGTCAAGCTTTTTTAGGTCCAGAAAGACCTGCTATACTGCCATTATGATCTTGTTTCATATATTAAAGGAATATCAACATTTTAGGAAATATGCTTATTTGGTTTCTTTGAAAAAGTGAAGTCACAAGATGACAGTCAGTCTTATGTCTGTGTGTTGAGCATTGAGCTGAGGACATGGTTAGCCTGGCTACACCCTTTAAAATCTGCAATAGAAACAGTCTGTCAGAGCTTACAATGATATTTTTGCTTATTGCGATGTCATTTCTTGGGGTATCTTCAAATGCCACATATTCCTAAAATCTGTACAACCTAAGCTAAAAGGTTTTGTAAATCAACAAACCATAATAATTGATAAAAGCACTGGAATTGTGGTATAATTTTTTTTTTACAAAAATTAGACTTTTTTTTCATTAGACTGTCCAAAAAAACTGTACAAAACATTACAGTTTGCATACAACACCCAAAATTGACATTGTTTTCCTTCAACAACAAACATACATGGTTACATTTAGCCAACACACGCATGTGGTTGGGTTTACACAACAAAAGCACATGGTTAGGTTTAGAAAAAAGAACAGGCTTTACATTCATACAGGAAGCGAATGCCAAACTCCCAGGTGAAAGTCGGTGGTTGTTGGACCCATCCATCACACCTCCGGCCCACCCTACTTGGATTACTACTTGTCCAGCCATGTTTCCCGCTGATGCTGCTGGGCTCAGTTACACAATAACGGCAACTGGCCGTGTCTCATGCTGACGTGAAAGGACAGCTTTTTCCATTGGTGTCTGACATCGGAAGTCACCACCCAAGCGTCGGTATTTGACGACTTTGGGGTGAGACCAGGTTGGCATAAAAGTGCTAAGAGGATGGATAAGCTGTTGCTCATTAAGAACTAGCTCTCAATAAAACCACAAATTTTGGTTTTCACATTTTCTATTGTGTGCAGGTTAAACAAACAGGATACAGTGTGGTAGCTGGTGAGCTTCAGAGGTGTCGGTAGGCAAACTTCTTCACTTCTTACAAAGCTAATCTAGCTGCTTCCCACTGCTTCCTATCTTTATGTTAAGTTACGCTAACTATGTCCTGGCTCTAATGCTGAACTACATAAAGTCACGAGACTGATATCAATTGTCTTGTCTTACTCTGGTAAAGAAATTAGCACATAGGAGAAATGCATTCACATATAAACCAGCATCCATAATCACGTTAGTCTTTAAGTAAAATTCACTCTCAGACTCACAGTACAGAACATTTTAGAGCCGTCTGAAACGGTTCAGTGAGGATGCTAATGTGTTGCTAATGAAATGAAGATGCACCGTTGGGGCTTGCTCAGGAAGTACTTTGTTCATAATGAGTGCCAATAAAAAAAAAATAAAAAAAGAATCCTGATTTCACCAGTGGATAGGAGCCAATATGTGAGCGATGTGAGCCCCACAGCCGGATCTGACTGGCTGCCATATTTGGCTGAGGTATTTCAAACACGAGAGTTTGCCGAGGCTAACCTGTTTAGGCATGTGAGCAGAGAATTGGTCCGGCTCGAGATGTGTGTGTACTGCATAATCACAAGATCTTGATAAGAGACAAGGGGCTTTAATTCAATATTCCAGCTGGAAAAAATAGAGGTGAGTAAACATCTTTACATGGTTCATGTGTTGGTCAAACATAATCCAACATGCCAAAACTGAATCTTTCTTTCCTTTGATTGGCTGATGAGAGAAAAGTGTTTCCATAGCACCCCCCATCTGGGCTAAGTTAGGTGAAGGATCACAGAAGATGGCTGGCTGTGGTTAGAGATCAGGGTCAGGTTAAGGTAAAGGCAAATACATCAACAGAGACACATACTTAACCCAGAGAATCCACTTGAGCACTCATGCACCAGCCCAAGAAGAAGCTCCCACTAGAGACTATCTTGTGATGGGATCACAGCAGCCATGACGCCAAGTCGGTGTGTATGGTGCAATGGACCACATGATATTAGAGAAGGGAGTCTGACGAAACAGGTAGATAGGGCTGGATCAGCAGATGGGAATGTTGATTGAAACAGTGAAACGAATAAAACAAATGTGGGCCAAGGGTTTAAAGTGGATGGAGATGGGGAAATGGCCCCTTCCCTACTTCCTACCTCCCTACTGTTGGTGCCCCTGCTCAGACCACACCCATCTTTAAACTTGACCTTCATTTTGATCTGAACACACCTGTAAAGTTTCATGACTGCCGGTTTTACCGTTGTGATGCTAGCTACCATTTTGCCCTGTCAAAGGAGTTTTTCCTTATCCACTGTGAGGGTTTGAGGACAGAGGGATGTCATGTGTTGTAAAACCCTCTGCAGTACATTATGATTTGTGGTATTGGGGTATAGAAATTAAAAAGTGCACTGAATCACTGTGACAAAATCTGTCCACAGACAGACAGATATTCTCCTGCCAAGTTCTCACATATTGCCGCTGTGTCAGTGGACTGTCACATCTGCATATTACACATTAGGTATCATCCTGTGTCTGCTGTTGATGTTCCAGAACGCCACAACCAACGTTGGGACGTCAACAAAAACACATGGTTAGGTTTAGAAAAAAACATCATGGTTTGGCTCCACATTCACACGGGAAGCGGACTCCCGAGTGAAAGTCCAGGGTTTGTTGGACACATCCACCACCCCTCCCTTCCACCCTCTAGGCACTGTGCAGCTTCTTATATTACAGTATTATCAGCAGCTTTTCAAACTGACGCCCTCCAGCAGTGTGTCATACCGCCACGAAAGGTGGCTTTTGGCATTGGTGTGTGACGCCGAAATCACTGACAAAGCGACAGTATTTGATGACTTTGGAACAAGAATGGGCTGGACAGACATATGTGTGTCCACTATGTGTCTACAAGACAACATTTACCATGATCACACACACTTAACACACAAACACTGACCTAAAAGGTAAAAACGTGTGCCTCCAAAATCACATTCACGAGAATGAGATGGAAAACTGCAAATGTGATTTGGTAAAAGTGTGAATTTTATTTTATTTTATTATATTTTTATTTTATTTTATTTCATTTTATTCTATTTTATTTTATTTTATTTTAAAAAGTGGCAGGGTGACAAAGCTTATAGTCAAAATAATAAAAAAGAGTTCAGTAAATCAAGTTTATAGATTAAAAAAACTTCATAATCATTAAAGTTTGTATAAAGATGTGGTAAAATTTAACCATTTGTCGTTAAAAAAATATATATATATAAAATATATTACTTATATTTAGTGCATTTAGAGTGTTCAGGCTGGTCCACTAGGCTGTAAGGAGATAAAATAGGTTTTTGTTAAGTACCTCAAGTTCATTATCAGTAAGATAAATCTAAATACGTACACTGAAAAACAGACAACATATATCTTTTGCCACAGGTCATGGCGCACAATTGAGGTAGTTAAGAAGACAAAACACTTAAAAACAAAGTATAAAATGATTTTAACTGCATCAAAATGCCCCCTGACATTATTTACTACACCCAGCCCAGGAGTTACAATCTGCTTTACAAAATAAAGGCTTCAACATCATCTTTCTGTTATGTGTCATTATTGCTGAGTTAATGTGTGACTCAAACACCAGCTGACCTGTGCGTGCCAGATTAAAAAGTAGACCAAAGATAACACAGTGAAACCCCCTCACCCTCACCCCAGCCCCACCCCTCCCGCAGCAGATGATAATTGCTTTCCTCGGAAAACAGTGAGTCAGTCTGGTAAAACAGTAATCTGACACGTTTGCCTCCCAAAAAAGACCCGATGGCACCACAGTGTCAAACGCAGAGCCTAAACAAGCTGCCAGGCTTCTTGCCAAGACTCTCATTTGTTTGTGGTAATTGTGTTTATGTCTCAAAATGACTGTGGTTACATAAATCTGCTCACACAGAGCACTTTAAATCTTAAATTCAACAGCCTGTAATAAGTCTTTCCATCCTGTCCCGTCTGGAGCTGGAAGGTGAAGGAAAGAGATAGTATCTATAGATGCAGCAGATTATTCTGGTTGGTTTGAAAATCACAAACTTATCTGTTATTGGAGTGTGTCATCAATTTAAGAGATTAATGTTAGGAAAAAAAAAAAATATGTGCAAACATTTGTTAGCTAGCTCGCAGAGGCAACTAGTTTTACAATTTGAATTCATTAATAACAAATGACACATCACTTTTAGTCTCTGAACATGCTTCTGTAAAAAAGATTGTGTGATTTCCACACACTCTGTTGAGGGTTGTTTCAGGCAGGTGCAAATTAGATATTAAATGATGCAGTTTGGTTCTGATACAGCAGGCCGTTGTTGTGCTTCCACTCGTGTCATTGTGTTTAACTTCCTCTTTTCCAGACTTGAAAGGAGTTTTACTACAAAACAAATGCATTGAACTGAACTTCAAAGACACTAATTTTAATATTTATATCATGTTTAAATACTCGCTAATATAAAAATGTTAGGGGTAGAGCTGAATGGCGCATGGGCAGCTGATGTTTTTTGTCTGCATGTTTGCTTCTCATTTAAGAAGAAGTATGTTGATTTTAACATTATGGTCAGTGCATCAGTCTGGGTAATAACAAGAAAAGTTTCTTCATACCAGCCCAAAACCTGGTATGAGTACAGTTTGCTGTTAGTTCTCTAATCACTTTTCAAGCAAACTCTCTCCAACAGTTGGATTGTGTGATATTTAATTTTCCTCTTCATGAACTTTTCCAATTCTCAGCTCTTATGTGCAATTTATGTTCCCATTTCTCTTTCACTCTGTCACCTATGATTGTAGTTTTTGTAGTATTTCAAAAATATTTGATTCATTTCTTTACAGTTGGCTTCCATTTTGTATAAGATCTTGAATTAACACATTATAATTGTCCTCTTCGAAATGTTTTCTTAGATAATTTCTTACCTGTAGGTAGTTTAAAAAGTGTTTGGATCCAGTTTATATTTAGTTACAATAATTTAAATCAACCTACTGAATTGTTTGTGAGCAAATGGGTTAAATTAGTCAAATTAGACAAGTTAAGTTAGACAATGAAATCATCTTGTTATAGCATGAAAATATCTTGTCATACACAACTTTTTTTTTCTGGCCTGGCAGTTCTACACTTCTGAACATTAGCACAATGAACAGCTGCAAAAATCTGGGAACTACAATCTTAGGCTACTGCCGAGCCTGAAACCAGCCAGGGTTTGTGTATCGAGTGTTGCAGGAGGGAAACACCTGCATGTACTTCAAGGTTCACTGACCAGCAACGCTTAAACAACCACAAGCAGAAACTCAGACACGTCTGCATGTTTCAGTGCCAAAATGAATAATTTTCTTTTTTTAATCATGTTTTTATTTTGTAGGCGTGAGAAAGAAAAAATGACACCAACTTTCTTAGTGACAAAAAGTTTAAACTAAACACCTAGTGGTGGAAATATGAACATTTTTCTATCTATAAATTGCATCCACAGACAATGATAATAAAAAAGCAAGTAACTGACATTACAGTTCATAAGTTTGTTGGTGTCTGCTGCACATTTAAATCATTAAGGTTTAGGTGAGCCTTGAATATATTTTAACCCTCTGACTGCAAATGAAAGGTGGGTTGACTCCAGTCCTAACCCATCATGCTAAGTTGCTAAGCTACGTAAGACGCAGAGCAGAGAAAAAGCCCAGACTTACATCAGCACACCAGCCTTCACGACAGTCCCAACATGTCCATCTGTCCACATTGTGACTAAACTTTCGTGTGCTGCTGGATGGTGGATGGTGGATTTTGAATGTGTGCAGTGACTGATGCAAAGCGATGTGTAATGTAGATAGCTGATGCAAAGAGGGGAGAGCTGAGGCTTGTGATTGTTCATGATGAGGCATTCTGTGTTCAAATAACTGTGGTCTGGATTTGCTTCAGCTGTGTGTCAGTCAGGGCGCAGATATCAGGCCTGAGAGAGAGTGTGAAAGAGGCAGGATGAAAAAGAGGAAAAGCCGAGAGAGAGCGATGGAGCCATCTGTCCATGAGCAACAGTTGTTTCTCACAGTGTGAGCCTCAGTTGTCAGTTTGGCCTGTGGGCTGGGTTTCACTACTGATAGTATCGCCACTGCTCTCAGTGCTCTTTAAGGACTCGAGCTGCTATCTCCAACAGTGGCTTTACTACTTACCCAAACAGTGGATTCCTATCTGTGCCTCATGTCAGCTGCAAGTGCCCCAGAGACACCGAGGATCCACGACTCACTTAATCCGAACTACCTGACTTTAAGAAGACAAGTGAGCTGACTCACCTGTGCACCCCTGTGGATGTGTGAACCCGAGTTCAACACATCTGCATCTCACAACCGACCAATTATGTGAGAGACATTTTAAAATGACCTCAACAGCGAAGGCAAAAGCCAGATATTAACAGTGAGAGTGAACATGTCGGGTCAGACAGCGTGTTACTGTATCCACGAGGAGAGCAGCTCCCGGAGGCTGTTCACAGAGGACACTACAGTACGCACACATTCCTGCAGAGGTCCCCAGGGGCCAAGCTGCCGCCATGCCAGGAGATTTAAAGAAAACTCTTATAAAACACTGAGTTCATTCAGGTACAAATCCATCACAGATCAGAGTTAGGAGTCAGTGCAGAGCATGGAGGGAGGCTCAGTTGACAAACAATGCCAATCAAAACATTTTAGTTACAACAGAACTCCTGGAAAGCTGAGACACATTACACCTCCACGTGTGAGCGTTCAAAGGTGGAATTTTCCTTTAAGCAATATGTTTCATCGTTCAGGGCCTGCCAACAGGTTAACGTTTGGCACGTCCCCAAAACTTACAGTCTTCAGTTTTCTTTAGACCCTAATTCCTGTCAGGGTGGAAAACTAAAGCGCTCCATTCAAGGCAAGAATAATGATGATAACGCTTATGATAATAAAGCTCCAAGCAGCCATGTGGTTTCTTTAATCAGGCGACATAACGGTAAACTAAGGTAAAGGGACAGTGTGGAGGTCAGCCTCATGGAGCAAATATCACTGGACTTGGAATTTACATGGTGTGATCTACACATGATAAAAAGTAACATGATGTATAATTGGTGTGTGTTCTCTAGCGCCACATACTGGACATGGTAAGAGGTACACAGCTGCAATATGTCACTTTTCGGAGATTCAATTTGGAGAAGTCTGATTCGACTGCCAGTCTCGCCATCGAATCGTCGCAAAATGTGATTATGAAACAAGACCGTACCATGCTGACTATATGGGGGTGCTCACTGCTGCTGAACATCTTGATTTAACATAGAATGTATTTGTTTTCTAGTAATTCATGATATAATATAGCCTATTTTGATACAAAGAGCAGTGGATGAACTTGTATGAACCTGAGTTGATTAATGAAGTAACTTGAAGTCACAAAGAAGGAAAACTGTTTCTAAACCTTTTGATGATGTTTTTGGATGTTTATTAATAAATGAAATGGCAAGTTCTGTCGAGTCAGAAACGACTCCCGTTAAAGACATGGATGAGGCTGCAGCGCGTCTGCGCTCATCTAGACCATCATACCTTGATGAAGTGAAAGGAATAAAGATAAAGATAAAATGATAACCCTTTTACTTTTATTATTATGTTATTATGCCAACTGAAGAATTAAATTTGTTTATTTGGGTGTTTCAGCTCTTTTCTCTGGAGCGGAAACTGATGCAAATGAGCTCATTAATCAATGAAGGGGAAAACAACATGATTCAACGATTTCTTCGGCTGAAGGAAAAATCTGTCAAATCAGATTCGACTATGAAAATTCTTAGTCAGGGACACCCCTAGACAGTGCAGGCAATGTGATTGCACTGGGGCCCGTGAGGTAGGGGCCGATAGAGAGAGTGGACCCCCCGGCCCTTATAGAGACAGAGCGCAACACGTCATAATCTGAAAGCCACGCCCCCAAAGGGGAAACGAGGCCCGCTTTCCCCTCTGCTTTTTCGCTCATTCGCTGTCATTCTGCCTCCGCAGCCGCACCTTCAAGTCTCCACGACTTAACTGCTAGCTAGCTAGCTAAAATTATTAGCTATAGCTAGCTAATAGTTAGCTAATAATAAGATGGCAAAGGATTATTTTAGCACACTATGCCTACCAGAGAGGCAACGGTATATTGATAAGCTTAAAGGTGCCGTATGTAAGAATGTGGCCAAAACGGTTACTGCACTCAAATTCAAAATACTGCCGCGAGTCGTGTCCGCCCCCCGTTCGAGCAAGCCCGGCTTCTCTGCTGCTAACGCTGCTGCCGGGATACATATGACATATGATCGAAAATGAATAACAGTTGAAAGTATTCGAAATGTCCATCCCCGTGTAGCTATGATGCTAGTTAGCCAACTTTGGCTAAAGCTTAACTGTCGAGGAGAAGAGTAGCCACTTCGACATCCGATTTCAAATTCTTCTCCGCTTTCAACCGTCTCCACCGTTTGAAAGCATCTCCTATATAGACCCTTGCTTTGCCTCCAGTTTTGTCTTTGCGTTTTTGGGAATCATAACGAGGTCGTTTGGGTTTAGTCGCACCGTCAGCCATTGTAGCTCAGTCGTAACTGTAACTGATGCTGAGACTCTACTGACTGTGTGACTGGATATGCAAATATTCTGGCTGTACTATTGTTGTCGGTGAGATCAGTATGTTATATGAACATTATTCCTTAGTCTCTGTGACATATTAGGAGGATTTTACAACTATTTGCTTTAGATTTCTTACATATAGCTCCTTTAATATTGCCGGTCTACCTCAGTGTCCCTTCTACTTACCTTGCTCGTCTTGGAAAAAACATGATGTGGAGATTCTTTTTTAAGGAGATGAGCATTTCGGCATGCTCAGCCATCAGCCTGCTTCTACTACCGGCACACGTTGTTGTTTTGAGACATGCCTGTACATGCTGGTAGATTGATACAAGTGCTCGACTGTTTGAATCACGGAGCGCTGGGCACAATTATAACACAAGTTGCATTCATACTGTCAATGCTTTAGCTTAACATACATAAATACAGTTAACTGTTACTCTAACAAATACATTTGGAGGGTTTGACAAAGTGTTTGCTGCACACATGGGCATACCGAGTGTCAGGATCCCACAGTTTCTTCCCTGTTGAAGCGTCACGTTTTATTGCCTGTATCCACTTTTATCTTTTACAAGGTTCCGTTTTTTTCCGTTAAGCTCTGGGTTGTTATTGGCCGTGCAGCCCATCACACAGCAACTTTTCGGCATTTGGACTTAGGGAGGCTGGAAACGGAGGGGGAAAGTGTGAGGGCAAAGCGGGCCTCGTTTCCCCTTTGGGGGCGTGGCTTTCAGATTATGACGCGTTGCGCTCTGTCTCTATGAGTGATAGCCACCTTGAAAATATGCCTGTGGTCAACAAGAACTCTAATTAGATTAAAAAGTGTCATTTGCTAAATATGTGCTTGAAAAAGACACACCCATCTGTGTCATGTTTATTTTTCCTTTTCTTTTTGTAAAATAGTCAGTAGCATCTATGACAAAACTAAATGCTGTTAAAAGTGTTAAATCAAATTAATAATTTCTTTATTTCTTATTTTCTTTGGTATTTTTTTGTTATGTACGTTTATGTAATCCAACTTCCAGTCTCTGATCATGTGACGAGATGATATGTGCACAATAGCATGCAGTAGGGCGCGTCATAATAGCGTGCACTGGGGCCCATCGTAACCACCGTACACCGCTGAAGCGAAGCACTGTTCTGTTTGTGACCTCATTTATAGAGCACAGAAAAAGTGATACCGTTTGATGATGGTGGAGTTAGGGTGAACAGTGAATTGCAACCAACTAAAACTTCTCCCAGCTAGGATTCCTTCAGTGTTCGTTGTTCAGGAGGTTTTTATCAGGAGCTGAATTATCCACAGAGGTCTCATCTTCTCTAAAACAAACAGACCAGGTGATTTAAACTGGTAACAACACTGAATGACGCAGCTGCACGTTACAAATCCATGTATTTATGACGCAGTTTGGCATGACCCTGCAGGCCGCTAATCCAATACATGCTGATGTGTGGTCACCTTTTTTCTCTGATAACATAAGATCCAGATGTTCAGGAGGTTTTCATCAGAAGCTGATTAATTTACAGAGGTCTTTTCTTGCGAAAATGCAAATGGCCCTCTGTTGAGTCAGTGTTTGGTTTGTCCGTTCTGGGCTACTGTAGAAACATGGTAGTGCAACATGGTGATCTAAATAAACAAAGACCTGCTCCCTATGTAGATATAAACGGCTCATTTTAAGGTGAGGGGAACACAACACTTCTTGTTTTCAGGTGATTATACACAAAAGAAAACATACTTACTGTATGATGTCATATTTCTGCCAATATATCCCCTTAAATCCTGCAAACTGGACCTTTAAATGTGTCCAGGGACTTTAAATTCAAAAGTAAAATAAAGAAAGAAACAGGAAATACTGAAGCTGTTGTATGAAATGGAGAAAGTCTGGTTTCTGTCACTGTAAGAACAATATATTTGACGCAGTGGTCTCAGCACGTAAACATACTGTACATGTGCGTCTGTGTGTTTGAGAGTGACTTTGTGTGGAGTCGGACTCATGACAGCAGTCCGTCTTCCTGGCTACAGTTTGAGCTGCTATGACCTGAAGTGACCTCACTATCTGACCCCTCACAGTCCTGACAGGCCACGCTGGGCGTCGTGTGGTATGTGTGTGTTTGTGTGTGTCTGGTGTGATGGCATTTCCATGCAAATTTGCTATTAAAGCACCGTCCCAGCAGCAAGGTCAGATGGAGGAATGTGATGGTGGGTTGTAGTAGCAGAATGTCGACCAGAGGAGGCTGAGAGCGAAGCAACTGGGGGGAGGGAGTGGTGTGTGTGTGTGTGTGTGTGTGTGTGTGTGTGTGTGTGTGTGTGTGTGTACGTGCCAGGCTCCAGTGCTGATTGGTTTTGACCTGTGTGTACATGCCAAGCCTTAAAGGGCCGGGAACACGCCTCGACCTGCAGAGCAAATAAATCTACTCTGGGGGCTGCGGCTTCCATTCACCTTTCACTTACACTCTGTCTCTCTCTGTCATGCATGCACACCACACACACTACACACACATGTGAATGTTGCATGTCAGTCCGTAAAGTGGGTGGACGCTGCTGGCTGGCCCTTCACCTGTGCGAGAGGATCCAGGCTGGAGCTCAGAGGGCCTGAGACACTAAGAGAGGAGAAAGCTGCAGAGTGCTTGCACAGCTGCAGCTGTTGAATAAATGGTCAAACAGTGAGAGCAGCTAGTGTTGGCATTCTGTCGACACACTCTTGGTCTCAGGGTGCAAGTTCAGAAGTTCACAAGTTGAAATGAAAACACCATTTTGTCTTGTTTTTGCTCTTCTCTCAGGTCAGAGAACATTTAACAAGTGATCAAGAAGAGTCTTACCAAGACAAGAAAAACATCTCGTTTCCACCGTCCACAAATTGTTGAAAATGAAAAATAAGTTTTATATTTGAGGAACATTTAAAAAATGCATGAATATCATCAAATTTAAATTATGTTTTACAGTAATTAAAGTGATTGGGTTACTGAATTACTGTAACTCCCTGGCTTGGAGCAGTAACTAACTGTGGGTTGGGAGAACTGCCCCAAGCGAAGGAGTTCAAGTATCTCAAGGGTAGAATGGAGCATGAGACGGATCGGCGCATCATCTGCAGTGATGCATGTGCTGTGCCGGAATGTCGTGGTGAAGAGGGAGCTGAGCTGGAAGGCAAAGCTTTCAATTTACTGGTCCATCTACGTCCCAACCCTCACCTATGGTCATGAGCTCTGGATAGTGACTGAAAGAATGAGCTCGCAGATGCAAGCGGCCGAAATGAGATTACTTCCGTAGGGTGTCTGGCATAGGCGGCGCTAGGGCAGGATATATGGGGAAGCTACGGGACAGGAAAAAAAAAAAAAAAAACCTTTAACCACAGGCAGATACATAGGCCTAAAGTATTACTGATGTTCATCAAACGGAGGTGTCGTGGCAGAATAATTCCATTAATTCTCTACTCATTTGGCTGTTGTAGCCCAGAAGTAATTATTAATTAGTAATCAATTAATTTTCTTACCTTAATGAAGCAACAGTCGCCGCGGGGCCTTTGTGTCGTATTTGTCAACAATTTCCTCAGGCTTAATCCTCTTAGTTAAGTCAATCTCGATGTAGAGAAGCGAAAGAGACTTAATCCTCTTAGTTAAGTCAATCTCGATGTAGAGAAGCGAAAGAGATGACAGTCTCTGCTGGGCCATAATTGTCCTCATCCAGTTGCGGACCAAGCGCATCGCTGAGAATGCACGCTCACACGTTGCCGTCCCAACAGGAAGAGACAGTGCCAATTTAAGCACTTTTGTGAAGTTTGGGTAAAATCCAGTCAAGGCAGCGGCTCTGAGATTTTCCAGCGTGACATCACGCGAACTCGTTTTCACCATGACCATTTCGGCATGGGCAAGATCAGCATTGATGGAGAGGGTTGAAGAATATTTATTTATATACGGCTGGTGTCTGGAGCGAGGCCGGTGTCGGGAGGGAGGCGGCCGGTGTCTGGAGCGAGGCCGGTGTCTGGAGGGACGCGGCCGGTGTTGGAGCTTGGAAGGCGCCGGGAAGTGGCAGGAGCCTGGTTGGCTAAAGTGCTACTGCAGCTCTCAACGTCCTCCAGCACGGGACCCTGGGTAAGATCCGGAGGGGTCTCGTTTGAGGGATCCAGACGGTCATTTTTTATTTTTGACAGTAAATAAATGTCTAATGTCGCTTTTCTGCTGCTTTCTCTTCATCATGCTGCTGTCCGTGAATAGCTAGCGAGGCGAAACCGTTAGCTTCTATGCTACGTAGGCTACGTACGGAATGACGCAGATAGCCTGCGCCTATCAAATACCATCTTTCATATATTTATTAAAAAAATATTAATAATAATAATAATACCTTGAAAGTGCGCGTTTTTATGTCTCTCTAACCTCATCTAAAATAAAATTTGCACAGTGGGCAATTTGGATCTTGGGTTGAACTGTCCCTTTAGGATACAGAACCAGGACACATTTTCAATAGATTAAATACCAAGTGGGTAAGCCTAATGCTGTGACAGGTCAAAATAGCTCTATATGTGTCTGGGCCGGTGTCTGGAGCGAGGCCGGTGTCCGGAGCGAGGCGGCCAGTGTCTGGACCGAGGCCGGTGTCGGGAGTGAGGCGGCCGGTGTCTGGACCGAGGCCGGTGTCTGGAGTGAGGCGGCCGGTGTCTGGAGCGAGGCGGCCAGTGTCTGGACCGAGGCCGGTGTCGGGAGTGAGGCGGCCGGTGTCTGGACCGAGGCTGGTGTCTGGAGTGAGGCGGCCGGTGTCTGGAGCAAGGCGGCTGGTGTCTGGACCGAGGCCAGTGTCTGAAGGGAGGAGGCCGGTGTCGGAGCTTGGAAGGCGCCGGGAAGTGGCAGGAGCCTGGTCGGCTAAAGTGCTACTGCAGCTCTCAACGTCCTCCAGCACGGGACCCTGGGTAAGATCCGGAGGGGTCTCGTTTGAGGGATCCAGACGGTCATTTTTAATTTTGACATTAAAGAAATGTCTAATGTCGCTTTTCTGCTGCTTTCTCTTCATCATGCTGCTGTCCGTGAATAGCTAGCGAGGCGAAACCGTTAGCTTCTATGCTACGTAGGCTACGTACGGAATGACGCAGATAGTCTGCGCCTATCAAATACCATCTTTCATATATTTATTAAAAAAATATTAATAATAATAATACCTTGAAAGTGCACATTTTTATGTCTCTCTAACCTCATCTAAAATAAAATTTGAAACATAAAAATAAAATTAAAATCATGACTTTATTTGGGGATTTTTTTTCTGTGACAATTTTGTGGAAGCTAAGCTTCCCCTAGCCTCTTAATAGCGCCGCCTATGGTGTCTGGGCTCAGCCTTAGAGATAGGGTGAGGAGCTCGGAGTAGAGCCGCTGCTCCTTTGCGTTAAAGGGGGTCAGTTGAGGTGGTTCAGGCATCTGATCAGGATCCTCCTGGGTGCCTCCCGTTAGAGATGTTCTGGACACGTCCCACTGGTAGGAGGCCCCGGGGCAGACCCAGGACACACTGGAGGGATTACACATCTCACCTGGTCTGTGAACACCTTGGGGTCCCCCAGGAGGAGCTGGAAAGTGTTGCTGGGGAGAGGGACGTCTGGGGTGCTTTGTCATGTTCTGTTGTTCCCAGTTAGCACTCTTGCTGTGGCATTCTGAATTAGCTGGGGTCTACCTGTTGTGGTTTTGGCAGGTCCAGCAAAAAGAGCATGACAGTAATCCAGTCTGCTAGAGATGAATGCATGGACCAATTTTTCGGAGTGTTGGTAATGGTCGTGTTGTGATGCTGAAAGTTCAGATTGGCATCAACAGCACCACCCTGGCTGCTGACATGCTCACTGTGCTTTAAAGAAAAAGATGATAACATGGATACAGTCTCCTGCTTTTGTATGTTTGGAGCGACTACCAGAATTTCAGTTTCAGCTGAAACAATTAGTCGATTAATTGAAAAATTAAATGGCAAGTATTTTTATAATGAAATCATTTTCAACATTCATGGTTCCAGCTTCGCATATACATTTATGATGACTTGCTGCTTGTCCTTTTAATTACATTCATTTAAACTCTTCTGCATAGAGCTGCTGCTGCTGCAAATGTTTTGTCATTACTGTGTTTTTCCATTTTCCTGTAACACCAGTTCTAATATTTCACAAATCACATTTACTTTGTTTAAGTTCATCTAACAGTACGTCGATTTACTGCTGAAGTTCTTCTTCTCCTTGCAGACTTTTTCTGGTGCCATCTCTCAGTTTTTGGGCGCGTGCCAGAGTGTTGCCCTGCCCTTATATACTGTTTAGGGGGCATTATCGCTGCTAATAGGTGACTTATGATGAAGTGGATTCAGCATTCAGCACACCTGGGTGGGAGCAGATCTGGATGATAAGAACATCTGATGAATCTGGAGTTGACTTCTCTTGTTTTTTCTCTTCACAGAAAATTAAGAGGAAATAAAAGAGAAAGTTTATTTACTGTTACTGCATGAGGTCGACTGTTTGTGGCGCTGCAGTGTAAAGACGACAACAGCTGAAAGAATAATATGAAAACACATGTGAAGTCCCTTCAGTCATTCAGGTTAATATATACCTCGGACACGGTGGAATGACTTCTGAATAGATATTAAAATCGGATCGCTAATTTTCAGTTGAAAGCCCTTCAGTCATTCATGAGCTGTTTTTTTTTAGAAGTTAATAACAGAGCAATTCTACTGCATACTATATACTAATACTGCACCTTATTTATTCAATTATATTTATCTGATAGTTGGAGTTGCAAGTTAAAGGTTCAGTGTGCAACTAGCTGAAACTTCTCCTGGTCAGAATTCCTTCTGTGTTCATTGTTCAAGAGGTTTTACCGTGACCGAAATTATCAGCAGAGGTCTCTTCCTCTCCAAAACAAACAGATAATGATTTTTACACTGAATAAAGCAGTTTCACATTAGAAAATCTGTGTATCTGCAACACTGCTTGTCACGGAGGGGCTGCTATGGTGGTCGATGCAAAAACACAAATGGCCCTATCTGGAGCCAGTGATCTGTTTGTCCAGTCTGGGCTACTGTAGAAACATGGCAGTGCAAGTTTCAGCTAGTTGCAATCTGCCACCTCACCACTAGATGTCACTTAATCCTACACTCTAAGACTTTAAGGAACATTTTGATTCAGGATTTTTACTTATAATGGAGAATATTTACTCTGTTGTATTGCTAATTTTACTTAAGTTAAAGATCAGGGGCCAGTTGCACAAAGCACCTTAAGTTTGCTCCTTAAGTATGACACTTAAAGCTTACATGAAATACATCTCCAATAACTGACTGGAAAGATCCCGCAGAGTAATAATTGTAAAAGGGCTGGAAGAGCGCAGCCTAAGAGAGTTGAGTGATCCAGTTCCAGATGATCGCAATCATGAACTGATTTCTGGTAAAAATTTAAAGTGCAAAGTCAGTTGCTCATCATTGAGCGTGTTCATCGGTTTTTCACAGTCATGGAACACTCTTCTCGGGATGCTTCAACTTATCTCATTTATCTCTATAAACTCAACCATGTTGCAGTTAAGATGGAGTCAACGGTACTTTATGTTTTTGTCCTTACTTTGGTTACTGAGGTTCTTTGTGCAATGGTTTAATTAACTTTAAACACTTCCTTAAGTATAAGGAGAAAAATCCTAAAGTAAACATTTTAAGGAAACCTTAAGGACAAGACTTGAGGATGTTTGGTGCAACCAGTTTTTTTTCAAGGAAACCTTAACTTGGACTTAAAGGAAAAAATTAACTTAAGGTGCTTTGTGCAACCGGCCCCAGACTACTTCCTCTTCCACTGGTCCTCGCCTCGGCTCTGCCTCTGATCAGCTCTGCAGCTGTGTGGCACCAACCAGGTGTCCAAATGTCCTCAACAGGCTGCTGTCAGTGTGGATGTTCATCATGCAGGTTGAGGCCAGACATCCTGCAGTGTCAGCAGAAATACTGTGAATAGTGTTTATAAAAAGACATCAACTAATATAATAACAATCATACATAAACACAGAGCCAATGAGGTGACATTTAATATAAAGAAAAATAAGGGTTCCTTGCAGATGTGGCTTTGTAGAGAAATTGTAGAAAATGTGTAGATATAGAAAAAAAACATTAATATTTGTCCCATTCACTGATCTCTTAAAGACATGAAGACATCCAACAGTGTGGCAGTCATATTCAGGAAGTTATGGAACTTCCCTTTTCGGTTTCTAAGCAGTGCTCTGGGTAACTGTGCCAGGTGCTTTTACAGTTTATCTTAGTTAAACATCAATTTCCCTCAGAACTGCCCCAGCCAAGTACCAGCCATATGCACGGGGCGGACAGACAGGTTGTCGTGAGACTGCACGGACTTGTCTAACCATCTTATTATTACAGAGGAAAACTGAGCGAGGGAGAAAACTGCAGTTTATGACACTTGAGCAATACAAAAGTAGATTATTTGCAGGTCAGATCAGGTGAGGACGCAAAGCAGAATTTAAACAGTAATGCATCAAAAATGTATCCGGTTTTCAGTCCTTTTGTCAGAGTGACTCATAGTTGTTGGTTGTGAGGAGTTTGGGCATGCACTCGTATTGATGTGTCTGATCCATATCCAAAAAGCTGTGTTAACATAATCCAGTTACTGATGCAGCACCAAAAACAAGAAGTTGGCCATGTTTGTGTTCTTTACAAACATCTACATGAGCTTTGAACTCTTACTTTGTCACTGTTTTTTAAGCCTGTGTGGTGTGTTTTAGAGAATGTTACTGGGTTAAATATTTAAGGATGAGAAGTGTTATCTTAACACTAAAGAATGAGAAAGTGATGTTTCGCAGTATTTGTCATCATGATCCCATTAGTCATGAGTCAAGTAACAACGAGGGTGCAGCGCTGTGTGGGTTCCCCTCAGCCACAGAGTAGGAAGGTGCCTCACACTCGCATGTGACTCAAAAGCATTGCCGTGAGCCTCAATGAAAGTATTCAGCGGCTCCACAGAAACTCATTTAATGAACACTGCCTGCACCTTCACACAAGTGAGGGCTTGTACAGTTTCTACAGTAGGAAACAAAGTAAACCCTTACTCAATACTCCCCCCACACACACACTCACACACACACACACACACATTGTGTGTCCTGCAGATCATATTATTTGAGCACACAATGATGCACACAATGTTCCTTTTTACCATCGAGGCATGTTATCACATCTGTCTGACTGATATCAGTTATAACTTGTGTTTCATTGTGTGGTGAGAATGTCTGCAGAGGCAAACCCACTTTTTAATAATGTGCCTATTTAACGGTTTTGATCTGTGGAATACCAGAGAAGCTTCAGCTCTTTGTTGTGCTGCTAAACTAACACAGAGGTTAAAGTAAACAGATTCAGAGTGAAGAATAAATAAAAGGATATCAACATAACTTGTAGGAGCTTCAACAATTCACCCAAAAAGTCTAGGAGCAAACTCTCAGAGGGGCCAGTCCCAGCTGGAGAGGGCTGTTTCAGTCTTATACACTGCTGCCACCTGGTGGTGAAAAGTTATAACTACACATCATGCACACAAAGAGCTTGTAAGAAAATCATACAACACTAGATGGCGCTAGAAGGCTGGACACAAACTGCTCCTACCCCAGAACACCAACTATCACTCAGACTGGAGGTTGATAAGATGATGCAAGAGAGGCTGAAAGTTTAACTGTAGCAGCCAGAGGAGAGGCTGTTTCATGGCCAGTCAAACAGACCATCATCAGGAGTTAAGATTTCCATCCTCCTGTCTGTCTCATCAGATGCAGCGTAGGCTTCATATTTGACTCTGCTCTCAAATTCGACAAACAAATCAACTCTGTGGTGAAAAGCTGTTATTTCCAACTACGAAACATTGCCAAACTCAAAGTCCATCCTCTCTCACATGACAGGACGACTGTAACCACTGCACTGATCACCTCCAGGCAACTCTCTGTACCAGTCATCTTTGTCTTTGTCGAGACTCCTCACTGGAGCCAGAAAAAGAGACAGCATTACACCAGTGCTGGCATCCCTGTAGTGGCTTCCTACAGTATCAAATACAGGATTGATTTTAAGGTTCTTTAATTCGTTTTTCAAAGCCATGCATGGGCTGGCACCTCTGCACATCTCTGAACCTCTCTGCCCCTACTCCAGCTGCCAACCTCTTAGATCCTCAGAGCAATGTCTTAACTGTCTCACGATCGAGGCTGGTGGGTAAAGGAGATCGTGCCTTTGCGGTAGCTGCACCAAAGCTTTGGAATAACCTTCCACGCTCAATCAAATGGTCCACTCCACTGACACTTTTAAGACGAAACTGTAAGGCGTACATGTTTTCAATGGCCTTTGGTTTAGTGATGGGATTTCTCGTTCACTTGTGAGAGCCGGTTCTTTGGCTCTTGTTCACTTTGAACAGCCGGTTCAAAGATGCGGTTCAGTCGTTCGTTTCTTTGTTTGTTTGTTTTTTTCTGTGTGTGTGTGTGTGTGTGATGGGGGGGTGTTAGTGGGTTCAACGACAAATCGCATTGGTGATTTATCGCATCACAGATATTGTAACGTGGACCCAGAATAGACTCCGCAGATATAAAGTTTGGTGTAGCCATAGCAACAGCCTTTATAAACGTAGTGATGTGACGTTCGCGAACAAGCCAGTCTTTGAACCGGCTCTTTGAAGTGAACGAGTGAGTGGCTGCACTGTCTCTCTCCCTCACAGACTAGTCTCTCTCAACTTGTTCCGGATCAAATAATCTGAAATTAATGGATACAGAGTAAATTAAAGCAAAAAACAAAGAAATTAGGAACTGGCTCGTTCACTCGAAAGAGTGGTTTTAATATTTTCGTATTTTATGATCGTTTTAGGTATGTAATTGTTCTAAGTGGTCTTATTCTGTTTTATATTTGTGTTCATGTTATATTGCTACATGCACTCACCGGCCACTTTATTAGGTACACCTTGCTAGTACCAGGTTGGACCCCTTTTCAATTCTTGGTGTCACAGATTCAACAAGGTGCTGGAAACATTCCTCAGAGATTTTGGTCCATATTGCTACATGCACTCACCGGCCACTTTATTAGGTACACCTTGCTAGTACCAGGTTGGACCCCTTTTCAGTTCTTGGTGTCACAGATTCAACAAGGTGCTGGAAACATTCCTCAGAGATTTTGGTCCATATTGACATGATGACATCACACAGTTGCTGCAGATTTGTCAGATGCACATCCATGATGAGAATCTCCCGTTCCACCACATCCCAAAGGTGCTCTATTGGACTGAGATCTGGTGACTGTGGAGGCCATTGGAGTACAGTGAACTCATTGTCATGTTTGAGATGATGTGAGCTTTGTGACATGGTGCGTTATCCTGCTGGAAGTAGCCATCAGAAGATGGGTACACTGTGGTCATAAAGGGATGGACACG